>NC_042619.1:3967510-4267510 GCF_901001135.1 Rhinatrema bivittatum | reverse complement strand
TCTTGGAGGAGAAGTCCATTACCTGCTATTAATTAAGTTGACTTAGAAAATAGGCACTGCTATTACTAAGAACATAAGAAATTGCCATGCTGGGACAGACCAAGGGTCCATCAAGCCCAGCATCCTGTTTCCAACAGAGGCCAAAAACCAGGCCACAAGAACCTGGCAATTACCCAAATATTAAGAAGAACCCATGCTACTGATGCAATTAATAGCATTGGCTATTCCCTAAGTATAATTGATTAATAGCCATTAATGGACTTCTCCTCCAAGAACTTATCCAAACCTTTTTTGAACCCAGCTACACTAACTGCACTAACTACCTTCTCTGGCAACAAATTCCAGAGCTTTATTGTGTGAGTTGAGTGAAAAAGAATTTTCTCCAATTAGTCTTAAATGTGTTACTTGCTAACTTCATAGAATGCCCCCTAGTCCTTCTATTATTCGAAAGTGTAAATAACCGAGTCACATCTACTCGTTCAAGACTTCTCATGATCTTAAAGACCTCTATCATATCCCCCCTCAGCCGTCTCTTCTCCAAGCTGAACAGCCCTAACCTCTTCAGCCTTTCCTCATAGGGGAGCTGTTCCATCCCCTTTATCATTTTGGTTGCCCTTCTCTGTACATTCTCCATCGCAACTATATCTTTTTTGAGATGCGGCGACCAGAATTGTACACAGTATTCAAGGTGCGGTCTCACCATGGAGCGATACAGAGGCATTATGACATTTTCCATTCTATTAACCATTCCCTTCCTAATAATTCCCAACATTCTATTTGCTTTTTTGACTGCTGCAGCACACTGAGCCGACGATTTTAAAGTATTATCCACTATGATGCCTAGATCTTTTTCCTGGGTGGTAGCTCCTAACATGGAACCTAACATCATGTAACTACAGCAAGGGTTATTTTTCCCTATGTGCAACACCTTGCACTTGTCCACATTAAATTTCATCTGCCATTTGGATGCCCAATCTTCCAGTCTTGCATGGTACTCCTGTAATGTATCACAGTCTGCCTGTGATTTAACTACTCTGAATAATTTTGTATCATCCGCAAATTTGATAACCTCACTCGTCGTATTCCTTTCCAGATCATTTATATATATATTGAAAAGCACTGGTCCCAATACAGATCCCTGAGGTACTAGCAATGGTAACATGGAATAGACTTAGTTTTTGGGTACTTGCCAGGTTCGTATGGCCTGGATTGGCCACTGTTGGAAACAGGATGCTGGGCTTGATGGACCCTTTAATCCTACTCTCTGTTTTCTGTCTTTTAACCAGTTTGTAATCCACGAAAGGACATCGCCTCCTATCCCATGACTTTTTAGTTTTCATAGAAGACTCTTATGAGGGACTTTTTCAAATGTCTTCTGAAAATCCAAATACACTACATCTACTGGGTCACTTTTATCCACATGTTTATTAACCCCTTCAAAAAAATGAAGCAGATTTGTTAAGCAAGACTTCCCTTGGGTAAATCCATGTTGATTGTGTTCCATTAAATCATGTCTTTCTATATGCTCTATGATTTTGATCTTGAGAATAGTTTCCACTATTTTTCCGGGCACTGAAGTCAGGCTCACAAATTTTAACTAATAGATCAGAAATTTCATTTTTTAGTTACTTCAGTACCCTAGGATGCATACCATCTGATCCAGGTGATTTGCTACTCTTCAGTTTGTCAATCTGGCCTACTACATCTTCCAGGTTTACAGTGATTTTGTTCAGTTCATCAGACTCATCACCCCTGAAAACCATTTCCGGAACTGGTATCTCCCCAACATCCTCCTTAGTGAACAGAGACAAAGAATTCATTTAGTCTTTCTGCAATGGCCTTATCTTCCCTAAGAGCCCCTTTAACCCCTTTGTCATCTAATGGTCCAACCGACTCCCTCACAGGCTTCTTGCTTTGGATATATTTTAAAAAGTTTTTATTATGAGTTTTTGCCTCTATGGTCAACTTCATTTCAAATTCTCTCTTCGCCTCTCTTATCAGTGTTTTACACTTAACTTGGCAATGCTTATGTTTTATCCTATTTACTTCAGATGGATCCTTCTTCCAATTTTTGAAGGATGTTTCTTTGGCTAAAATAGCCTCTTTCACCTCACCTTTTAACCATGACTTTTCAATAGCCTTTGTCTCTATCTGGCATCCTGGCCTCAGTTTTAAACTATTACAAAGTGGAACTGGAGGAAAACCTGTGAGATAACTATCTGTTTCTTACTTGTATTTATTGCCGGCTTTTTTGAATATGAAATCCATCCAAAATGGTTTACAGCATTGCAGAACAACAGTATACAAAGCAAGGTCGTTTGCTGCTCTACAATTAAAGGTATGGATTCATCCAGCAGAGCTGTAAGGTAAAGATAAAAGATCCTCAGACAGCAGCCAGGAGCCAGACCGGGACACCCCATGTGTCTGAGGCAGTGGAGGGTGAACTGACGGGAGAAGCAGGATTGAAGCGCCATGGAGCCCATGCACAGGGTCAACGTGGCGCTGGCTGCACTGCAACCTTCCACCGCACAGAATTGTAATTAAGCAGGATACAAATCCTGATAAATAAATAAAATCTACATCAACGATCTGAGATCCTCAGGCCCAGGGCTAAAACTAAGTGAATCGGAAACCAAACGCCTGCAGATGATTTGGACATTACTCTGCTCCCCACCACAGAGCGTCTATGAGTGGATGGCGCCCTGCACGTGTGCCCGGAGAAAACAGCAATGGTGATTCTCCAGAAAAGCTCTGACGGAGCGCACTGTTAACCTGTCCTTGGACGCGCATTTTCCCTTACCCCTTATTCAGTAAGGGGCAGAAAACGCGCGTCCAACCCGCGACACCTTATAGCGCCCTCAACAAGCAAATGCATGTTGATGGCCCTATTAGGTATTCCCGCGCGATACAGAAAGTAAAATGTGCAGCCAAGCCGCAGATTTTACTTTAAGAAACTAACTCCTACCCAAAGGTAGGAGCTAGTTTCTGCCAGCACCGGGAAAGTGCACAGAAAAGCAGTAAAAACTGCTTTTCTGTGCACCCTCCGAATTAATATCATGGCGATATTAAGTCGGAGGTCCCGAAGGGTAAAAAAAGTAAAAAAAAAAAGAAAAAAAAGAAAAAAAAATTAAAATGGGCCGGCGGCTGTCGGACCGAAAACCGGACGCTCAATTTTGCCGGCGTCCGGTTTCCGAGTCCGTGGCTGTCAGTGGGCTCGAGAACCGACGCCGGCAAAATTGAGCGTCGGCTGTCAAACCTGCTGACAGCCGCCGCTCCGGGTCAAAAGGAGGCGCTAGGAACGTACTAGTGTCACTAGCGCCTCCTTTTGCCCGTATCTACCGCACCATCAAATTTAAATACAGAATCACGTGCACCAGGAAGTGGCCAGTGCGTGCGCCGGGAGAGCGGGCGTTCGCCCGCTCTCCCGCGGACTTTACTGTATCGGCCTGTAAGAGAGACACAAATTCCTTCCAGTACCAGCACTCTGTGACACATCACACCCTCACCCCCAGCTCTAACACTCCCTGTCCTCAGAAGCTCCCCTAATACTGGGTGCAGAGCAGGATTAGGAGCTTCCCCTTACTACTCACCATGCAACAAAGAATATTCACATTCTGGTGTCACCTCAGTAACAGAGACACAAACTCCCTGCACTACCAGCACTCTGTGACACAACACCACACCCTGCACCCCCAGCTCTGTAACACTCCCTGTCCTCAGAAACTCCCCTAATACTGGGTGCAGAGCAGAATTAGGAGCTTCCCCTTACTACTCACCATGCAACAAAGAATATTCACATTCTGGTGTCACCTCAGTAACAGAGACACAAACTCCCTGCACTACCAGCACTCTGTGACACAACACCACACCCTGCACCCCCAGCTCTGTAACACTCCCTGTCCTCAGAAACTCCCCTAATACTGGGTGCAGAGCAGAATTAGGAGCTTCCCCTTACTACTCACCATGCAACAAAGAATATTCACATTCTGGTGTCACCTCAGTAACAGAGACACAAACTCCCTGCACTACCAGCACTCTGTGACACAACACCACACCCTGCACCCCCAGCTCTGTAACACTCCCTGTCCTCAGAAACTCCCCTAATACTGGGTGCAGAGCAGAATTAGGAGCTTCCCCTTACTACTCACCATGCAACAAAGAATATTCACATTCTGGTGTCACCTCAGTAACAGAGACACAAACTCCCTGCACTACCAGCACTCTGTGACACAACACCACACCCTGCACCCCCAGCTCTGTAACACTCCCTGTCCTCAGACACTCCCCTAATACTGGGTGCAGAGCAGAATTAGGAGCTTCCCCTTACTACACTCCATGCAACAAAGAATATTCACATTCTGGTGTCACCTCAGTAACAGAGACACAAACTCCCTGCACTACCAGCACTCTGTGACACAACACCACACCCTGCACCCCCAGCTCTGTAACACTCCCTGTCCTCAGAAACTCCCCTAATACTGGGTGCAGAGCAGAATTAGGAGCTTCCCCTTACTACTCACCATGCAACAAAGAATATTCACATTCTGGTGTCACCTCAGTAACAGAGACACAAACTCCCTGCACTACCAGCACTCTGTGACACAACACCACACCCTGCACCCCCAGCTCTGTAACACTCCCTGTCCTCAGAAACTCCCCTAATACTGGGTGCAGAGCAGAATTAGGAGCTTCCCCTTACTACTCACCATGCAACAAAGAATATTCACATTCTGGTGTCACCTCAGTAACAGAGACACAAACTCCCTGCACTACCAGCACTCTGTGACACAACACCACATCCTGCACCCCCAGCTCTGTAACACTCCCTGTCCTCAGACATTCCCCTAATACTGGGTGCAGAGCAGAATTAGGAGCTTCCCCTTACTACTCACCATGCAACAAAGAATATTCACATTCTGGTGTCACCTCAGTAACAGAGACACAAACTCCCTGCACTACCAGCACTCTGTGACACAACACCACACCCTGCACCCCAGCTCTGTAACACTCCCTGTCCTCAGAAACTCCCCTAATACTGGGTGCAGAGCAGAATTAGGAGCTTCCCCTTACTACTCACCATGCAACAAAGAATATTCACATTCTGGTGTCACCTCAGTAACAGAGACACAAACTCCCTGCACTACCAGCACTCTGTGACACAACACCACACCCTGCACCCCCAGCTCTGTAACACTCCCTGTCCTCAGAAACTCCCCTAATAATGGGTGCAGAGCAGAATTAGGAGCTTCCCCTTACTACTCACCATGCAACAAAGAATATTCACATTCTGGTGTCACCTCAGTAACAGAGACACAAACTCCCTGCACTACCAGCACTCTGTGACACAACACCACACCCTGCACCCCCAGCTCTGTAACACTCCCTGTCCTCAGAAACTCCCCTAATACTGGGTGCAGAGCAGAATTAGGAGCTTCCCCTTACTACTCACCATGCAACAAAGAATATTCACATTCTGGTGTCACCTCAGTAACAGAGACACAAACTCCCTGCACTACCAGCACTCTGTGACACAACACCACACCCTGCACCCCCAGCTCTGTAACACTCCCTGTCCTCAGAAACTCCCCTAATACTGGGTGCAGAGCAGAATTAGGAGCTTCCCCTTACTACTCACCATGCAACAAAGAATATTCACATTCTGGTGTCACCTCAGTAACAGAGACACAAACTCCCTGCACTACCAGCACTCTGTGACACAACACCACACCCTGCACCCCCAGCTCTGTAACACTCCCTGTCCTCAGAAACTCCCCTAATACTGGGTGCAGAGCAGAATTAGGAGCTTCCCCTTACTACTCACCATGCAACAAAGAATATTCACATTCTGGTGTCACCTCAGTAACAGAGACACAAACTCCCTGCACTACCAGCACTCTGTGACACAACACCACACCCTGCACCCCCAGCTCTGTAACACTCCCTGTCCTCAGAAACTCCCCTAATACTGGGTGCAGAGCAGAATTAGGAGCTTCCCCTTACTACTCACCATGCAACAAAGAATATTCACATTCTGGTGTCACCTCAGTAACAGAGACACAAACTCCCTGCACTACCAGCACTCTGTGACACAACACTACATCCTGCACCCCCAGCTCTGTAACACTCCCTGTCCCCAGAAACTCCCCTAATACTGGGTGCAGAGCAGAATTAGGAGCTTCCCCTTACTACTCACCATGCAACAAAGAATATTCACATTCTGGTGTCACCTCAGTAACAGAGACACAAACTCCCTGCACTACCAGCACTCTGTGACACAACACCACACCCTGCACCCCCAGCTCTGTAACACTCCCTGTCCTCAGAAACTCCCCTAATAATGGGTGCAGAGCAGAATTAGGAGCTTCCCCTTACTACTCACCATGCAACAAAGAATATTCACATTCTGGTGTCACCTCAGTAACAGAGACACAAACTCCCTGCACTACCAGCACTCTGTGACACAACACCACACCCTGCACCCCCAGCTCTGTAACACTCCCTGTCCTCAGAAACTCCCCTAATACTGGGTGCAGAGCAGAATTAGGAGCATCCCCTTACTACTCACCATGCAACAAAGAATATTCACATTCTGGTGTCACCTCAGTAACAGAGACACAAACTCCCTGCACTACCAGCACTCTGTGACACAACACCACACCCTGCACCCCCAGCTCTGTAACACTCCCTGTCCTCAGAAACTCCCCTAATACTGGGTGCAGAGCAGAATTAGGAGCTTCCCCTTACTACTCACCATGCAACAAAGAATATTCACATTCTGGTGTCACCTCAGTAACAGAGACACAAACTCCCTGCACTACCAGCGCTCTGTGACACAACACCACACCCTGCACCCCCAGCTCTGTAACACTCCCTGTCCTCAGAAACTCCCCTAATACTGGGTGCAGAGCAGAATTAGGAGCTTCCCCTTACTACTCACCATGCAACAAAGAATATTCACATTCTGGTGTCACCTCAGTAACAGAGACACAAACTCCCTGCACTACCAGCACTCTGTGACACAACACCACACCCTGCACCCCCAGCTCTGTAACACTCCCTGTCCTCAGAAACTCCCCTAATACTGGGTGCAGAGCAGAATTAGGAGCTTCCCCTTACTACTCACCATGCAACAAAGAATATTCACATTCTGGTGTCACCTCAGTAACAGAGACACAAACTCCCTGCACTACCAGCACTCTGTGACACAACACCACACCCTGCACCCCCAGCTCTGTAACACTCCCTGTCCTCAGAAACTCCCCTAATACTGGGTGCAGAGCAGAATTAGGAGCATCCCCTTACTACTCACCATGCAACAAAGAATATTCACATTCTGGTGTCACCTCAGTAACAGAGACACAAACTCCCTGCACTACCAGCACTCTGTGACACAACACCACACCCTGCACCCCCAGCTCTGTAACACTCCCTGTCCTCAGAAACTCCCCTAATACTGGGTGCAGAGCAGAATTAGGAGCTTCCCCTTACTACTCACCATGCAACAAAGAATATTCACATTCTGGTGTCACCTCAGTAACAGAGACACAAACTCCCTGCACTACCAGCACTCTGTGACACAACACCACACCCTGCACCCCCAGCTCTGTAACACTCCCTGTCCCCAGAAACTCCCCTAATACTGGGTGCAGAGCAGAATTAGGAGCTTCCCCTTACTACTCACCATGCAACAAAGAATATTCACATTCTGGTGTCACCTCAGTAACAGAGACACAAACTCCCTGCACTACCAGCACTCTGTGACACAACACCACACCCTGCACCCCCAGCTCTGTAACACTCCCTGTCCTCAGAAACTCCCCTAATACTGGGTGCAGAGCAGAATTAGGAGCTTCCCCTTACTACTCACCATGCAACAAAGAATATTCACATTCTGGTGTCACCTCAGTAACAGAGACACAAACTCCCTGCACTACCAGCACTCTGTGACACAACACCACATCCTGCACCCCCAGCTCTGTAACACTCCCTGTCCTCAGAAACTCCCCTAATACTGGGTGCAGAGCAGAATTAGGAGCTTCCCCTTACTACTCACCATGCAACAAAGAATATTCACATTCTGGTGTCACCTCAGTAACAGAGACACAAACTCCCTGCACTACCAGCACTCTGTGACACAACACCTCACCCTGCACCCCCAGCTCTGTAACACTCCCTGTCCTCAGAAACTCCCCTAATACTGGGTGCAGAGCAGAATTAGGAGCTTCCCCTTTACTACTCACCATGCAACCAAGAATATTCACATTCTGGTGTCACCTCAGTAACAGAGACACAAACTACTTCCAGTACCAGCACTCTGTGACACAACACCTCACCCTGCACCCCCAGCTCTGTAACACTCCCTGTCCCCAGAAACTCCCCTAATACTGGGTGCAGAGCAGAATTAGGAGCTTCCCCTTTCTACTCACCATGCAGCGAACAAAGCCCTACTAACCCTTCCTTCTGTTAGGAGAGCAAGACTTACCCAATTCAGAGAACGGGCTCTAACCTTATCAGGACCCAATCTATGTAACACTATGCCCCTTGAGATCAAATTACAGAGAAATTTCAAACTTTTCAAAAAAAGTTTAGAAACCTGGCTTTATAAACAACCATTTTACAAAGAGAACGGAGAATAGGAAAATAAATAAAGCAGGCATCAGAACAGCAGCACACAGCACTTAATTCAATTTGTGCATAGTTATTTTTTTTCATGGCTAACATTAGATAATATACAGTACAAAAGAGTTTTACATGTAAATTAAGACTGTTACTTGTATAAAAGGACAAGACTTTTGACATTCATCAAATAGTCTGTTTTTTTTTAAATTATGTAATCGGAACATTGCTGGCACCCATGTATAACGTATTACCCAATTCAACTAAACATTATTATATGTGACTATTTGTAAACCGTTGTGATGCTATATACATCTTTAATGAGGGTATATAAAAGTTTTTAAATAAATTTCAGTAACAGCCACACAAACTCCCTGCACTACCAGCACTCTGTGACACAACACCACACCCTGCACCCCCAGCTCTGTAACACTCCCTGTCCTCAGAAACTCCCCTAATACTGGGTGCAGAGCAGAATTAGGAGCTTCCCCTTACTACTCACCATGCATAAATGGATATTCGGATTCTGGTATCATCTCAGTAACAGCAACACAAACTTTCTCCTCTACCAGCACTCTGTAAAACAACACAAAACCCTGGGTAAAAACACACCCAGCTTCTGCCCTACCAATCCAGCAATAACACCCAGATCTCAAACAACTGCAACATGGCTTACAAAAAGATAGCAATGCAAATATTAGAATGTGCCCTAGAACACCAATACACCTCCTATTGGGAAGAACATATTGCAAAACAGACCAAGCTGAAGGACCCCTACACAGAAAAAGCATTCCTGTCGAATCCCTCAGCTCAGTCTCAAATGCAAAAAGCAGACAGACCTGTATGATGCTGTATATGTTTTATCCCTCCAGCACAGCTGGGCTACTATAGGCAGAATACAAATATTTTATATAAAATACAGAGAGAATAAGTGATTGCAGACTAGAAATAGAAAGTGAACGGGAAACTCCAAGAAGCCAGACTCTGTATGCAATGCATCACTGGAGAAAGAGAAAGAGAAACGCATTTCCTCCTGTGCTGTGGAAAATGCAACGTATGAGAGATGCGCATTTCCCAAAATCAAAAGAATGAGCAGGAAAAACTCTGTGTTATCCTGATAGAAACAGGAGAAGCAGCAATGAGAGTAGCAAAGCGTGGTATCTTTCCACCAGGCCAGAAATGAAACTTGACCAGGGACAATACGGATCAGCACCAGAACCTCAGACACGTCCTTCACGCTCTGCTTTCCCTAACCTGCAAATTTACTATTATTTTCTAATTTTCCCTTTCTTTTCTCCCCCTCTTACTTCAATCATTCTGTATCAGACTTTGGGAATACATACAAAACTGTCTCTCTTCTTCTGCACTGACACAGCTGCTGCCTGTGTGCAGCTGTGACCCTGGGCACTGCTGTGCTGCTGCTCTGATCCTGCTGCCCCTATCCAGCAGAGCTTTTATTGACTGCCAGAGTGCAGGGGCTGGCAGAGGAGATGCAGCGCCGGAGACTATTGTAAGCACACTCAGAGCACCAGAGCGCATGGCACCGGAGCAGAGGCCTCCCTTATCAGCAGGAAGGAGTTTGGTGTTTTCGCTGCCTGCAGGGCACATCCACCAGCAACATCAGGGACTCAGACAACTCCCCTTCCTCTGCCCAGATGTTTATTTAGTAGATTTGTAAAGGGATAGATATTTTAGATACCTGGGGATTATGCATAAAAAAGGACAATTTTATGCCCTTTTTTATGCATAATGGAGTTTGTGTGCACAGAGTTTAGCTGTGCACCGCCTCCCCCACCCTCAGTGCATGCAGGGAAATGAGCTGGGAAGTGGCTCGCTTCATGCAAAGGTTGAGGCCGATGGGGATTAGCACCTATCTAACGCGCGTCCCATGCGGAGTGAATGAGATAGCGCTCCTCACATGCAAATCCATGTGAACGAGGCTATTGCTCACTCACTCCAAATGCAAAAAGATAAATGTGCGCCTCAGACGCACCTTCTTCATCTCTCAGCTATTAACGCCTGCCTGGAGCTGAGCGCACTGGAAAAAAAACCCTCCGCCGGCCGCTTTGAAGACCGACGCCGATACGCTCGCGTTTCCATAACCGGCCGGCTGCATTAGGAAAACCGACGTCGATTTTATAGGCGTCGGTGTTCATAGCCGGAAGACCGCTGGTAACCACGGGGTCGCGTTAGCAAGGAGGCGCTAAGGTCGCTAGCGCCACCCCCTAATTTGTTTATTGCATGGCGCCCCCCTCCCCCTGCGGGCACTGAAAAGTCAGCACCCGCTTTCCGCATTTAACATTGCCTCGGCCCCTTTCTTAGTAATCAGTCGCTCTTCTATGACCTGCCCTGTACCAAACTATTGAAAAAGGCGGAACACAATTTTAAATAGGGGGATGCAAGCAGGAAGAAAGAGCGCGAGCTCCTAAGGCAGTTATTTACTACACTGCTATGTTTTACGCTGGGAGGGGGGAAATATCCTGTGACATTGGGCCTCGCCCCAGTAAAACATCGCAGCATTTCCTTGCAAAAATTTCATCATGGAAAAAACCGCAGTAATAAATATTGTGGGGAAATGAAGCAGCCATCGAGTTTAAGGGCCATATGGCCCAACAGTCCCCCCCCCCCCCCCCCCCGAATCTGCATCCCCTCCATACCCCCCCCCCCCCCCACCTATCAAAGCAGCACAGCCTTAAAAGTTAACAGAAATAGAAGTGAATGGCGGCTGGCAGCATCTTGCCCCCTTGCCAAACCCCTCTGCTTTTCTCAAATTCTCCCCCCAACCCAAATGCCCCTTCAAATCAAACACCCCCCACTACCCAATATCAGGGCCCCCCACCACACAACATAATCCCTGGTAATCCTGTGGCTCCAACCACACCCCCTTTTCACATAAAATGAATCCCTGGTGGTCTAGAGAGCCCCCCAGAGCCCCCCTCCCAGTCTCCCCCTTTACCTTAAAAAGGAACCCTGGTGGTCCAGTGGTGGATTGCAGAGCCCTCTAGGCCCTAGACTGGTGGGTGACATTTTCCTCTAGGCCCCATTTTTGAAAATGGTGCTTACCAGCCTGGGCCTAGGCGGCACTCCAGGCCACCACTGGACCACCAGGGTTCCTTTATTAGGTAAGAGAGGTCTAGACCACCAGGGATTCCTTTATAAGGTAAGAGAGGTCTAGACCACCAGGGATTCCTTTATAAGGTACAAGAGGTTTAGACCACCAGGGATTCCTTTATAAAGTAAGAGAGGTCTAGACCACCAGGGATTCTTTTATAAGGTAAGAGAGGTCTAGACCACCAGGGATTCCTTTATAAGGTAAGAGAGGTCTAGACCACCAGGGATTCATTTATAAGGTAAGAAAGGTCTAGACCACCAGGGATTCCTTTATAAGGTAAGAGAGGTCTAGACCACCAGGGATTCCTTTATAAGGTAAGAGAGGTCTAGACCACCAGGGATTCCTTTATAAGGTACAAGAGGTTTAGACCACCAGGGATTCATTTATAAGGTAAGAGAGGTCTAGACCACCAGGGATTCCTTTATAAGGTAAGAAAGGTCTAGACCACCAGGGTTCCTTTATAAGGTAAGAGAGGTCTAGACCACCAGGGATTCCTTTATAAGGTACAAGAGGTTTAGACCACCAGGGATTCCTTTATAAAGTAAGAGAGGTCTAGACCACCAGGGTTCCTTTATAAGGTAAGAGAGGTCTAAACCACCAGGGATTCCTTTATAAGGTAAGAAAGGTCTAGACCACCAGGGTTCCTTTTTAAGGTAAGAGAGGTCTAGTCCACCAGGGATTCCTTTATAAGGTAAGAGAGGTCTAGACCACCAGGGATTCCTTTATAAGGTACAAGAGGTTTAGACCACCAGGGATTCCTTTATAAGGTAAGAGAGGTCTAGACCACCAGGGATTCATTTATAAGGTAAGAGAGGTCTAGACCACCAGGGATTCCTTTATAAGGTAAGAAAGGTCTAGACCACCAGGGTTCCTTTATAAGGTAAGAGAGGTCTAGACCACCAGGGATTCATTTATAAGGTAAGAGAGGTCTAGACCACCAGGGATTCCTTTATAAGGTAAGAAAGGTCTAGACCACCAGGGTTCCTTTATAAGGTAAGAGAGGTCTAGACCACCAGGGATTCCTTTATAAGGTACAAGAGGTTTAGACCACCAGGGATTCCTTTATAAAGTAAGAGAGGTCTAGACCACCAGGGTTCCTTTATAAGGTAAGAGAGGTCTAGACCACCAGGGTTCCTTTTTAAGGTAAGAGAGGTCTAGTCCACCAGGGATTCCTTTATAAGGTAAGAGAGGTCTAGACCACCAGGGATTCCTTTATAAGGTACAAGAGGTTTAGACCACCAGGGATTCCTTTATAAGGTAAGAGAGGTCTAGATCACCAGGGATTCCTTTATAAGGTAAGAGAGGTCTAGATCACCAGGGTTCCTTTATAAGGTAAGAGAGGTTTAGACCACCAGGAATTCCTTTATAAGGTAAGAGAGGTCTAGACCACCAGGGATTCCTTTATAAGGTACAAGAGGTTTAGACCACCAGGGATTCCTTTATAAAGTAAGAGAGGTCTAGACCACCAGGGATTCTTTTATAAGGTAAGAGAGGTCTAGACCACCAGGGTTACTTTATAAGGTAAGAGAGGTTTAGACCACCAGGGATTCCTTTATAAGGTAAGAGAGGTCTAGACCACCTGGGATTCCTTTATAAGGCCATCCCCTTAACAGTCCAAAGTGATGACTCTATTCACTAACCTCTTTCTCTCCCATTTACATTTACATTTATTTGAATTTCTGGATTGCCTAACAAAAAAGGCCTAGGCAATGAACATCTTTACACACATAATCATAAAGTGAAATAAAACATACATTAAATGATTATAAAAACAAAACTAAAACAGCACATCGCCAAACTGAAATCAAATAAACCAATAAAACAGCAAATACATAATATAACTCAGTAATAAAACAAATAAAATACATTTCAGAATTAAAAGGAAAAAGTTAACTTAAAATGGCACCGAGTCTATCACAGGAGGAGGAAGCCGCCAGCAGTCAGCTCTTTCCTCCCATTCCTGCTCCTGATCATGGCGAGCATGCTAGCTTTCATGATCTCGATGCCTCTCACTGTCTTCATGGCCTTCCGCCACTAATCCCAGTATCAGGTTCCTTCACCATTGCTCAGGATTACAGGGGAATAGCTGGCTTCCATAGTCATCTGACGCCTCTACTCTCACATGGCCCCTCCTCCCCTAGCACAGCTTCTCCTCTATGCCTGCTGCATTCGGCTGTCTGGGCTTCTGTTGATCTTCTGCTGCAGACAGGCCCCAGCCAATCCCCATCTCAGTGGCTATTCCTGTCCCCTACACTGATTGTCTCAGTGCCACTGCACATAGCCACCTGATCATCTTACCTCCGTGCTGGCCTACTCAACATGCCCTGCCTCTTCACATTGAAACTCGCATCCCAACTGCCTTCATGGACCAGATCATCACGTTTTGGTTTGTTTTTTTTTTCAATTATTTACTGAATACCCCAGTTACAAAGTGAAATTACATATATAGTAACATAGTAATTACGGCAGAAAAAGACCAAAATGGTCCATCTAGTCTGCCCAGCAAGCTTCCCAAGGTAGTAACTGCCGCTTCATGCAGGTTACCCCCATGTTTCTCTTAAGGGTGGTAACTGCCGCTCCATGCAGGTTACCCCCATGTTTCTCTTAAGGGTAGTAACTGCCGCTCCATGCAGGTTACCCCATGTTTCTCTTAAGGGTAGTAACTGCCGCTCCATTTATTTATTTATTTATTTATTTATTTATTTTTAATTTTTATATACCGGAATTCCTGTATGGAATACAAATCAGTCCGGTTTACAAGTAACGAAAAGGTTGCCCTGGTCTGGGAGGTTAGACTGGGGTTTTTTACATAGAACATAGAACAATAACAATCAACTATTGAACATTATTACAAGGAACGGTGAAAGTAACAATAGTATTTAACAAAAAGATAATATTATTATAACATTATTTGTGTTCACATTTTACAAGGAACTTTAGTAGCGTATATAGTCTGCAAGTAATTGGTTAAATAATATAATATGAGAAGGATGACTTAAATAAATAGATATTGAGAATAATCAAGTCCGTGTATGAAATTGAGTGTCAATGTGTTTGTGACACCTTGCAATGGTTGGATCTGAAAGACAGGAGGAGGTGCCTAGTTACACTCTGGGAATTGGAACGCTTGCCTGAAGAGCCAGGTTTTTAACCTTTTTTTGAACTCTGGTAGGTTGGGTTCGAGTCTTATGTCTGGTGGGAGCGCATTCCATTGATGTGGTCCCGCAGTGGATAGTGCTCTTTTTCTTAGCATTGATTTGGCGGGAGCTGCGACTAATGTGCCTTTGTAGGCGCTTCTGATGGGTCTGGCCGATGAGTGTAGGCGAAGTTGAGTTTGTAGAGATATAGGTGCGACATTATGAATTGTTTTATGGATAATGGTTAAGGTTTTATATATGATTCTCTGTTTGATGGGTAGCCAGTGGAGGTAGCTCAAGATGGGGGTAATATGGTCTCTTCTATTAGTGTTAGTTAGGATTCTGGCTGCGGCGTTTTGTACCATCTGTAGGGGTTTGATGCTGTTGGAGGGGAGGCCCAGTAAGATTGAGTTGCAGTAATCAAGTTTCAAAAAAATAATGGATTGAAGAACGAGGCGAAAGTCATTGAAGTGAAGGAGTGGCTTTAGTTTCTTTAGGACCTGTAGTTTAAAGAAGCAGTCCTTGGTGGTTGTGTTTATGAATTTTTTAAGGTTAAGTTGATTGTCAAGCCAAGTTCCTAAATTCCTGACGTCTGCAGAGAGCTCCATGTTTAAAGATGTGGTTTGTGCCAGACTAGGTGGGTGGTAGTTCGGGTTGTGTGAGATTAGTAGCAGCTCTGTTTTGCTGGAGTTTAGAATCAGGTTTAGGCTGGAGAGTAGTTGTTTAATTGGTTTAAGACAATTCTCCCAGTAGACGAAGGTTTTTTGAATTGATTCTGTGATGGGGATTAGGATCTGGATGTCGTCTGCATAGAGGTAATGAGTAAGCTTGAGTTGAGATAGCAAATGGCAGAGGGGGAGGAGGTAAATGTTGAACAGGGTAGGGGAGAGGGATGAACCTTGTGGTATGCCTTGGTCTGATAGGATGGGGTCAGATTCCTTGTTGTTGATTCTGACCTTGTAAAACCTGTTGGATAGGAACGATTTGAACCAACAGAGGGCTGTGCCTTTGATTCCTATGTTTGATAGTTGTTCTAGGAGTTGTGAGTGATTTACCGTGTCGAACGCTGAAGATAGGTCTAGAAGGACCAGTAAGAATGACTGTTTTTTCTCCAGGTTCAAAAGTAAATTATCAGTGAGGGAAAGCAGAAGGGACTCTGTGCTTCGAGATTTGCGAAAACCATATTGTGCCGGGGAAAGAATGCTGTGCTCCTCGAGGTATTCGGACCATGCAGGTTACCCCATGTTTCTCTTAAGGGTAGTAACTGCCGCTCTGTGCAGGTTACCCCATTATTAAGATTACTGCAAGGCACAGGTTTTTTTTTTTGTTTTGTTTTTTTTATTTATATTTTATTAACTTTTCAAATTTTACAATAACAAATATATTCTTTGCCATCTTGAAATCTAAGTGCTTTAACAATTTAGAAACATCTCAATATACATATATTGAAATTAATATTCTCTATACAGAGACCACCTATCTTTTTAGCACTAACACATTATAGAGGAAATAATGTGGGGGGAGTATTGGAAATCACAGAGGAGTTATAATATAGGAAATAAAACATATAATGATCAATCGAGTGGCTGCTTCTTAATTATTAATCCGTCATGGTGTTCCAACTGTTATTGGATTTCTAGCACTTAAGAAATCTCTAAGTTGAGGTATATCAAAGAAAATATAAGTAGAACCATGCCAACCTACAACACATTTACAGGGATATTTCACAATAAAGCTTGCGCCCAAAGCAATAACCTCGGGCTTCATCTGAAGAAATGCCTTTCGGCGCAATTGGGTGGCTTTGGCAAGGTCTGGAAATATCCTTACCAGGCCACCACAAAAAGAAACTCTCAAATTCTTGTAATAAGTACGCATAATCAAGTTTATATCTTCTTCAGAAAATAAAGTCACAAGAAGTGTCTCTCTCCTCGTGACCTCCACTTCCGAAGCTTCCAGGTATTGTGTGGGGTTTGCCAAGTTATCCAAAATATTATTTCTGAAATTATCCTGTCTTTGGGATAAATGTATCACTTTTTTTATCACAGGAATCTTCTCCTGAGGGATTTTCAAAAACTCTCCCAGGTATTTCTTAAGGGTTACCAGACATAACTCATCTTTAACCACTGGAAAATTAAGTATACGTATGTTCAGATGTCTGATAGAGTTTTCTAATGTCTCCATTTTGCGTAATGTAGCTAACCTTTCTCTTGAAAAGGCAGTGGTAACCTCTTTCAGTTCTTTAACCTCCGTTTCAATTTTTTGGATATCTGTTCTTTGTTCTTGTAAAATTTGCTGGTGGTCATGTGCTACAACATCAAGTTTAACAGAAACCCCCTGTAACTTTAGAGATTGCTCTTGTAACTTAAAATCCATTCCAGCTATAAGCTCCCAAATAGAGTCTAAGGTTACAATTGCTGGTTTTTCAATCCTGTGTGCATTCAGACTCACCCCGCTGGCTCCAAGAATCGTATCAGTCCTCACCACTGCGTCATCCACGCTTTCTATCTCCCCTTCTCCTCCATTCTGGCCTTTAGGGGTAAAAGTCGTCACTTCCCGAGGAATCACACCTTTGGGACCCCCTGACTGGCTTGCTTCACCCGAATTTCTTCGGGGCTCTCCAGTTGCTCCTGGGGATTCCGGGGAGGAAGCCTGCAGCAATTGTCTTGACGTCGGCAGGCTCAATGATATTTCTCCCGGCGAAAATGGCTCTCCTCCAGTCACTCCGCCAGCGGGAGTTGCCGCCCGTCCGGTAGAAGTAGAGAACTCTCTAATTAATCTCTGGTCTGAAGGTAGGGTGGATTTGGTGGGGTAAACCCGCACTCTACCTTTCCTTTTATGAGGCATATTTCAAAATAAAAACGAAAATTACTAGCCAAGAAATCTGGAACCAGCCGGAGCTTCAGAGAGACGCTGCCACTCGGTCGGCCATCTTGATTACGCCCCCCAGGCACAGTTTTTTAATGAAGGTTCTATAGTAATTTTTGAATCCCAGAAACCTTCTGAGAGCCTTTAGACAGTAGGTTGGGACCATTTCTGAATGCTCTCCAGCTTTTGTGGGTCCATCTGGACCCCCTTGTTAGACACTGATTCCTTGTGGAATTTGCATTTGGACAGCTTAGCATATAGATGGTTCTCCCGCAGTCTTTGTAACACTCTCTTGACATCCTTAATGTGGGTATTCAGATCTTGAGAGAAGATCAGGATGTCATCCAAACAGACAATGACACATTGGTAGAAAAGGTCACGCAGGATGTCGTTCATCATGTTTTGGAAGACAGCTGGGGGGATGCATAAGCTGAAGGGCATCACCAAATACTCAGTGTCCGCCCTGGTGTTAAAAGCTGTCTTCTATTCATCACCTGAACAAATACGGACAAGGTTATACGCTCCTTTAAGATCCAGCTTGGAGAAGATCTTGGCCCCTTGTACTTAAGAACATAAGAAAATGCCATACTGGGTCAGACCAAGGGTCCATCAGGCCCAGCATCCTGTTTCCAACAGTGGCCAATCCAGGCCATAAGAACCTGGCAAGTACCCAAATACTAAGTCTATTCCATGTTACCATTGCTAATGGCAGTGGCTATTCTCTAAGTGAACTTAATAGCAGGTAATGGATTTCTCCTCCAAGAACTTATCCAATCCTTTTTTAAACACAGCTATATTAACTGCACTAACCACATCCTCTGGCAACAAATTCCAGAGTTTAATTGTGTGCTGAGTAAAAAAGAACTTTCTCCGATTAGTTTTAAATGTGCCCCATGCTAACTTCATGGAGTGCCCCCTAGTCTTTCTACTATCTGAAAGAGTAAATAACCGATTCACATCTACCTGTTCTAGACCTCTCATGATTTTAAACACCTCTATCATATCCCCCCTCAGTCGTCTCTTCTCCAAGCTGAACAGCCCTAACCTCTTTAGTCTTTCCTCATAGGGGAGCTGTTCCATCCCCTTTATCATTTTGGTAGCCCTTCTCTGTACCTTCTCCATCGCAAATATCTTTTTTGAGATGTAGGCGGTCAAACAGCTCAGATGAGTGGTAAGGGATAGTGGTCTTTGACTGTGATCTCGTTTATGCCATGATAATCAATGCATGGGCGTAGGGTACCATCCTTCTTCCCCACAAAGAAAAACCCTGCTCCTGCAGGAGATTTGGATGGCCCTCTGAAACCTTTTTTTAGATTTTCTTGGATGTATTCCGACATCGCTTTATTCTCCACCACCGAGAGGGGGTAAACTCTTCCCTTGGGTGGTTCAGTATTCGGTTTCAAGTTGATCACACAGTCATAAGATCTGTGTGGAGGAAGGATATCAGCGGCTTCTTTGGAGAACATATCTTGAAATGATGTGTATTGAGGTGGTAACCCAGGCATCAACAGAATTGTAGGCATACAGGATAGTGGTAAAATTTCCTTCAGGCATTTGTCATGACAATCTGGGCCCCAACATGAAAGCTCTAGTGTAGCCCAGTTGAATTGAGGCAAGTGCTTTTGTAGCCATGGTAACCCAAGTACTAAGGGGTGCATAGCTTTTTCAAGCACAAAGAAGGAAATGGAATTCCGTATGAAGAGCTCCAGTCCTTAAACTGACCTGTTCCATTTGTAGGGTTACTTCACCCGGTAAAGGCTCCCCATGAATAGAGGATAACAGGAGGCTTCATAGTCATAGTGGGGATTCGCAGATCTTCTACTAGACGTCTCAGTATAAAATTCCCTCCTGCCCCTGAGTCCACTAGGGCAAGAGTTTGGAATTCAAGTGGTCCGTTTATCAAGGAGACTGGCAGAGAGAGTGGAGAAGAAAGTGTAGTTAGACCTAAGAAGAGTCCTCCCACAGGACTTAGGTCTGCCTGTTTCCCGGACAGATAGGGCATGGCTGTACTGCATGGCCTGCTTGACCACTACATGCAGAGGCCTAATCTTCTCCGTGTTCTTCTCTCCTTAAAAGTCAGGTGAATACGGCCCAGTTGCATTGGTTCTTCTTCGCCAGCAACCGCTTTAGACTGAATAGGCTTAGGTATTGTCTTGACTTGGAATTCTCCCTGGGTAGGTATCTTGAACCTTATCCTGAAGTCGCTGGTCAATTCTTGTGGCTAACTTCATCAGGTCCTCCAAGATCTCAGGTATTTCTCGAGCTGCCAATTCATCTTTCAGTCGAGAGTTCAGGCCGTCAAATAAAAGGGTCTTCAGGCATCTTGAGTCCCAGTTCAACTCTGAAGCCAAAGTCTTAAACTCAATGGAGAAGTCTGGTAAAGGTTTATTACCTTGCTGTAGATGAACCAATGTAGATCCTGTGATTGTGCACCTGGCAGGGTCATCAAATATGGATTTGAACTTCCAAAAACCCAGCAAGGTCCTTCAGGATGGGGTCATCCCGCTCCCACAGCGGAGAAGCCCAAGTTAGTGCTCTTCCGTCCAGATAAGACAGGATATACATAGTCTTGGCATAGGCTGTGGGAAAATTGTTAGGTTGAAGTGCAAAATGCATACAGCATTAGTTGAGGAATCCCCTGCATCTCAGGCTTCCCCTGAGAAACTAATAGGAGCAGAGAGGGTGCAACTGTCTTAACCGTCATTTCTGGCGGTGTTTCTTCTTTACCTGAGGTAGTAGAAGCATTCATCTGTGAGTGCAGTAGATTAAAGGCCACAGTCAAGCTTTTCAGCATGCTCTGTTGTTCATTGATTCACTGGACCAGGCCTGGAATGGCCTGCAACACGGTGAGCTGAGCCGAATCCATGGAGTTAGCAATCTGTTATGATATTGAGGTATTTGGTGGATTCTCAGGAGCAACAGTGATGGTATCTCCTACGGGAAGGACATAAGAAAATGCCATACTGGCTCAGACCAAGGGTCCATCAAGCCCAGCATCCTGTTTCCAACAGTGGCCAATCCAGGCCATAAGAACCTGGCAAGTACCCAAAAACTAAGTCTATTCCATGTTACCATTGCTAATGGCAGTGGCTATTCTCTAAGTGAACTTAATAGCAGGTAATGGACTTCTCCTCCAAGAACTTATCCAATCCTTTTTTAGACACAGCTATACTAACTTCACTAACTACATCCTCTGGCAACAAATTCCAGAGTTTAACTGTGCGTTGAGTAAAAAAAAACTTTCTCCAATTAGTTTTAAATGTGCCCCATGCTAACTTCATTGAGTGCCCCCTAGTCTTTCTACTATCCGAAAGAGTAAATAACCAATTCACATCTACCCGTTCTAGACCTCTCATGATTTTAAACATTTCTATCATATTCCCCCTCAGCCGTCTCTTCTAAAGCTGAAAAGTACTAACCTCTTTAGTCTTTCCTCATAGGGAAGCCCCGTAGGGAACTGTAGCATTGGGCTAGACTCAGATGTACAAACACAGAGAGTATATCTTTATTATGCAGCTTGTATGGTTCAACAGAGGTGGCAGTAGAGAGTGGATTAGATAGCAACAGTCTGTGATCCTCGGCAGAGGAGACCTGTTCCACAACAGTAGTGTAGGGCCCGATGCAGATAGACAGCGAAGAGCTGTAGATGGACAAACTGGAAGAAGTTGTACTCACTCTCTGTAGCTGTTAGGTAGTGTTCCAGCAGGTAGAAGAATATGTAGCAGACACCAGGATAGACACACAGGCCCTCGAGGAGCAAGTACCTGTGTTTAGGATAGGCACCTGGAAATAAGCAAAGGGCCCCCGAGGAGCGGGTACCCAGGTTAGTAGAGCCCCAAAGGGTGAAGGTAGCTTCCAGCAGGCAGTAGAAGCGGCAGAGTAGCTTCAGACCGAAGCAAATCCAATCTGTTGCTAACGCGGCGAGAGTCAAGCAAATGGGCAACCTTTTGAAGGAGGAAGCAGTGATGTCACTCGAGGGGGGCGCCCCCGAGGTTCATGCCAACACTGCTACAAGATGTGAGGCGTGCGCACATGCGTGCCCTAGGAAGCCTCAGGTCAACATGGCGGGACACCGTGCCAGAACCGCTCCGGAAGCTGGAGGGTGCGGCAGGGAGACGCTATGGATGCCATTCTCCTGAGGCTGCTAGAGAAGGCTGAAATAGAGGTGAGGCATGTCGGACGAAGGCATCTGAGACCGATAAACTCAACAAGGAGACACAGGAGACGCTGGAACAGGAGACACAGGAGACGGAACAGGAGACACTGGAACAGGAGACACAGGAGACATTGGCACAAGAGATGATGGAACAGGAAACGCTGGAAGGCAAACTAGACACCGGAGTGTACGACCCAATTGCCAAGGCAATGAGCTATAGGGGTGTGTATTCGTTTTGAACTTATATGTAAAACGCTACTTTTTTTTTTTTTTAACTTAAAAAAGTGATGAGGCGAAAACGATCGGATTTCCAACTTATTCAACATAGCTATGTTGAATACGTTGGAAATCGCGATCGTTGATCCTAAATAAAAATTTAAACCCCTCGCCCTCCTTAATCCCCCCCAAGACTTACCAAAACTCCCTGGTGGTCCAGCGGGGAGTCAGGAAGCCATTATTCTATTCCTTTGCGAGGAGCACGTGACGTCCGCGTCACGTCGGAGTGACGCGGCCGTCACGTGGTCCACCGTGGTTCCGCTCCAAGTCTCCCAAGGGACTTTTGGCCAGCTTGGGGGGGCCTCCTGACCCCCACAAGACTTGCCAAAAGTCCAGCGGGGGTCCGGGAATGACCTCCTGCAGTCGAATCATGTTGCCGTATGGCCGGCGCCATTTTTGCAAAATGGTGCCGGCAGTACGGCAAAATGGCGCCGGCTGTAAGGCAACATGATTCGAGTGCAGGAGGTCATTCCCGGACCCCCGCTGGACCCCCAGGGACTTTTGGCCAGCTTGGGGGGGCCTCCTGATCCCCACAAGACTTGCCAAAAGTCCAGCGGGGGTCCGGGAACGACTTCCTGCACTCGAATCGTGTTGCCGTACGGCCGGTGCCATTTTGCCGTACGGCCGTACGGGCCCTCTGGAACAGCCCCCGGGTCGGGGGCAGGCGTAAATCCATTGATAAAGGTGGGGGGGGTTTAGATAGGGCCGGGGAAGTGGGTTAGGGAGGGGAACGGAGGGGAACGGAGGGGAAGTGAGGGGAGGGCGAAAGAAAGTTCCCTCCGCGGCCTCAGAGGGAACGGAGGCAGGCTGCTCGGCTCGGCGCACGGAGGCTGCCCAAAATCGGCAGCCTTGCATGCGCCGATCCCGGATTTTATAAGATATGTGCGGCTACGCGCGTATCTTATAAAATCCAGCGTACTTTTGTTTGCGCCTGGTGCGCCAACAAAAGTTCGCTATCGCGCTATTTTTTAAAATCTATCCCACTATTAGGGGAGTACAAAGCTCTCTAATTCAAGATAGTGGTCTCTTGAATAGAAGAATAGAATTTGTTGAAAGTAGATTGAGACACCTGAACCTTCATTTTTTGAATTTTCCAAGAGTTGTGGGAAAATTGCCACGTTTTACCTTAAAGAGGTTTTTTCTTGAAATTTTGGAGTTCTCTTCTGAAGCAATCTCCCCCATGGATAAAGTATATTTTTTTACCAACTGGTTCAGGTTTTCAAATGCAAGTACCTGCTGTCGATGTGGACAATCTTACAGAATACCTTGAATCATCTAATTATGAAGTGGTGGAATGTTGTTGGTATCATTCTTAACAGATAGTGACTTGAGTTCCGTTATGAAGAAATATTTCAAGAAGTCGAACTTACCATTTATGGGTCAAACTGTGAGAATATTTCCAGACTTGGCTAAGACCACACAAGAAAGAAGGAAGAGATTCCCTATTTTGCTCCAGGATACCCTAGCCCTAGGGGCATCCCTCTTCCTGAGATATCCATGCAAATGTTTAGTCAAGTATAAAGGAGATAGTTTTGTGTTTTTCTCACCGAAGCAACTTAAAAACTTTATTAATTCCGGGAAGTGTTACCATCTGTTTGGACTGAAGTAAACTGATGTCATAAAAAAAAATTTGGTAGCTGTGTTACGTTGTCTTACCTTTATTTGTTTCCTCTTAATCTCCTAGATATAGGCTAGCCTGCCCCCATGATTGGGTCTAAAGGATACTGTTATTATGATTTGAAATAAGAGATATGTTTCCTTTTTTGCTTTTTACTTCTGTAAAATGAAGTATCATTTTTCTGAAGCAAAGGAATTCTTTGTGAAATGTTATTTTCGAAATTTCAATAAATAATAAATTTAAAAAAAAAAGAACCTATCTAGTGAACTCACCTTTAGTCATCGTACGTGGCTATTTTTATACTGTACACATTAAGTGATTGTATTTTTATACTGAACACATTAAGTGATTGTATTTGTCAATTCATATTATGCATGTCGTGATGTAAACCATTGTGATCTTCATTTGGAATGAAGGTATATAATATGGATAACTAAATAATCACACCAATTATAAGAGAAAAGCATACAACTTTATTATCTCAAATTTTCAAATAATTTAGGAAATGTGTCCTAAAATACAAACACTCACACACACTCATTCATACACTAAAATCATCACACCAAATACAAGGAAATAGCAAGCCACATGGCCCAAGGACCTGTACAGCAATATTTTTCATTATCCTAATACAATATCATGCACATAGATGCCCTGTGTTTTTAACCATTTACAAATCTATACCTGGCTTTCGCCCATTTCCCCATATTAGAGCATAATTCTGTAAAAATGTGCACCACTTTTACATATCCTCAATGTATCTTCATCCGGCTTACTTCCTTGTATTGGTCTCTTCCCTTCTGGGCAAAACCTCCTTCATAATGTTGACTGCATGTTATCACTGTGGTCTGACCCCAACATCTGTCTGCTTCCTCAGGGGGACGACAACCACATAAAGCATCTGTAATTCAACTTTTTCCCAGACTGTCCATATACAACAAATCTGCCACCAACTTTGTCTGATTTCTTCCAAAGCCGATATACATCGACGCAGAAAATTGTCTGCACTATGAATGTTCATAAGCCTGCACAGCAATGTCCCAAATGAAATTCCTCATGAAAAAAAGTCCATTTCCAAGTCTTTCCAGCTCGATTTAGTCCAAACACCCAACTGTGCCACAGCGATCTATCTAGACATTGTCCGTACTACACAAGAATGGAGGAAAAAATTTTATTCTGATGAGAACAGAAGTTATGGAAAGAGGGGCTAGTAAGATACTCAGATATCCTTGTAGATGTTTGGTAAAATATCATAATGAAAAATATGTTTTTCTTGAGCCAGAACAATTAAGGGGATTTCTAGATGGGAAGCCAATTGGGGTATAACGGGTTGGAACTGTCATATGCGTGGTAATACCTGTGATTGTAATGAGCTCTTATTTCTTATAATAGTACTTGGCTCTCATTTATCTAAATAATTAGAGATCTTGTTTGAGAATATAGCAGTTTGATTTCTTGTAAGATGTTTCTAAAATAGAAATGATGTATGATCTCTTTTTTCCTTTTATTTGATATTGTGATATATCCGAAAATGCATAATTAAAAATTTAAAAAAATAAAAATAAATAAATAAATAAATAAATAAATAAATAAATTAGAAGTCCTAGACATCAGTTCTCTCCACTTGATTTATTTCCTTCCTACTCATCTCTTCTTCAGTTCTCACTGGTAGTTGCTCTTCTTTTCGTGAACACCTTCAGTATGCCGTGCTTAATCTCTTTGGTCCTCACACCATAGACAATGGGGTTCAGTGATGGAGGGACAAGGAGATGTAAAACGTTCACCAAAATTGAGATGTCCGATGGGATTTTGTTCCCACTTCTGTGAGTTATGGCCAAAACCACAAGGATAGTAGAAAAAAATAAGATGAGAATGAAGTGAGAAGAGCAGGTACTCAAGGCCTTCATGGCTGCCCCTTCAGCTTGCAGCTTCAGCACAGCCCGGAGGATGAAACAGTATGACATGGTGATTAACAACAAGTCACTGCCTAATAAAACCCAGGCAACCACCATCTGGTAAACACTGTTTATTGTAATATCTTCACAGGCCAGGGACACTACTGCTAAGTTGGCACAGAAGCTAAATTTGATGGTATTTCTGGAACAGTAATGCAGCCGGGCAGCAAGCAGAGGGATTGGTAGAACTAACACTGCGTTCCTGACCAGGATAAAGACAGCAGCTTTTACTACAAAGCCGTTAGTAATTATGAGGAAGTACCGTAAGGGGTTGCAGATAGCAACGTAGCGATCATAAGCCATGATAAGAAAGATCCCTGATTCTAATCCCAAAAAACAATGGATAAAATACATCTGAGTGAAGCAAGCTGATTTGCTGATGGTCCTTGCATCAAACCAGAGGATCCCTAGGAGTTTGGGAGTGATTGAATTGCACAAACCAATATCCACCAGTGCCAGCATGGCCAGGAAATAGTACATGGGAGCATGGAGGTTCAGATCAGCATAGAAAGTGATCAGTAGTGTGAGATTGGCCACAAGGGCCACGAGGAAGAGAAGAGCCAGTGGGATGGAGAGCCAGTGCTGCCAGCTTTGGATCCCAGGGAAACCCATGAGGAGGAACTCAGACACCTCCGTGGTGCTGTTGGTATTGAAGGAGGACATGGCAAAGGGTCCCTGTGAATACAAGTTTGAGATGAAATACATAATATTTTATTTAACAGAATGACCCATAGTGTTAAAATAACATAATTTTCTCACTAATTAAAGACATTTATCTGTCATGTTAAGCTTTCTTCTCAGTGTCCCCAGAATAACCTCACTAATCCTGCATATAGTACCTGCTCTGTTTCTTCTATTCTGTAAATATGTTTCTTTACAATCCCCTCGGTCTCATCTCTATCTTTACAGTACTTAGGTGTCCAGGACTGTACCTCATATTTATTTATTTATTTATTTAAAGTCTCTTCTATACCGATGTCCGTTCGCACATCACATCGGTTCACAATAAAACAAGAACTTTTTGGCAGAGCCCTTACATAAGAATCAGGGATCTTCCAGAAGGGGTCATCCAACAGCCTTACCCAGTGTGTCCTCCTTCTCCCAAAGGCTCTGTCCCTTTCCCAGATACCTGAGGACCTTATTACAACACTTCTTGGCACCCAACTCTACAATGACATTTGTACTTATTAGGATGCACGGCATGGCTCTTGCTGTGCCTGCCAATGAGCTTGGAACAGCTTCCAGTTCAGGGGAAAATACAAACCAGTTAATGCATTTGGGATGTGACGTTTCCCATTCGTTTTATATTCTGAGTGTGTGAAGGACAGATCAGTAGGGATGTGCATTCGTTTCATTCGTTTCATACGTTTCCCATTACATGTCAATTAGATGTGCATCGTTTGATATGTTTTATTCGTTTCATATTGCATGCTTGTATAGGAAACATATGAAACGTATGAAACAAATGCACATCCCTACAGATCAGTAGCAATGGTAAAGGTAACAGGGGAGTGGAGAGAAAAGCCAACAGCACAGAGATAAAAGCAAACAATGGAACGGAAGCATAAATGTTAACTTTCAAACAAATGCATGTGAAGGTATAGATGTGCTTATATGGCCACGAGCAGACATGCATAAGTATTTTATAAACCGTGTATATGATACACAGATAATTTATAAAGTATGCATATCTCTACTCCATAGCATGTGCATGTGTGTAGGCTTACATGCGAATACATGCAATGCACTGAAACCATGCATATCAATTTACTGTATGCACAAATGTTTCCTATCAATTTTAAAAATATCCAAATATGTATTTTATGCAAAATGTAGGACTCCCTTACATACATCCTGATTTATGTATGTAAGTCAGCCAGTTTTAAAACATAATCGTAGCATAAAGCCAGCAGAAGATGCAAAAGCAGGCATTTAGACACTCAGACTCCTGAAAAACAACAAAGCCACTGTAAACTGTATAATCGCTAAACCACATGAATATAAATACATCCTTATAAAATGTTGTAAAGGATCCCTTCTTAAATAAAGAGGTTTGCTGGGGAGAAGTAGTTGGTCTATGACTGATCTATTCACCTAAAAAAATAAAAATATCAAAATGTGTGCATTAAAGGGTAATTTTAAAAACTTCAAAGAATATATATAAAAATATTGGATAAAAATGTATTTAAAATATATATAATAATTCATTCATATAAACTGAAAGCCCAGCAAACCTACAGAGAGAACAGGAAAATCCTGCTCTGTCCAGTAATGATGAAATAAGCCTCTTCAGGTATCTTCAGCCGATTTGTCCTAGAAAGGAACAAGAAATGATTAAATGCAAGAAACGAAAGACCCAGAGAAGCATTAAAAAAGATAAGAAACCAATGAGAGCTGCATTTTATGCAATGGTAGAGACCCAGGCTTCCAGCCCCAGGTTAGCAAGTGTTAGAGGGGGCATACAAATCTAAACAGCACCTCCCCGGAGGCTGCCAGTGTGCTGGGGCTAGGAGAGAGTTGTCTTGTGTGTGGTTATTTTGAGTTGGCGTTTCAGGCGTGAGGAGCTGTTTTTACTTCTGGGTTTGTTTGGGCCTCCCAGCCTAACCTTGTGTTGGGAGAAGGATTTCTTGCCTGTGAGGGTCTTCCTCCAGTTTAGTGAAGAGACTATTTCTAGACGTTTTGGGAGATTTTTGGTGAGACCGTGGGTGAGACCCTGGTCTTATCTGGAGTGGGGACATACCCTGAATCTGGAGGTCAGGGGGGCAGAAGATCTTTTGTGTCCTCTCACCATCAGAGTAGGAACAGCAGTGAATCAACACCTTGGAGGGAGGAGTTATTCATTGACCCAGGTGGGTCAGAAAAAAATCTGCTTTTTTCCAGCAAAGACCTTTCCTCCACAGTAGCAGTCAGAGAGCTGAGCAAGACATTTGAAGACCCAACTCTAGCATCTTCACCCTTGGGACACAGAATAGTGGCTGGGGTTTGGAAGACCTGGGTTCTCTCTTGGATATTAGGTACAAGATTTTTGAGGATTTGATACCTTATCTACCTGACATACGTCTCCATCCACTCTCTGGAGGGTAAACCATATCTCAGGAACCTGTACTAGAGACACATACACAGAAAGGGAAGAGGAATTATGTGAAAAAAGGAACCCAGACTGAACACAGATGTGATTTGGACATTGTATTTAAAGTAATTGGACTATTTTACTTGGAAAAATCACAGAAAACTTTAATTTTGGAACATACACAGAAGTGTCCTGTCTGTTCCCTGCAGCAGCATCGCTGGGAGAAGGGGAGCACCCCCTGGGCCTAGAAGGACAGCCTTCCCCCCAAAGATCTAGAACCCACACCCCAGGGCAAAAGGACTGGTGACTAGGCAATTGGGACTTAGACCCAAGATTGTTCATGGTCCCATCAGAATTCAGCAAGTACCATGAATTGGGGTTACACAATTAAATGTGCTTCTTTTAACTCTTGATGTGTGCATATTCTCAGCAGGGGCTTATTGAGGTCTATCGAAGCATGACCCCATACCAGTGGTGTTATAAAAGAGAAAGTTTGCTATAATCCACCTGCCCACTTGACCCTTACATGCACTACCCCATATCACCCCCCTCACAACCACCCCCTCCTTTTCCCCCCCTATTCCCACCAGAACTAATCGTAATCGTAACCAATTCAAACTGTATATATTGTATATAGGTTAGATGCTACAAATTATACTCCCATTCATTTGTATTCATATGTTACAATGTTTTTTACTTCAATAGTTTAATCAATTGTTATCTTGTTAAATGTAAAATAGGGCAGATCTCGCCCTATTCAACCTGTTACCTGGAAACCGATGTGATATCTCGATCGAATGTCGGTATACAAAATAAATAAATAAATAAATAAATAAATAAGGCACTGCTCAGTTTAAATATGCACCAATGTCAGCCCCGCTAGAAAAACAGCTGCAGAAAATGCCATACAGGTCTTCCAGCAGCAACTAGGAATAACGCTATGCCTTGATGCATCTTTCACATCTGCCACAAAATTAATAGATAGCTCATTGTTGCATAGGGGTAGAGTTATTGAACCACATGGGGGCAATGAGAGTGATAAGAATATGTGGTGCACTAAGAAGCTAATGGGATATAGTGATAATAGGGAGCTATAAGTGCAAGATATATATATAGTGTAGATATATTCAGATCGGCCATGTGGTAAATGAAAAAAAGGAAAAAATATGTATCTCTACCTGCCAAAAATGTATTGACTTTAGAGGAATGAGCAACGGAAATGAGATAGGTAATGTAAAAACATACATCTAATTGTAAATATAAATCATATCAAAATCTGTTACAGTGACAGGATTCAAAGAAACATAAGAAGTTGCCACACTGGGTCAGACCAAGGGTCCATCAAGCCCAGCATCCTATGTCCAACGGTGGCCAATCCAGGTTACAAGTACCTGGCAAGTACCCAAAGCATTAAATGTAATTAATAGATCCCAAGCTACTAATCCTGTTAATAAGCAGTGGCTATTCCCTGTCAACTTGATTAATAGCAGTTAATGGACGGCTATTAATCTAGTTGATTTAGGGATGAAGTCTCCCTGTTATAGTGACAGGAAGTCTCTGTTATAGGAGAGATTGAAGAACCTAAATATGTATACCTTGGAGGAGCAGGGGTGATATGATACAGACTTTCAGATACTTGAAAGGTTTTAATGATCCATGGTCAACAATAAACCTTTTCCATTGGAAAACAATCAGTAGAACCAGGGGTCAAGATTTGAAACTCCAGGGAGGAAGACTCAGAACCAATGTCAGGAAGTATTTCTTCACGGAGAGGGTGGTGGATGCCTGGAACGCCCTTACGGAGGAAGTGGTGAAGACCAAAACTGTGAAGGATTTCAAAGGGGCATGGGATAAACACTGTGGGGCGGATTTTAAGAGCCCTGCTCGCGTAAACCCGCCCGGATTTAGGCAAGCAGGGCCCTGCGCGCCGGTGCGCCTATTTTACATAGGCCTACCGGCACGCGCAGAGCCCCAGGACTCGCGTAAGTCCCGGGGTTTTCCGAGGGGGGCGTGTCGGGGGCGGGCCCGATCCACGCGGCGTTTTCGGGGTGGGACGTAGCGTTTTGGGGGCGGGTCCGGGGGCGTGGTTATGGCCCAGGGCGGTCCGGGGGCGTGGCCGCGCCCTCCGGACCCGCCCCCAGGTCGCGTCCCGGCGCGCTAGCGGCCAGCTGGCGCGCGGGGATTTACGTCTCCCTCCGGGAGGCATAAATCCCCCGACAAAGGTAAGGGGGGGGTTTAGACAGGGCCGGGGGGGTGGGTTAGGGAGGGAAGGGAGGGAAGGTGAGGGAAGGGCAAAAGAAAGTTCCCTCCGAGGCCGCTCCGATTTCGGAGCGGCCTCGGAGGGAACGTAGGTAGGCTGCGCGGCTCGGCGCGCGCCAGCTATACAGAATTGGTAGCCTTGCGCGCACCGATCCAGGATTTTAGCGGCTACGCGCGTATCTACTAAAATCCAGCGTACTTTTGTTGGCGCCTGATGCGCCAACAAAAGTACGCCAAATCGCGCTTTTTGAAAATCTACCCCTGTGGATCCATAAAGGCCAGAGGATGGGAATGAAGAGAAGACCCATGGGGGTGGCTTACTGGAATGGTGGCTACTACCTGGTGATTATTACCCTTACTCAATAAGCCTTAACATGGTTAATGCAACTCCAACATTGCTCTCTGCTTCAACGGCAGGGGGAAATGTGGAAAAGAGGATTTGCATTCAGACAACAACCAACAAGGACTGAACTACACAGTCTGGGTAAACAAATAAGCGTGGGGGTAGCTTGCTTATTATGGCAGTTACTACCCTAAACCAATTAAGCCTGATACATCACTTTGAATGCATATACATAAATATATTGTTCTCTGCTTCAAAGGCAAGGGGCAATGTGGAAAAGAGGATTTACATTCAGACAACCAACAAGGCATTGATCTGTGCATTCGGGGTAAACAAGCATCGGGGTAACTTGCTTGATGAGGCGGTTACTACTCTTAACCATTAAGCCTTATGCTTCACCTTTGATGCAACTCTAACATTATTCTCTGCATCAATGGCAGGGGGTGGCAGGAAATTTGAATCAAACAGTTACCAAAAAGGGCCCTGAACTTGGTGGCCGGTGAAACTGATAAGTATGGGAAAATAAGTGTGGGAGCTTGCTGGGCAGACTGGATGGGCCAATTGGTCTTTGTCTGCCCTTTAAATGAAATATATTCAAAATTTTTAAACGATGACACCGAGAGGAAAAATACTTACTCGGTCAGTATGTTGCTATGTGCTGCCAACTGGATCAAACACATCTTCTATGCTGCAAGCACAAATAATTAAAGATCTGCTACTCATGATTTTAAAGTCCAGAAAATTGGTTTAAACATTTCGTCATTTAAACAACAATTGGTCTATATGTCTTCTACTTACTTATTTCAAATGCGATGCTGCAAACTTCCTGCTGCTGTGACTGACAAAAGACGTGCTGAGAAGTCCGCCATCTTTAAAGGGAAATTCCCCGCCAAAATAATAATGATAGATATCCGGAAGTGATGTACTTTTACATTTTAGATGAGGGTGTACCATTCTATTTTTTCATTCAAGCCCTTAGGTTCTATTTATTGTAGGCGATATATCCACTGATTTTCTTTAAAATGAAGTGTATTTATTCTGTCTCCTCCACAGTGAGGCAGAGGAATGTGCTCCAAAATAAACCATGTAAAATCTTCAAAATGATGTCCTTCTTTAATACAATGTTGTACAATGGGCGCGTTGAGATCTCGATTATTAATGCGGCTTCTGTGTTCACCATATATTTTAGGGCACGGACATTGGAGTGCATAGATTACAAATTCTGTGTCATAATTTACATCATGTGTGCGGTATATTTTTAAACCGCTGCATGGATCCTGCCATGCTATGCCTACTTCTGCCTGTGCACAGACGGAACATTTACCGCATTGAGTTTGCCCTACTGTGATTTTGGGGGGATTCACCGGGGGTACTGCCCTCACTACATGCTGTTTTGCCTCTTGAGCAGGCAAACATCGGACAATCTTGAAAGATGAGATGCGGGCTTAACACATGCCAATTTTGTAGAATCATTTTTAAAATTTGCTGTGTAAGTTCTGTGTGTTGTAGAACACACATAAGATTTTGAGCTGGAGATTTGGCTCTGTATTGTAACAGCTCCTGCTGGTCTGAGTAATTAGCTCTTTCAAATGCCTGATTGATGGAATAATGCGGGTAACCTCTGACTTGAAATCTTTTCTTTAATATTGATGCCTAATGATAGAACTCATTTTTTTCTGAGCAAATCCGCCAGATTCGGAAGAACTGCCCGACTGGCAGTCCTTCCTTAAACCGACGAGGATGATGGCTTTCAAAACGGAGAAGATTATTTCTATCTGTAGGTTTCCTATATAATGTGATTTGAATACCTTGTGCAGTTTTACTAATCATTATATCCAAAAAGGATAACTTCTCTTGGTGGTAGGTCAGAGTGAATTTTAAGTGTTGGCTGGACTGATTTAACCAAGTGTGAAACAATTTCAACTGCTCTTCTGTAACTGTCCATATGAAAAAAATGTTATCTATATATCGTGACCACTGTACAACCCGGTCAAAAATTTTGATTTATAAACTACTGTTTCTTCAAATTTAGTAACGTAGAGATTGGCCACATCTGGTGCCAATGGGGATCCCATTGCTACTCCATGGACTTGTAAGAAATGTTTCTGTTCAAAAGAGAAAAAATTATGAAACAATATTATCTCTGTTAATGCGGATAAGACGTCTGGTGGAATCTGCTGTGGTCTGTCTCTCTGTGACAAAACGTCTGTGACAATATCTAGTGCTTCGTCTTGAGGTACATTGGTGTACAGTGCCTCGATGTCTAGACTGACCAAAAATGCATCACTGGGCACATAAGTTGATGCGCGTTTTCTTAACATGTCAGATGTGTCTTGTATATAGGAAGCTGCTCTCCGTACAACGGGTTGAAGGAAAAAACCTACATATTTAGCTAGTGGGTCTAGAATAGACCCATTCACTGAGATGATAGGTCTACAGGGGGATTATTTAGAGTCTTATGAATTTTGAGTACCCCATAACTGGTGTCCTTGGAGAGGGGACTTGCAAAAAACTGTACTCTTATGTGGTCAAGTATCCATGTGTTTGTGCCTCTTGTAGCAAATCTTTTATTTTATCTTGCAACATGGGTGTAGGATCTGCCTGAAGATGTTTATAATAATCATGATCATTTAACTGTCATGCCATCTCTGTGTGATAATCAATCTGACCACAGCTCCCCCCTTATCAGTCCCTATTATTGGCTAGATTTTTTTAATGCTTGGTTTTCTGTTGCACTTGGAGGTGGACCCTTCTCCTGGAGAAGTGGCGAATGGCTCCCTGGTAGGGACAAGGAAGCACCTGCCCCCAGGGGGTGGAGCACAGGAGGAGACAGACAAGGTAGGCAGCAGACTGGAAGGTCAAGGTCAATACCAGAGAGACAGTCCAAGTGTACTACCTGGGAAGATGGACAGACAGATGCAGGAACAAGACTGTGAACACAGAGGCAACTTAGTACACTTACACTGCTGATCCAAAGCTGTGCTTGATGGCAATCCAGCCAGGCCATGGCTCTCCAGCCACTGTGGACTTGGAATACTGGACGGAACAGTACAACTCAGGAGACAGTCAACAGGAGCAACATCCAGGGTGAGCAACTGAACAGGACAGTAATGTTCCTGTTGGTGTGAATGTTCTTGGAATTCTTGAAGTGGGACCTTGAACCTATGAGCTTAGAATCAAGTGTTCTTGGCTTCATAGATGTAGAGGCTTGAACCCACAAGCTTGGAATCAATTCTTGGAAGTGCCGGTGTGGGGGCTTGAACCCACGACTGCAGGATCAAGACACTATGGCAGGATCAAGACTCTATGGCAGGATCAGAGCTAGTACCCACCCCTGGCCCTATAAGAGGCCGGGCGGTCCGCAAGTGCACACGTAGGGCGTGCCCAACACCACTGGAGACACCGAACTTCAGCATGAGGCCTGGTACGCAGTGGAAGGCCCGGCGACCACCACCGTAGGACGCTGAGGCCTAGAAGAGCTCGCGGCTGCCTCTGGGGAGGCTAATCCATGAGCTGCAGAGGAGCTAGTGAGGTGAGCAGGCCCATGCGAGGGCCAGGTGAGGACGGGGCACCATCCCCCCCCCCCTTCTAGGCCTCCCTCTACGCAGCCGTGGCTTGTCAGGATAGGTCCTTTGGAAGGCTTTAAGGAGTTCTTTGTCGAGAATGTTGTGGTAAGGTTCCCACAAGTTCTCCTTGGCCCCATAACTCTCCCAGGCTAAGAGGTACTCCCATCTACCTCGGCGCCGATGGACGTCGAGGACCTCTCTTACCTGGAGAGATGAGTCTGGTTCTGTAGAGATCCGTGGAGGTGAAGGAACTCTACGGAAGGGCCAGGAGAGGACCAAAGGCTTCAACAGCGAGACATGGAATGTGTTATGGATGCCCATGGCACGTGGTAGCTGGAGCTGATAAGATACTGCTCCCACTCTTTGAAGCACCGGAAATGGACCAATGTACTTGGGAGCCAGGTGATGTGAAGGAACTCTCAACCGTATGTGTTGGGCGCTTAACCACACTTTCTGACCAGGATGGAAGAGTGGAGCGGGACATCTATGGGCATCAGAAGTACGCTTGGAGCGTTCAGCGGCCTGGGTAAGGCGTTCTTGGACTTGATTCCATACCTGGCAAATGGTGTGGGCCATGCATTGCGCAGCTGGAGAAAGAACAGTCAGAGGAACTGGAAGTGGTAGCCGAGGTTGTCATCTGAATACCACGGAGAACGGAGATACATCGGTGGCAACAGCGATGTGGGTATTATGCAACAACTCAGCACAGGGTAGAAAATCAGACCAGTTGTCCTGCTGGTCATTCACGTTGGTCCTTTCAGCTTGACCATTGGCCTGTGGGTGATAGGCCGAAGTGAAATTCAAGGTAATATTAAATTTCTTACATAAGGAGCACCAGTACCTGGCGGCAAACTGTGGTACTCGATTGGATATTATTTCCTTTGGGAGTCCATGGAGACAGAAAATGTATTTCAGGAACAATTTTGCTAGTTCTGGGACCGATGAGAGGCTCGGCAAGGGAATAAAGTGACCCATTTTCGAAAAACGGTCAATGGTGACCCAAATTACGATATTGTTCTGGGACAGAGATGCTGGACCATGGCTCGGTAGGTGCTGGAAGTGGCTGGAGTAGGCTCCAAGGCCATCTGGTAGATGGCTTCTGTTGGGTGCAGACGGGACATGAATCCACATAGTTACGAGAGTCTTGCAAAATGCTGGGCCACCAATAATATCTCTGCAACATCTCTAAGGTTCTGGTATGACCCGGGTGTCCTGCCAACTTGGAATCGTGGACCCATTTCAGAACTCGTTCACATAATCTACGTGGAACGACAGTTTTCCCCACTGAAATTGTGGTGGTCATGGCAAGGGATATTCAGGCAGGGTCTATGATGTGTCTGGGAACATCAGGGACAACTTCTGGTTCAAAGGATCTTGATAATGCATCAGCAAAAACTGACTTAGGACGGCTCTGTCTCCAATTGCGGATGCGTCGACTTCGATGACGAATGGACATCTTGGGTCTGGATGCTGAAGGTGAGGACCGGAACAGAAGATTTCTTTTAATGTCTGAAAAGTGGCTTGTGCTTTGGGTGTCCCCACATGAGTATTAGCCCCTTTCTTGGTCATGGCAGTGAGCGGAGCAGCTAGGGTAGAGTAATTGGCAATGAAGCTCCGGTAATAGTTAGTGAAACCAAGGAAATATTGTAAGGCCCGTAGGCCTACTGGCTGGGGCCAGTCTCGGATCCCTTGGACTTTCTCTGGATCCATGGAAAAACCTCGATCAGATATGATGTACCCTAGGAAGGGTAAGTGATTTCGCTCAAAGAGGCATTTTTCTAACTTGACATATAGATGATTCTCTCTTAGACATTGGAGAATGATCTGAACATGATCTCGATGGGATTCAAGGTCTTTGGAAAAGATCAAGATGTCATCAAGATATACAACTACGAATGAGTACATGAGGTCTCGGAGGATTTTGTTGATAAGGCGTTGAAAGACCACTGGGGCGTTGCATAGCTTAAAGGGCATCACTGTATATTCATCGTGACCATCCCTCATATTGAATGCGGTTTTCCAGATATCTTCGGGTTGGATGCGTACTAGATTGTACACACCCCTGAGATCCAACTTGGTGAAGATCTGTGCCCCTTGAAGGTGGTCAAAAGGCTCACTGATAAGGGGCAGGGGGTAATGGTCTTTGCGGGTTATGGCGTTGAGCCCTCTGTAATCAATACAAGGGCGTAGATTGCCAGCCTTCTTCTTGACAAAGAAAAAGCCTGCTCCGGCGGGAGAATCAGAGAGACGAATGAACCCATTTTCTAGGTTCTCTTTGATATACTCAGACATGGCTAGGGTTTCTGGGTGAGACAATGGGTAAGTTCTTCCCTTGGGAGGCGTCGTGCCCGGTAGAAGCTCTATGGAGCAATTGAACTTGTGTAATGGAGGCAAGGTATCCGCCTGCTGCTTCAAGAAGATGTCTTCGAACTCAACATACTGAGTAGGCAAACCAGATATAGTGGTGGACTTCATGACAGAAACTGTTGGAGATACTTGAAGTAGGCATGTCTTCTGGCATTGGGAACCCCACTGCACCAACTGCAGGGAATGCCAATTGAACTGGGTTCCATGGACCTGGAGCCAAGGCAGCCCCAGGATGACTGGATGTGTGGAACGTTTTAACACATAGAAGGACATCTCCTTCTCATGGAGAGTGCCCACGGTAAGATGGATAGCCACTATTCGATGGGTGATGAGCCCTGGAAGATGTTCTCCTTGAATGGAGGTGATGCGGAGGCTCGCATCTAATGGCTGAAGAGGAATGTTGAGAAGCTTGACGATGTCATCCATGATGAAGCTGACACTTGCTCCTGTATTGACAAGAACAGTGGTAGTGAAGGAGTGGGCCTTGATGCCCAGAGACACTGGAAGGAGTTGGGGGCCGGTGACAGTCGCACCTAAGCTCGGGACCCCTGCAGGGCTCAGGCATTGCAGTTTTCCAGACGGACCGGACACAACTGCCGAAGATGTCCGGAAGTGCCATAGAAAAGGCAAAGACCCTCCTTTCTCCCTCAGAGACATTTGGTCGGAGACAGTCGCCCACAGTACACCTCCATAGGTTCCACCAAGGGAGAGGATGGTGGTGCTGGAATCTTAGCTGGAAGACTCTGGACACACGTGGGATGCGGTGTAGGTGAGCAGGAAGCCTTTACGTCTAGGCGCATTTGCTGAAGAGAGGGTCGATCTTCCTGGTGAGAGAAATCAGTAGGGATGTGAATCGTTTTTTGACGATTTAAAAAAATCGTCCGATATTTTTTAAATAGTCAAAAATCGGTACAGTGCACGATACAATAGAAATTTTCACGATTTATCATGAAAAATCGTTACTCCCGTTAATGTCCACTAACGGGAGTTATTTGGGCGGAGGGTGGGAAAACCGGCACACCAAAACAACCCCTAAATCCACCCCGACCCTATAAAACTAATCCCTTACCTTCCCCCCCCCCCCCCCACCCCCCCCCCCGAACCCCCCCAAAACTTTTTACAAGCACCTGGTGGTCCAGTGGGGGCGCGGGGACCGATCTCCCAGTCTCGGGCCATCGGCGCCATTTTGGCTGCCACTCAAAAATGGCGCCGATGGCCCGATTAAAAAAAAACCCACCCGACCCTTTAAAGATGACCCCTTAGCCTCTCCAACCCTCCCGATCCCCCCAAAACATTTTTAAATTACCTGGTGCTCTAGTGGTGGTCCTGGAAGCGATCTCCCGTTCTCGGGCCGTCGGCTGCCAATCATAAAGATGGCGCTGATGGCCCTTTGCCCTTACTATGTGACAGGGTATCCGTGCCATTGGCCAGCCCCTGTCACATGGTAGGAGCACTGGCAGGCCAGCGCGGGCGTAGGGGCGTGGCTAATGCCACTGGAGTTGCCGAACTCCAGCATGAGACCTGGTGCGCAGTAGAAGGCCCGGTGACCGCCGCCGTGGGACGCTGAGGCCTAGAGGAGCTCACGGCTGCTGCTGGGGAGGCCGATCCGTGAGCTACAGAGTAGCTAGCGAGGTGAGCAGGCCTGTGCATGGGCTGAGCGCGGATGGGGCACGCAACATTTTCCTTAGCTTATAGACTGAAAAAAGTACGATTTTGTTTCCTTCAATTTTGGCCACATCCTGTAATACCAGTGTTTGAAAGGCTTTAATATGTTCATCTATTGAACCCGGAGGCAGCCATCTAGATTTGGTTTTGATAACTGACATATCTGGTATACTCTCTGGTAAAATGGAAAAGTACATTTTAATCATCAGGAGACAAAAAACCTGTGTAATGCTATTCTACAAGTGAATGGATTATGTTTATTTGTAGGGACAAATGACAGCCCTCTGTCCAATAATTGTTCTTCTTCTTCATTTAAGACATGGTTGGATAAATTAATCACCGACAATTGTTTTGGGATTGGGAGTGGGTGAATGGTTTGTGCCATTGTGAGTCGTCGTCTTGAACTGGCTGGTTGCTGTTTTTTTTGCCATAAGATCGAGGTGGTCTGGAAGTATAACGACGATGGTCTAAAAAAGGTTGCCGTTGTTGCCTACTGTCGTGCCTGTCATCCGATCCACTAGAAGAATCGTCAGATGCGGCAAAGGTAACTTTCTTGGGCTTCTGGGTGTCATTTTGTGATTTATTTAACCATGCGTAAACATTGGAATTTGCATAATCATTCATGTCTCTTTTGAATTTAGAGACTTTATACTATTTTATATCAGATTTAAATTTATCTATAGTATGTTGTAATCCATCTAACGATGTCTGAACGATGTCCATCGATGTATTCTGTTTGTATTTATCTTCTATAACAAGTATTTCCGCTTTAATTTCTTCCGTGACTGTCTTGGTGCATTCAATGATCAAAAGCATCAGGTCTAGCAAGCACTTGTTTAAGATATCTGCTCATTTAGATAAAAAGTCTAATATATCTGTGAATATAAAAGGTTCCTTATTAATATGTAAGCCTCTAGGTATTATTTGTTGTTTAACATACTCTATTAGGGTAACGCCGTGTAATTCAGCTCTAGTACATCTTTTATATAATTTTGTAAGATCACCCAGAAGGTCTGATGTGGGTGGAGATGTTGTGGAGTCAGAAAACAAAGAGACTTCTTGTGCTATATGTGCAACATATTCAGATGAGTAACCAAAGGTGTCTTTCCAATCAGTTGATGCCATTTTGAAACAGGGAACTTACAGTATACTACTAACTCAAAAAAACCCAATGTAGCATGAAAGTCATAAATAACCACTATTGTAATATCTTGCCACACAAAATGTAGGACGTAAAATGTTACTTTCTAGAGTGACCATCATATAGCACTATAGGCTTGTATGACTTTTTTGGAGAAAACTATGCAGATAGGTGTGATAGCTTTAATCCAAAGCATCAATAAATTCAGCATCTATAAATACACCAGTGGAGTGACCAATGATTATAAAGCCCTAGAGCTGATATAGAGCTTTCTCAAAAAAAGCTCTATATCATATATATATGATGGTCACTCTATAAAGTAATATTTTATGTCCTACATTTTGTGTGGCAATAGTGGTTATTTATGAGTTTCATGCTACATTGGGTTTTTTTAAAATTAGTAGATCTTTAAGACTAAGCATGTCTGAGATTTGCTCATTCTGCTGTGCATTCCTTCTGAAGGCATTGTCTGTGAAGGATGCTTTTTGAGCTCTCTCTGAGTTCCCCTAGATAACTTCCAAACAACTTTTTGGCTGTTGCCAATTATAGACTGTCACTGTGCAAGTCATACAATAAAGAAAATCAGCCAGGCAGCACTACGTCAGAAGCTCTGTGTCAGAGTAGACTTCGGTTAGTTCTTTTTTTACTTTGTGGAGACTGGATGCAGACTGCTCAGTTGCTTGCACAGCTGCTACTAATTTTGACTCTGCCTGGGCAATGGGCAGTGTGGGCAGTTGGCACAAAGTGAACAATGAGGGCAGAGCAGAGACTGAAGTACTCCAGACGGTGTTGTGAAACTTGTCACTAAGCTCAGTAGTGTCAGAGAACTAGTGCACACAGTGTGATATTCAGTGCAGCATTGTTTTCTATGTTCCCCACACACTCACATTAGCGTAGCTGTCAACGAGCATACAGCCCCTTCACAGTTGCAGCTTGGTTCTGCAACCCTGTTTGATGATGGATTACACCATGGTGCTTTGTCCAAAAAAGCCCTTATTCAAAGGAAGAAATACTGGCACAAGACAAAAGATGCTCACGAGAAACGATTTACTGTACTGACTGTCATAAACGCTTGAAAAAATAAGAGAGAACTCATGCAAAAGAACAAAGTCAGGAAATGCAACAGCCAGAGTTCAGATACAGAACATGGGAAATGTTTTTCTATAAACATCAACCCTCACAACTTACTGTGCACTAAATGTGAAATCATTTTCATTTGGAAAGCTCCTGTGACAAGAAAACCCAAATTCCATCCTGCACCCTGGGGTCTTTGTCTCACTCAGCCTTGCTTCCATGCCCAGCCCTTACACCTTTGTGTGCTCTTTGCCACTGTGCCTTGCTGCCACAAGGTCTGTGGGCTGCTCCCGCCAACCACCTCACTTACCTCATCAGGCTGAGCCTCTCTCATGGCTCCTCGGCGTGGCACGATGCTGCCAGCCCTGACCCCGTCTCGCAGCTCCTCAGCCACCGGCTGCCTACGCAGTGGGGGATGCTGCCAGCCCCGATCAGATGCACCCCCCCCCCCCCCCTCAGACACGCATGCCCAACGCCATCGCCTGTAAAGGCCTGCAGTGGCACCTTTTGATGACCTCGCAGGCTCTGCCCCATAAAGGTCCTCTCTGCTCTCCCCTCAGTGCCCCGGCACGAGGTCCAGCTGCTCCTTAGTAGTAGTGAATTGCTTCTCAGCATCTTTTCCAGTCTGTTCCAGCCCCTGCCTGCCTTGGCCCTATCCATCCCTCTCCCTCTCCTTTGGGCAGATCCCTGGGTTTGGCCTCTGCCTGGAGTTTGGATGCGCCTGACCGCCGCCTGCCTCCGACCCCTCTGGACTTCAGATACGCCTGCCTGCTTGCTGCCTGCCTAAGACCGTAGCTGCTTTGGACCTTCCCATCTTTCATCGGCAGAGTCCCCACCTAAGTCCAAACGTCCCCAGCACCAAACGGTCTCAACCCGAGGGGAATGTGGGCAGGTAGAGGTCTCTGCCTCATCGCTGGTAGCACCGAGGGTCCCACGGCCCCAGCACAGACCTTACACCTAGCCAGACTGGGGGGTGTCTGCTCTGCACCGTTTGTGCTGCTTGGCCCCTTTATCAGTGCCTGCCTTGGGTTTCTGCTTCACTCCGCCTTCGCGCTGCCACGTTTGCTGCCACGTTTGCCCCTTGAGATGCCGTGCAAGGTTCATGTCACCGTTGCTACCGTGGTGGCCTCTTCTGGAGCCTGGGGCTGTTTTTACCACTCGGCTGCTTTATTGCCCCTCTCCTGCCAAGGCTGGGACCCCTTTACCCCTGTAAGGAGCCACTTCTGGTGCCACTATCCAGAAACCACAGACTTTCCGGGTACCTTAGAGCTCATTAACCCTTCTGATGATTTCCCCACACCATTTCTAAGAGAATTGCTTACAAAACCCAAGTGCTGAAGCCCAGGGAAGGCTGCAATATGTCCCCCATTGACTTTAAAGACAAAGGAAAAAACTAATTGCTTTTTTTTTTGGTTTTGAAACTAAAGAAATAAATTGGGGTCCCTATGAAGTAAATATTGAAATGAAACAGATGTTTTCCTAATGCACGCCTTGTCTTTTCTCCTGAAAGGCAGCAGAGTTCAAAGAGCAGGAGAAGGAGGGGAACCTTGCTCCAGGTCTTTGGCGCACAAGAGCTGAAAGCACAAAGTTCTCTACAGCACAAGCTGGCAGAGGCCAGAGGAGGACAGGACCGGGCCACGTGGGAGGAGAGAACTGTGCAGAGGCATTCAGGATCCTGTTTCTACATTTAAACATAAGAACAGGCCATGCTGGGTCAGAGCAAGGGTCCATCAAGCCCAGCATCCTGTTTCCAACAGAGGCCAAACCAGGCCATAAGAACCTGGCAAGTACCCAAACACTAAGAAGATCCCATGCTGATAAAACTGGCAGTAAGCAGTGGCGATTATAGCTCCCCTAATGCAAGGCTCCACATTAGGAGTCATCACTCAGGAAAAGGATCGAGGCCTCATCGCTGATAATGCATTGAAATTCCCCTCCCCCACCCCGCAGACCAGTCAGGAGGGGGCCTTCCTCCACTGCAGCTTTCTGCGGGCCGGGTCCTTCTTCCAGTTTTTGAAGGATGTTATTTTTTACCTAAAATAGCCTCTTTCACCTCCCCTTTTAACCGTGACGGTAATCGTTTTGCCTTCCTTCCACCTTCCTTAATGCATGGAATACATATGGACTGCACCTCTAGGATTGTATTTTTAAACAATGTCCAAGCCTGTTGAACACTTTTAACCTTTGCAGCTGCACCTTTCAGTTTTTATCTATTTTCCTCATTTTATCAAAGTTTCCCTTTTGAAAGTTTAGTGTTAGAGCTGCAGATTTACTTATTGTCCCCCTTCCAGTTATTAGTTTAAATTTGATCATGTTATGATCACTAATGCCAAGTGGCCCCACCACCGTTACCTCTCTCACCAAATCCTGCGTCCCACTAAGAATTAAATCTAAAATAGCTCCCTCTCTTGTTGGTTCCTGAACCAATTGCTCCATGAAGCAGTCATTTATTACATCCAGGAACTTTATGTCTCTAGCAAGTCCTGATGTTACATTTACCCAGTCAATACTGGGGTAATTGAAATCTCCCATTATTATTGCACTGCCAAATTGGTTTGCTTCCCTGATTTCTCTTAGCATTTCATCTTCTGTCTGACCATTTTGTCCAGGTGGATGGTAGTATACCCCTATCACTATACTCTTACCCAACACACATGGGATTTCTACCCATATAGATTCTACTGAGCATTTAGTCTCTTGTATGATCTTTATCCTGTTGGACTCTATACCCTCCCGGACATAAAGTGCCACACCCCCACCAAGTTGATCCTCCCTATCATTATGATATAATTTGTCCCCTGATATAGCACTGTCTCAGTTGTTATCTTCCTTCCACAAGGTCTCTGGGATGCCAGTTATGTCAATCTCATCATTTACTGCTATACACTCTAACTCTCCCATCTTACTTCTTAGACTTCTGGCATTGGCATACAGACATTTCAAAGTGTGGTTTTTGTTTGTATTAACAACCTGCTTTTCAGTTGATAGGGATAATTTGGAAATCTTTAGCTCAGGTGAGTCTTTACTTATAAGCACATGGACTACTTTTGCTATTATTGTAACCTCTCTTTTTGGAAGCCCTAACTAATCCTTCATTAGTATCCTTTGAAGATATCTCCCTCCAAACCATGCTCTGCTGAGCGACTGTCGGCTTTCCCCTTTGTTCCAGTTGAAAAGCTGCTCTATCTCCTTTTTAAAGGTTAGCGCCAGCAGTCTGGTTCCACCCTGGTTGGTAATTCCTGATATGGACCCTAACATCATGTAATTATAGCATGGGTTATTTTTCCCTATATGCATCACCTTGCACTTGTCCACATTAAATTTCATCTACCATATGGACACCCAATGTTCTAGTCTCACATCTGAAGTGTTCCTCTTATAGTGAATGGGTCTCCTTGTTACAATGCTGGTCTCCCTCTTATAGTGCCGGAGAAGTTATAGTTGAAAATTGACCCCATAGTAAATGAAGGAAGATAAAAGATTCAATCTGCCCATCTGAGATTCCTTCACTTTAGGTAGATGAGAATAAAAATTCTCCTCTGCAGCCCAACACCAATTTCTTATACCTCTCAACATTTTTCCTACCTGAGCTTGGTCTGTCCCTCTGCCCTGTGCAGACTGTGGTGCTGTCCTGTGGTGCCTCAGCTCAGTCCCTCTGCCCTGTGCAGACTGTGGCGCTGTCCTGTGGTGCTTCAGCTCAGTCCCTCTGCCCTGTGCAGACTGTGGTGCTGTCCTGTGGTGCCTCAGCTCAGTCCCTCTGCCCTGTGCAGACTGTGGCGCTGTCCTGTGATGCTTCAGCTCAGTCCCTCTGCCCTGTGCAGACTGTGGTGCTGTCCTGTGGTGCTTCAGCTCAGTCCCTCTGCCCTGTGCAGACTGTGGCGCTGTCCTGTGGTGCTTCAGCTCAGTCCCCTCTGCCCTGTGCAGACTGTGGCGCTGTCCTGTGGTGCTTCAGCTCAGTCCCTCTGCCCTGTGCAGACTGTGGTGCTGTCCTGTGATGCTTCAGCTCAGTCCCTTTGCCCTGTGCAGACTGTGGTGCTGTCCTGTGGTGCTTCAGCTCAGTCCCTCTGCCCTGTGCAGACTGTGGCGCTGTCCTGTGGTGCTTCAGCTCAGTCCCTCTGCCCTGTGCAGACTGTGGCGCTGTCCTGTGGTGCTTCAGCTCAGTCCCTCTGCCCTGTGCAGACTGTGGTGCTTCAGCTCTGTCCCTCTGCCCTGTGCAGACTGTGGCGCTGTCCTGTGGTGCTTCAGCTCAGTCCCTCTACCCTGTGCAGACTGTGGCGCTGCCCTGTGGTGCTTCAGCTCAGTCCCGCTGCCCTGTGCAGACTGTGGGGCTGTCCTGTGGTGCTTCAGCTCAGTCCCTCTGCCCTGTGCAGTCTGTGGTGCTTCAGCTCAGTCCCTCTGCCCTGTGCAGACTGTGGCGATGTCCTGTGGTGCTTCAGCTCAGTCCCGCTGCCCTGTGCAGACTGTGGTGCTGTCCTGTGGTGCTTCAGCTCAGTCCCTCTGCCCTGTGCAGTCTGTGGTGCTTCAGCTCAGTCCCTCTGCCCTGTGCAGACTGTGGCGATGTCCTGTGGTGCTTCAGCTCAGTCCCTCTGCCCTGTGCAGACTGTGGCGATGTCCTGTGGTGCTTCAGCTCAGTCTCTCTGCCCTGTGCAGACTGTGGTGCTGTCCTGTGGTGCTTCAGCTCAGTCCCTCTGCCCTGTGCAGACTGTGGCGCTGTCCTGTGGTGCTTCAGCTCAGTCCCTCTGCACTGTGCAGACTGTGGCGATGTCCTGTGGTGCTTCAGCTCAGTCCCTCTGCACTGTGCAGACTGTGGCGCTGTCCTGTGGTGCTTCAGCTCAGTCCCTCTGCCCTGTGCAGACTGTGGCGATGTCCTGTGGTGCTTCAGCTCAGTCCCTCTGCACTGTGCAGACTGTGGCGCTGTCCTGTGGTGCTTCAGCTCAGTCCCTCTGCACTGTGCAGACTGTGGTGCTGTCCTGTGGTGCTTCAGCTCAGTCCCTCAGACCTGTGCAGACTGTGGTGCTGTCCTGTGGTGCTTCAGCTCCGTCCCTCTGCCCTGTGCAGACTGTGGTGCTGTCCTGTGGTGCTTCAGCTCAGTCCCTCTGCCCTGTGCAGACTGTGGCGCTGTCCTGTGGTGCCTCAGCTCAGTCCCTCTGCCCTGTGCAGACTGTGGCGCTGTCCTGTGGTGCCTCAGCTCAGTCCCTGTGCCCTGTGCAGACTGTGGTGCCTCAGGCCAGTGTGTCCTTGTGCTTGTCTGCTCCTACACAGGCATTGCTGTGCATGGCCAGCTGTGATATTGGGCACTGCTGTGCTCCTGTGCTGACACTGCTGCTTGAATCCTGCTGTGGGGCACAGGGCACTGCTGTGCTCTTCTCTATCTCTCGGCTGCTGGAGTGCAGGGTCTGGGAGAAGAGATGCAGTGGAGACTGCAGGATGAACTTCACTTATAAAACCACAGGCAGAGCCCCAGGCACCAGAGCACATGGCACTGGAGCAGAAGTCTCCCTTATCAGCAGGAATGATGATGTTTTCTCTGCCTGCAGGGCAGGTCCACGAGAGACATCAGGGACTCATACATAGTGCATCTGGATTTCCAGTCAGCATTTGACAAAGTCCCTCATGAGAGGCTTCTTAGGAAATCAGAAAGTCATGGGATGGGGCAGTGTCCTATTGTGGCTTGGGAACTGGTTAAATGATAGAAAACAGAGAGCAGGGCTCAATGGAAAAAGGTGAACAGTGGAGCCCCCCAGGGATCTGTTCTGGGATCACTGCTTTCTAATATATTTATAAATGACCTGGAAATGGGAACAACAAGTGAGGAGATCAAATTTGCTCTTGACACAAAATTATTCAAAGTTGTTAAATCAGAGGAGGATAGTGAGAAATTGCAAGAGGACCTGGCAAAACTGGCATGCAAATGGCAAATGAAATTAAAGATGGACAAGTGCAAAGTGATGCACTTAGGGAAGAGAAACCATTAAATTGACGGTCGGCCCCTGTGACATAGTGAGGGCAAAGGTAGCGCCGACGCCATTTTGAATACTGGCAATACGGCCCGAGTGCAGGAGGTCGCTCCCGGACCCCCGCTGGACTTTTATCAAGTCTTGGGGGGGGTCAGGAGGGTGGGGGGGGGGTGTTTAAATTGGCGGCCGAGCAATTCGGCGAAAATTCGTTGTATTCGTGGGGAATCGCGATACGTTTCGCTCTCCCCACGAATACAACGAATAGTGCAACATACGTTGCGGATCGCCAATACGGCGAAAACGAATGCACACCCCTAATAGAGGTAGAATAGTCTTGACCATCACTTCTGGCAGTGTAAGTTCTTTACCTGAGGTGGTGGGTAAGTTCATCTGTGCGTGCGGCTGGTTGAATGCAGCAGTCAAATTCTCCAGCGCATTCTGCTGTTCAGAGATTCGCTGGGCCAGGCCTGGAGAGGCTTGCAATTTGGTAAGTTGAGCCGAATCCATGGACTTAGCAATCTGTTATGGTTAAGCGGTGTTTGGGTGGATTCTTGGGTACTGTGGCAAATGACTGTGCCCACGAGGAGGAGCCCCGTGGGGAGCCACAGTACTGGACTAGACTCAGGACGCACAAACACAGAATTAGATCTTTTATTGTACAGCTTGATGGATACCACCAGCGGTGGCAGTAGTGAGGTAGTCTGGAAGTAGAAGTCTCGGGTCCCTCGGCAGAGGGGACCCTTCTCACCCCGTTGGTAAAGGGGAATTCCGGTGCAGGTTTCCCAGCAAGGCAGTGCTGTGGAGGAGACAGACTGAGAGTTAGATTACTCACTACATGGTAGATGTAGGTAAGTGATTCCACCAGGTAGAAGTAGATGGTACTGGCACCAAGGCAGGGAGAGCAGGCCCTCGAGGAGCGAGTACCTGATCCCTGTAAGGCACCTGAAATAAAGCAGAGGGCCCCCGAGGAACAGGTACCCAGGTCAGTCAATACCCCGAAGGGCAGAGAGAGAGCTTCCAGTGGCAGCACAGAAGCGGCAGAGTAGCTTAGACAGGAACGAATCCGAGTCTTCCGCGTCTTTGCTAACTCAGTGAGCCAGCAACAAAGTACAGGCTATATACCTGGATGGGGTGATGTCACTAGAGGAGGACGCCCCCGAGGTTCGCGCCAATGCTGGAATAAAGATGTGGGTAGCGCGTGCACCCTAGTAGGCCCTTGGGAGGAGCATGGCGGGAGGCAGCACCATAGCCATTCCGGGGACAGCGGAGAGGGCGGCTTGCAGATGCGGCAGTAGCCATTTTCCCAAGGTATGCGAGAGGAGCCGTGAACAAGGTGAGGCAAACGGGGCGAAGCCGTCTAGCACCGACGGATGCAGCGCCATTCACACACACCCATCCCAGGCAGGCTCCCATTCACACACACCCATCCCAGGCAGGCTCCCATTCACACACACCCGTCCCAGACAGGCTCCCATTCACACACACCCATCCCAGACAGGCTCCCATTCACATACACCCATCCCAGGCAGGCTCCCATTCACACACACCCATCCCAGACAGGCTCCCATTCACACACACCCATCCCAGGCAGGCTCCCATTCACACACACCCATCCCAGACAGGCTCCCATTCACACACACCCATCCCAGGCAGGCTCCCATTCACACACACCCATCCCAGGCAGGCTCCCATTCACACACACCCGTCCCAGGCAGGCTCCCATTCACACACACACAAATATATGCATCCATTTGAGCTTGACTTGTGACCTTTCCTGCAACTGATTTTCCATGATAAAATACAAAGTGTTTTTCTACTTTCCCATTTTCAGTTTTGATTTTTGCCATTTTTCTTGTTTCTGAATCATTCAGAACAATGTCAGTCTCACAAATGGGACCAAATCCCCACCACCACCACCCAAAAAAAATCTTGTTCCATTTTCCCAGGCAGGAGGGACCTTCCTCCACTGCAGCTCTTTCCTTGTGCCGGGTCCTTCTTCCAATTTTTCAAGGATGTTTGTTTGGCTAAAATAGCCTCTTTCACCTCACCTTTTAACCGTGACGGTAATCGTTTTGGTTTCCTTCCACCTTTCTTAATGCGCGGAATACATATGGACTGCGCCTCTAGGATTGTAGTTTTAACAATGACCACGCCTCTTGCACACTTTTAACCTTTGCAGCTGCAACTTTCAGTTGTTTTCTATTTTCCTCATTTTATCAAAGTTTCCCTTTTGAAAATTTAGGGACAGATTTTAAAAGCCTATGCACATAAATCCAGGTGAATTTACACGTAGCGGGGGTTACGTGTGCCAGGCCTATTTTCAAAAGGCCCGGCGGTGCACATAAAGCCCCGCAATGCATGTAATCCTGCATTGCGCACCGGCACTCGGCCGGCGCACACAACCCACACCTGTCCAGAGGCAGGTGCAACTTATAAAATAAAGGTTGGGGCTGTTTAGGTAGGGCTGGGGGTGGGTTAGGTATGGAAAGGGGGGGGAAGGTGGGAGGGCGGAAGGAAAGTTCCCTCCGAGGCTGCTCTGACCCTGCCCCTATCCCACCCCCGGTCTGCCCCTTTTCAAAACTCTGGCCTTCCGCATGTACTGGGAGATACCCCCATGGCTGGGCCATTTTGAAAATGCACTTGGTGCACACTTGGCCCGGCCACGTGTGCATCACCCAGGATTTCCCCAGACTGGGTTTTGAAAATGTACTTGTATTTATTTTTTTTTTTATTTATTTGTAACTTTTATATACTGACATTCATGTGCAAAATTACATATCACATCGGTTTATAGTGAAACAATAAAAGCAAACAAATGCATTACATCAAACAAGGGATACAGGTAACTGGGATCAAGGTTACAAATAAATACTAGGCTCTTCATGAGAGCAAGAAACTAGAAATGCACAGTATCACATATCCAGGATACATAACAGGGGATCAAAGCTAACTTTGCTAGAAAATGGAGTCTAGAAGGAACAAAATATATGAAACTGGGTGAGAATGGACCATTGGGTAAATTACTTGGGGGATGGGATAAAGCTGGAGACAATAGGCCAAAGGATGAAGACATGGGAGGTAGAAAGATGCATAACCTGCCTGCGAAGTTATGCCTTGTTCAGAGAAAGAAAAGCTAACTAAAAAACTAGTCCAGTTATTAGAGGGAGAGATGGATGGATCATCTGAATTAAGGAAAAGCTTGACAGAACAGCCAGGTTTTGAGCCTTTTTTTGAAGGTTGTCGGGCATCGTTCTTGCCGAAGATCTGGCGGGAGAGCATTCCATTGCGGAGGGCCAGTTGTGGAAAGTGCTCGTTTCCTTAAAGATGATTTGGCAGGGGGGACATAGAGAGTGTCTCTATAAGCAGATCTAACCGGTCTAGAGGGTTTGTGGGGACGGAGAGGGATATTTAGATCAAGCGGAGTGAGATTGTGCATTGCTTTGTGTATAGTCATTAGGACTTTATACTGAATTCTAAATTTGATTGGAAGCCAATGAAGGCTCCGCAGGATAGGTGTAATGTGCTCTCTTTTGTTGGTCCTGGTCAGAATCCTAGCTGTAGCGTTCTGCAACATCTGCAGGGGTTTGATGGTGTTTGCTGGGAGACCGAGAAGAAGCGAGTTGCAGTAGTCTATTTTTGAAAAGATGATGGATTGAAGAACTGTGCGGTAATCTTGGAAGTGTAGGAGGGGGCTCAGTCTTTTTAGGACTTGTAATTTGAAAAAGCAATCCTTTGTGGTGTTATTATCAAATTTCTTTAGGTTAAGTTGGTTGTCCATGATGACTCCAAGGTTTCTCACATGGGGGGAGAAGTTTGGTTGAACGGTGAGATGATTGTTGGATACTACATTGTTGTCGTCCTGGGAAATGAGGAGGAGTTCAGTCTAATTGGTGTTAAGGACTAAGTTGAGGCTTGTGAGAAGGTGGTTGATAGATTGAAGGCAGTTATTCCAGAAGCAGAGGGTTTTAGGGAGAGAATCCATAATCGGGATGAGTATTTGCACATCATCGGCGTATATGTAGTGAGTTAACTTTAGATTTGTAAGGAGCTGGCAGAGCAGGAGAAGGTAAATGTTGAAGAGGGTTGGGGAGAGAGAGGAGCCTTGGGGGACTCCCAAGGTGGAGCTAACTGGGTGGGATTCTTTGTTGTTGATTTTGACCTTGTAGAACCTGTTGCTAAGGAATGACTTGAACCAACTAAGTGTGGTACCCTTGATGCCTATGTCAGCTAGCCAATCCACGAGAATTGAATGGTTCACCGTGTTGAAGGTGGCTGATAAGTCAAGGAGAGCAAGAAGACAAGGTTGGTTTTTTTCCAGATTCAAGAGCATGGTGTCTGAGAGTGAAATTAAGAGGGTTTCTGTATTTAGAGACTTGCGGAAACCAAACTGAGCTGGGGCTAGGATTTTGTTTTCATCCAAATATTCAGAAAGTTGCTTATTGACAATTTTTTCCAAGAGTTTAGAGATGAATGGTAGGTTAGCTATAGGGCGGAGGTTGGCCGGATCAGCAGGTGACAGATTGGGTTTTTTCAATAGAGGTTTGAGAATGGCAAGTTTTAGGGCGTCTGGAACTAGACCTTGCGTTAAAGAGGAGTTAATGATTTCCGCAATAGGCTTGGCGATGGTTTTTGGGATGGAGATGAGTAGATTTGAAGGAATTGAGTCCGATGGGTGAGATGCAGGTTTGTGCTTCTTGAGCAGGGTTTCTATCTCTAGGGATGAAGTGGGCTCAAAAGCTTCGAGGCTTGTGTTTTGTTGTAGAGAGGCGGAATAAGGGGGAGGAGGTTGTCCATTGTTGGTGATTAGTGGGGATATCAGATTGGTGATTTTTTTCTCAAAGTAAAAGGCAAGCTCTGAGGCTTTGCTAGGTGCTTGGTTGTCCGGAATAGTTGGGGGAGGCAGTTTGGTGAGGGTCGAGACGTAAGAAAACAATGCTTTGGAGTCGAAGATGAAGTGATCGATTTTCTGTGCGAAGAAATCTCTCTTTGTTTGGAGGATAGAGATCCTGTAACGGTGCATGAGGGATTTATATGCAGCCTGATTCGTTTTTCGCCAGATGTGTTCTCTGTTTCTTAGTTCTTGCTTGAGAGTTTTCAGATCTGGGGAGTACCAAGGTTTCTTGTTGTCTGGGTTAGAGTGTAGAACTTTAGTGGTTAATGGGCAAGTTAGGTCAGCTACTTTATTCGTGATCTTGAACCAGGAGGAGGTAGCTGCATCTGCATCTGAAAGGTCCAGATGGTCTAATTCTTTGGATAGATGGGAGCTGAGGTTGTCCGTGTTGCACAGTTTGATGAATTGGACCATGGTTTTATGTGGAGAATGGGGAGTAGACTGGTTGATTTTCAAGACTGTGGTGATTATCCTGTGATCGGACCACAGGACCGATGAGCATGTCGGTGTGGAGAAAAGGGTGAGGCCTTCATTTAAGAAGATTAGGTCCAAAGTGTGTCCTGCTTTGTGAGTAGGGCCGTTAATGATTTGTTTGAATCCCATATAACTAAGCGTGGAGAGAAACGTTTCACAATTGGAAGAGTGAGGAGTTGTATCAACGTGAAGGTTGAAGTCTCCCAAGATTATAGCGGGGGCATCTGTGTTGATATATTAGGCTATGCGTTCAATTAGTGGGGATGGGTCTGATTCAAGGAGTCCTGTAGGGGTGTAGGTTAGGCAGATTTGAAGAAGATTACATTTAAATATAGAGAATTCAAGGGTAGAAGTTGAATTTGAATATTGTAGAGTTAATCCTAGCTCTTTTTTTGCAGCTAATAGAAGATCGCCGCCTCTTTTATTAAGTCTGGGGATAGAAAAGACATCATAGCTATGTATTGGAAGTTGGTTGATTAATGCTGTGTCCTCGGGCTTCAGCCAGGATTCGGTGATTGCGTACATGTCAGGTTTGGCTTCTAGTAGGTAGTCGTAGAGGAGGTGAGAGATTGTGCATTAGGGATGTGAATCGTTTTTTGACGATTTAAAACAATCGTCAGATATATTTTAAATCGTCAAAAATCATTAGAGCCATGATACAATAACAATTCCCCCAATTTATCGTCAAAAAATCGTAAATCGGGGGAGGGGGAGGGCGGGAAAACCGGCACACCAAAACAACCCTAAAACCCACCCCGACCCTTTAAAACAAATCCCCCACCCTCCTGAACCCCCCCAAAATGTTTTAAATTACCTGGGGTCTAGTGGGGTGGTCCCGGCACGATCTCCCGTGATCTCCCGCTCTCGGGCCACGGCTGCGTTAATAGAAATGGCGCCGGTGGCCCTTTACCCTTACCATATGACATTTTGGTTCCTGTCACCCAACGTCACGAGTGCAGGAGATCGCTCCCAGACCCCCACTGGACCCCCAGGGACTTTTGGCCAGCTTGGTGGGGCCTCCTGACCCCCACAAGACTTGCCAAAAGTCCAGCGGGGGTCCGGGAGCAACCTCCTGCACTCGCGCCGTATTGCCTATATTCAAAATGGCGCCGGCGCTACTTTTGCCCTCACTATGTCATACGGGTCTGGGGATTGAAAAGACGTCATAGGTATGTATCGGAAGTTGGTTGATTAACACTGTGTCCTCAGGCTTCAGCCAGGATTCGGTGAATCCTGGCTGAAGCCACCTAGTAGGTAGTCGTAGAGGAGGTGAGTTTTTTTTCGTGAGAGATTGTGCATTAAGTAGGGTTAATGAGAAGAGCATGAGGCCCAGTAGTTGATTTAGCGGTGAGATCATCATAGGAATCAGTCTTTTTTGTTGAATGATGGGAAGGGTAGTATTTTTTATGTGGTTTCTGCGGAGGTTGCTGATAATAGGGATTGGGAAGGTGCACATCCTGGGTCTTAGTGGATATGTTGGTTGCGGGGGGGGGGGGGGGGGGGAGAAGAAGAACCAGTCTAAGTCGATAGGAGGAAGAGAGGAGAATGATACAGGCCTGAGGTAGAAAGGGATGGGTGCCAAGTGTAGATTCAAGTCGCAGTGGTTACCTAAGTCTGTACTAAGGTGCTGCACTAAGGGGCACACAAAGGGGCAGGCCCCTTTGTCGCGCACCTTCGGCGCGTGACGCCCAGAGCGCGACTCCAGGTGGAACGGCTGGGATTTAAATCCCCGCCCGACGACGCCTGATGAAGTCTTGGTCACACCTTGCCCTGATTGGCTGCCTGCTGCGGGGCAGAGAGAGAAGCAGCCTCGTGGCCGGTGGTGGAGCCATCGGGATATGTACCCCAAGAAGCCTATCCCCAAAAATATGGGGTTTTGGCAAGGAGAGGATTCAAAAATGCCAAAGCCCGCTCCCAGTGCCTAACAATGGAGAATTGCTGGGCATTGAATTAGTGACAGGCAAAGTTGCTGTCACACAAAGAATCAAAAGATAGTTAGGGAACTTGATCATGCCAGGGGCCCTGGAGATTAACCTCTGCTCCCCCATCTGGGCTCGGACCTGGACCTGTGGCACCCCTGAAAGCTGTCCACAGCACAAGACAGGCGCCAGCTACATTTGATTTTCACCTGGGTTGTGGATAAGTTTGGAGAGGAGGTAACTTTGCCATCCTTGTTAATTATAGATTCTGTACTTGACCCCAATAAAGATTGGATATTAAGGTTATCCTTAGCTTCCAAAGTGCAATAGGGAAGGAAGAGTCAGTTTCTCATTATAAGGCCCAGAGTATTAAAAGTAGGTGCCCACTTTTAACTTAGTTTTCCTTGTAAGTGTGTAACATAGTATCAGAGTCTTATACTCATCTTTAATGAATCCACTCATTTCACCTTTTTTGTTACTTCAGTTCCTTCTTCATCCTTACCAGACTCTTCTAAACCATCTTCAACGCAACTTGTGATTCTATCCTAGGGTTGCCAACTTTCAACAGTGAAAATTCCGAACACTTGGATGTACAGAGTAAAGTTTTTGCCAGTATCCTCCCACGTGACTATTATTGATTTATATGCCTTATCACGAGAAAACTCTTTACGAGGTGAGATACAACCAAATGGTCCCAAACATAAAAATACCAGAAACATTCCATTAGAACAGTCAGGAAAACTGCAATTACTTAACAATTTCCACCCCTACCATTAAGAAAACATGCATTTCATTGCAACCAAATTAAAATTACACCTTGTTGAGGTCGATATTCAAAAGTCATTTAGACCAAAAACATTTTGGAGAAGGGGCTGTTTTGAAAGGAAGGACCAGATTAGCTTGCCAACTGGCTCCAGATTTTCAGAACAGGTTAATCCAGTCCTGGTTTTACCCCATTAAGAGCAGGCTTTTCTTAGGGAATGCAATAGGGAAATCAGAATAAGTCCCAGAATGCAATGGAGTAAAATCAAGTCTGGATCAACCTGTCCTGAAATTATGGAGCTATTAGGCAATCCTAGACCAGATGCAGAAGGGGTTTGAGGGTTGGATCAGCTGGTGAGGGTTTGGCTGTAGAGGATGAGAGAGAGGGAATGAAAGAAGATTAAATGGGGGATGTAAGAAAGGAGGTGGGGATGAGAGGAAAGGCTAAAAAAGTTAGGACACTTCAGCTTGGAGGAGAGACAGCTGAAGGGAGATATGATAAATATCTATAAAATAATGAGTAGAGTGGAACAAGTAAACGTTAATCAATTGTTCACCCTTTCAAAGAGTACAAAGACTAAGGAACACAAAATGAAGTTACTGTGTAATACATTTAAAACTAATAAAATAAAATATTATTTTACTCAATGCATAATTAACCTCTGGAATTCATTGCCAGAGGATGTGGTGAAAACTATTTGTGTAGCTGCATTTAAAAAAGGTTTGGACAAATTCCTAGAGGAAAGTCCATTATCCATTATTAAGGCAGAGTTGTAGAGTGTTGCAAGCGTAGGGTGCAGTTGCTTGCTTGAGAGAGAGTGAGTCCTTGGTTCATGGCACAACCTCAGGGCATGGCTCCAAGGTAGGCACCATGGGAAACATAGAAACATAGAAATGATGGCAAAAGAAGACCAAACGGTCCATCCAGTCTGCCCAGCAAGCTTTCACATTTTTTCATACTTTTCTGTTACTCTTGTACCTTTAAATAACTTTTTAGGTTCTATTTCCCTTCCACCCCCACCATTGTAGGTAGCAGTGCTGGAACTGCATCTAAGTGAAGTATCAGCTAATTGGTTTGGGGTAGTAACCACTGTAATAAGCAAGCTACTCCCACGCTTGTTTACCAAGCCTGTGCAATTCAGTCATTGTTGGTTGTTTGAATATAAATCCTCTTTTCTTCATACCCCCTGCTGTTGAAACAGTGAGCTGCGCTGGATATGTATTCTAAGTGAAGTATCAGGCTTGATTTGGGGTAGTAACCACCATAACAAGCAAGCTACATCCATGCTTATTTGTTTTACCCAGACTATGTACTTCAGACCTCGTTGGTAGTTGTCTGAATTTAAATCATCTTTTCTTCATTCCCCTGCCATTGAAGCAGAGAGCTATGCTGGATATGCATTGAAAGTGAAGTATCAGGCATTTTTGGTTTGGGGTAGTAACCGCCATAACAAGCAAGCTACTACCCTGCTTTTATGTGGAAGCAAATCCTTTTTTCCACATTTCCTCTGGCCGTTGAAGCATAGAGCAATGTTGGAGTCGCATTAACCGTATGTATGTTTATTGAATAAGGATATTAATCTCCAGGTAGTAGCTGTCATTCCCACAAGCCACCCCCATGCCTCTTCTCTTTATTCACATCCTCTAGACTTTATGGATACACAGTATTTATCTCACGCCCCTTTGAAATCCTTCACAGTTTTGGTCTTCACTACTTCCTCCTGAAGGGCATTCCAGGCATCCACCACCCTCTCTCTGAAGGAATACTTCCTGACATTGGTTCTGAGTCTTCCTCCCTAGAGTTTTAAATCGTGACCCCTGGTTCTGCTGATTTTTTTGCAATGGAAAAGGTTTGTCGTTGTCTTTGGATCATTAAAACCTTTCAAGAATCTGAAAGTCTGTATTATATCACCCCTGCTCCTCCTTTCCTCCAGGGTGTACATATTTAGATTCTTTAATCTCTCCTCATAAGTCATTTGATGAAGACCATCCACCTTTTTGGTCACCCTTCTCTGGACCGCCTCCATCCTGTCTCTGTCCCTTCGGAGATATGGTCTCCAGAACTGAACACAGTACTCCAGGTGAGGCCTCACTAAGGACCTGTACAAGGGGATCACTTCCCTTTTCTTACTCGATATTCTTCTCTCTGTGCAGCCCAGCATTCTTCTGACTTTAGCTATCGCCTTGTCACATTGTTTTGCCGACTTCAGATCATTAGACCCTATCACCCCAAGGTCTCTCTCCTGCTCCATGCACATCAGCCCTTCTCCCCCTATCGAATACAGTTCTTTCGGATTTCCACACCCCGTATGCATGACTCTGCACTTCTTGGCATTGAATCTCAGCTGCCATATCTTCAACCACTCTTCCAGCTTCCTTAAATCCCATTTCATTCTCTCCACTCCTTCCAGCGTGTCCACTCTGTTGCAGATCTTAGTGTCATCTGCAAAAAGACAAACCTTACCTTCTATCCTGTCCACAATGTCGCTCACAAAGATATTGAACAGGACTGGTCCCAACACCGATTCCTGCGGCACTCCGCTCAACACCGCTCTCTCTTCAGAGTAAGTTCCATTTACCATCACACATTGTCTTCTGTCCGTCAACCAGTTTGCAATCCAGGCCACCACCTCGGCACTCTCTCCTAAGCTTCTTATTTTATTCACCAGTCTCCTGTGCTGAATCGTATCAAAAGCTTTGCTGAAGTCCAAGTAGATGACATTGAGTGCTCTTCCTTGATCCAATTCATAAGAACATAAGAACATAAGAAAATGCCATACTGGGTCAGACCAAGGGTCCATCAAGCCCAGCATCCTGTTTCCAACAGTGGCCAATCCAGGCCATAAGAACCTGGCAAGTACCCAAAAACTAAGTCTATTCCATGTTACTATTGCTAATGGCAGTGGCTATTCTCTAAGTGAACTTAATAGCAGGTAATGGACTTCTCCTCCAAGAACTTATCCAATCCTTTTTTAAACACAGCTATACTAACTGCACTAAACCACATCCTCTGGCAAACAAATTCCAGAGTTTAATTGTGCGTTGAGTAAAAAAGAACTTTCTCCAATTAGTTTTAAATGTGCCCCATGCTAACTTCATGGAGTGCCCCCTAGTCTTTCTACTATCCGAAAGAGTAAATAACCAATTCACATCTACCCGTTCTAGACCTCTCATGATTTTAAACACCTCTATCATATCCCCCCTCCGTCGTCTCTTCTCCAAGCTGAAAAGTCCTAACCTCTTTAGTCTTTCCTCATAGGGGAGTTGTTCCATTCCCCTTATCATTTTGGTAGCCCTTCTCTGTACCATCTCCATCGCAATTATATCTTTTTTGAGATGCGGCGACCAGAATTGTACACAGTATTCAAGGTGCGGTCTCACCATGGAGCGATACAGAGGCATTATGACATTTTCCGTTTTATTCACCATTCCCTTTCTAATAATTCCCAACATTCTGTTTGCTTTTTTGACTGCCGCAGCACACTGTACCGACGATTTCAATGTGTTATCCACTATGACACCTAGATCTCTTTCTTGGGTTGTAGCACCTAATATGGAACCCAACATTGTGTAATTATAGCATGGGTTATTTTTCCCTATATGCATCACCTTGCACTAATCCACATTAAATTTCATCTGCCATTCGGATGCCCAATTTTCCAGTCTCACAAGGTCTTCCTGCAATTTATCACAATCTGCTTGTGATTTAACTACTCTGAACAATTTTGTATCATCTGCAAATTTGATTACGTCACTCGTCGTATTCCTTTCCAGATCATTTATAAATATATTGAAAAGTAAGGGTCCCAAATCAGATCCCTGAGGCACTCCACTGCCCACTCCCTTCCACTGAAAAAATTGCCCATTTAATCCTACTCTCTGTTTCCTGTTTTAGCCAGTTTGCAATCCACGAAAGGACATCGCCACCTATCCCATGAATTTTTACTTTTCCTAGAAGCCTCTCATGAGGAACTTTGTCAAACGCCTTCTGAAAATCCAAGTATACTATATCTACTGGTTCACCTTTATCCACATGTTTATTAACTACTTCAAAAAAGTGAAGCAGATTTGTGAGGCAAGACTTGCCCTGGGTAAAGCCATTCTGACTTTGTTCCATTAAACTATGTCTTTCTATATGTTCTGTGATTTTGATGTTTAGAACACTTTCCACTATTTTTCCTGGCACTGAAGTCAGACTAACCGGTCTGTAGTTTCCCGGATCGCCCCTGGAGCCCTTTTTAAATATTGGGGTTACATTTGCTATCCTCCAGTCTTCAGGTACAATGGATGATTTTAATGATAAGTTACAAATTTTTACTAATAAGTCTGAAATTTCATTTTTTAGTTCCTTCAGAACTCTGGGGTGTATACCATCCGGTCCAGGTGATTTACTACTCTTCAGTTTGTCAATCAGGCCTACCACATCTTCTAGGTTCACTGTGATTTGATTCAGTCCATCTGAATCATTGCCCATGAAAACCTTCTCCATTACGGGTACGTCCCCAACATCCTCTTCAGTAAACACCGAAGCAAAGAAATCATTTAATCTTTCCGCGATGGCCTTATCTTCTCTAAGTGCCCCTTTAACCCCTCGATCATCTAACGGTCCAACTGACTCCCTCACAGGCTTTCTGCTTCGGATATATTTTAAAAAGTTTTTACTGTGAGTTTTTGCCTCTACAGCCAACTTCTTTTCAAATTCTCTCTTAGCCTGTCTTATCAATGTCTTACATTTAACTTGCCAATGTTTATGCTTTATCCTATTTTCTTCTGTTGGATCCTTCTTCCAATTTTTGAATGAAGATCTTTTGGCTAAAATAGCTTCTTTCACCTTCCCTTTTAACCATGCCAGTAATCGTTTTGCCTTCTTTCCACCTTTCTTAATGTGTGGAATACATCTGGACTGTGCTTCTAGAATGGTATTTTTTAACAATGACCACGCCTCTTGGACATTTTTTACTTTTGTAGCTGCTCCTTTCAGTTTTTTTCTAACAATTTTTCTCATTTTATCAAAGTTTCCCTTTTGAAAGTTTAGCACGAGAGCCTTGCATTTACACACTGTTCCTTTTCCAGTCATTAAATCAAATTTGATCATATTATGATCACTATTGCCAAGTGGCAATAGTGATCCTTGGTTACCCAGTCAAAAAAGTCTATCAGATTTGTCTGACAGGATCTTCCCCTGGTGAATCCATGCTGCCTCTGGTCCAGCAATTCTTCCGAGTGTAGATAGTTCACTATTCCTTCTTTTAACAGTGATTCCATTATTTTTCCCACCACCAAAGTGAAGCTAATCGGTCTGTAGTTTCCAGCCTCCTCTCTGCTCCCACTCTTGTGAAGCAGGACCACCACCGTTCTTCTCCAATCACTTGGCACCACTCCCGTTTCTAGGGATCTATTGAACAGGTCACACAGTGGACCCACCAGCGCATTTATTTATTTATTTTAAAGTATTTATATACCATTTTATAAAAGTAAATTTTGTCAAAATGGTTTACAATGGGTAAAATAAAAATTAAAGAATAAACAATCAAAATCAAATTAAATTTAAAAGTACATAAAAGTTAATTAATAGCTAGAAGAAATTCTAGTATAAAAATAAGTCATTTACTCAAAGTAAAATAAAACATAAAACATTATTGCCATGGGACCTACTGTTGCTGGAGGAAGGGAGATGGGAATGAGATGAAATGAGTAAGATGAATGAATGCTGTAGATAGGTCGGTGATATATGTTAGCTGTTAAGTTTGATCTTGGGTGGAAATATTAAATACAAGTTGGAAAAGATAAGTTTTAAGTGATTTTTTTAAATGAGAGGGGTTTGATATTGACCGCAGTGGGTTTGGGAGAGAATTCCAAAGTATTGGACCGGCTACCGAGAAAGCTCTCTTTCTGGTAACATCTAGCCTGGCTTGTTTGGGTGAGGGAATATCTAGGAGATTTTGAAAGAGAGATCTTAAATGTCGTGCAGGTTTGTAAATCTGTAGTAAAGAACAGAGCCATGTGGAGGTTGGATTGTGAATTAAACCATGGATAGTGGAGAGAAGTTTATATTTTACCCTGAACTTTATGGGAAGCCAGTATAATGATTGCAGAATTGGGGTGATATGGTTGTGTGAAGGGGTTCTGGTTAGTATCCGGGCTGCGCTATTTTGAATCAGTTGTAGGGGATAAAGTGAGGAGTCTGGTAGTCCTAGATAAAGTGCGTTGCAGTAATCTAGACCGGAGAAAACTAGGGATTGAAGAATGGTTCTATAATCACGGTAAAAAAGTAGAGGCCGAAGGTGTTTTAGAAGCCGTAGTTTGTAGAAGGATTTTTTAGTAAGTGAAGAGAAATGCTGTTTCATGGAGAGGTCTGAATTTATAATTATTCCTAGATTTGTGGCATGACGTGTTATGGGGATAGTACTATTGTTCATTTGCAAATGTGGTGGTGGACCTATTGAGGAATCTGAAATAGAAGATAGGTGTATAATTTCAGTTTTTGAAGAATTTAGTTTGAGCCAATTATGAGAGAGCCAAGAATTTATGGTGGATAAGTAGAGAGAGACCATGGATAATGTGGCAGACCAGGATGTTTTATATGGGACAAAAAACTGGATATCATCTGCATAGATTTTGAATTGTAGATTAAGGGAGGATAGAATATTACATAGAGGAAGAAGATAAGTATTGAATAGTATGGGAGATAGTGATGAACCTTGAGGGACGCCGGAATTGATGATATAAGTGGTGGAAGAATGCTGGTTATAATTGACTTGTTGAGGATGGTCAGAGAGAAATGATGAGAACCAGTTCAAAACTGTTCCTGTAATACCTATAGTTTTGAGACCTGAAAGGAGAATTTGGTGATCCACTGTGTCGAATGCTGCTGAAATATCTAAAAAGACTATGATGTAATCTGTGTATGAATCGAATGCACGGAAAAAGGTGTCAAAAGAGGATAATAGGAGTGTTTCTGTAGAGTGTCCCTTTCTAAATCCATGTTGATTAATATGGAGGATATTGTGATCTGAAAGAAAATCGGTTAACTGACGTAATACTGCAGATTCTATTAATTTCGCCAAAGAGGCGAGGGTGGCGATCGGTCTGTAGTTATTAAGATCTGTTGTATCTTTAGCTTTTGATTTTAAAATTGGTAATATAGAATCTCTGAGCTCCCTCAGTATCCTAGGATGAACCTCATCAGGCCCCAAGGTTTTGTCCACTTTCAGTTTCCCCAGCTCTTCCCATACATTCTCTACTGTAAATGGAGTTACATCTAGTTTGCTCCTTTTAGTTTGGTCCACTGTTGTTCCACATCTCTCTTGTTCTCCCAGCCTACTAGTTCTTCCTCCAGGTACTTCCCCATTTCATCAAAGTCCGTGTTTTTGAACTGCAAAATTTGGGTCCATATGCTTCTTTTCCATATTCTTTTTGTGATATTAGACCATACCGTTTGATGATCACTGGTGCTGAGGTGGGCGCCCTTCTGGACATCAGAGACATTATCTCTATTAGTGAGCACTAAAGCACTAACTCCCTCTCTCATGGGTTCCATTACCATTTGTTTGAACAAATCTCCTTGCAGAGTATCCACTATGTCTCTACTATTGTTAGATTCTGCAGATGGGATGCTCCAGTCTACATCCAGAAAATTAAAGTCTCCAACAATCACCACTTCTCCCTTCTTTCCCTTCTTTTGGATGTCTTCAACCAGATCTCTGTCAAGCTCTTCCTTTTGGTTTGGAGGCCTGTAAACCACTCCAATAAAAATGGATGTCCCATCTTTTTTTAGGTTGACCCATAGTGCTTCTTCATTGCCTCATCTTCCTTGCAGCTCAGATGCTTGGATATTGTTTCTGATATAAAGAGCCACTCCTCCCCCATTCCTATCCTCTCTGTCCTTCCTTAACAAGTTATAGCCCGGTATTGCCGTATCCCAATCGTGAGATTCCGTGAACTACATCTCGTGACAGCAACAATGTCAAAGTCTGCCTCCACTATTAGGGCTTGCATGGGCAGTGCTTGAAAATAGCTTGGACTTAAAACTTGGCTTGGGCTTGTAACATAGCTCTGTCAGACCTCCACTGAACCTATACGCACAGAGTGAAACCCAACAATACAATGGTGGTCTCAGGGTTAGCCCTCCAGCCACTTGATAGCCCTTTTGGACCAGCCACTTAAAATGGCAAGTGTGTCAGGACAGAAGAAAGCTGGGGACAAGACATGGCATGGCAAAGTATATGAATGAAGCACTGAAGGCTTGGAACTTGGATGAAGGCTTGGAACTTGGATGAAGACTTGGAATACGGATGAAGGCATCCGTATTCCAAGTCTCGCCTGACCTAGAGCCTCGCCTGACCTAGAGCCTGAACTCTCGCCTGACCTAGAGCCTAGACCTGGAGACAAGGAACATGGATGAAGGCTCTAGGTCAGGCGAGAGTTCAGCTTCCATGGGCACTTCACTACAACATGCCCTACAAAGCTCACCATGGGCTGGTCACAGACCATGTTGTCCCGCTGTTCACCCTACATAACCTGCCACAGATTGGAAGTGGACCACACCAGGAGCGAGACAGGCTCAGGACTGAGACTTAGATGAGGATGGTAACCAAGATATCCCTTGGATTGAGGAACATGGCTTGGAATGAGGAACATGGAGAATCACTGGCTGAACAAGCTCCACAAGCACTGGATTTAGGAACATGATTAGCAACTTGAATCTTGACTTGAAACTTAACTTGGAACTTGTAATTCTAAAAACAAGGATGGACTCCGAGGACTTGACCTAGCAAAGACAGACTTGAAGATAGGCCTTGTGCCAGGAATTGCCCTACATAGCCCCTCAAGGGCTGGTTATGGACCACATCACTGGCATGCCTGGCAGAGGGATAAGAGAGGATCTAGAGACAGACTTTTTAATGAAGACAGGAACATCAGGAATTTGATTGAAGATTCAGAAGACTAAGATGAGGTGAGGACTCAGAAGACTTGGATAAGGTGAAAACTCAGAAGACTTGGATGAGGAACTGACAAGAGACCAGGAACATGGAACGTAGAACATAGAGGCGCTCACATGAAGAACAATGACACCAGGAGCATGAAGAACATGGAGAGCAGGACCATCAAATGAGGAACATGAAGACCATCAAGACAGAAGCATGACCACAGAAGACCTTGCAAAATTATGAAACCATGGGTGACCATGAGGATCCATTGTGAAGGCCCCAAAGAACTGGCAAAGAGCCCTTTTATAGGGCTGAAGACATGATGAGGCAGGACTTCATCAAAGAGGGCCATGGGACGTTTATCTCTGCTGTGCCTTTAAATTGAAATAAGAAGCAAATGTGCACCTAGGAGGGCATCGGGTGAAGGAAGAAGTTGGCATCGTTCCAGCCGCAAAGCTCACTGGCTGCATCCAGGAGTTCGGCGGCACTCAGGCTGTGATGAAACAAGTGACGTCATGGTGGCCCACCGATGCAGAGCAACACATAACGGCACTTTGGGCTGCACCAGCAGCAGTGGATGGCCTCCTGGCTGCAGAAGTGAAACAGTGGAATCGGGGTTCAGCAGCATGACGTTGGGGTTAGTTAGTGGAGCCACTCGTGGGCCTGTCCTGTGAGTGAGCACAAAACAGAAATCCACTGCTTATTCCTGGGATAATCAGCTTAGAATCTCTCTACCCCTTAGGATCCTGGCAGGTGCTTGTGACCTGGCTTGGCTACTGTTGGAAACAGGATACTGGGCTTGAGGGACCCTTGGTCTGACCCAATATAGCAAGTCTTGTGTTCTTATGAGAAGAGGAGATCCGTTAGTGGGATGTGAAAGTGAAGGGGGAATTGGGATGGGCTGAGAGGGAAAGGATGACAGTTGGGAGTTATAAGAGGCTTGGGGATAAGAGGGGACCAGGTGGGGGATGTAAACAGGCATAAGAGGGTGAGAGGGGTAGCCTGGGGAGGTGAAGGAAGCTGGGAGATAGAAGAGGGGATTGACTGAAGACACAGGGAGTCCCCACTGGAGAGGAGGTTTTCTGCTGGGGCTGGAGGTTGAGAGAAAGGATTGACTTGCCAGCATGGAAAGCAGGAGCACCAGGCTGGAGGGAACCAGCAGAGACCATGCCAACATGACTGGGCTGTAGAAAGAGGCAGCAGCTCGCCCCGGGCTAAGCCACAGGACACATGCAATGTGCATTCCCTCAGCCAGACGATCCCTTGTTGCCACTGCAGGATCTTGCATTCAGATTGCCTGGCAGTCTGAGGAAGCTGTGGTTCAAGCCAGGCCTGGATGCAGAGGCGGTAATGCACCTGCAGCAGGGGGCAGGATCAGACAGCTGCAGACCTGGAGTCGGAGGGCTGAAATCCGGACAAATTCCAGACATTTTATCTCTCCAGAAACCTTCAGGATCTGAAGCAGAAATTCAGTAATGTCTGGAAAACAAATCCTATTCTCTCCATGCTAAGAAGTTAGTATGTGTGGTCTTGCTTCTATAATGGCTTGTACATGTTTGATTAAGTTTGTGGACATTCAAGATGAGTATCCTTCTTTAATTTGTGAACTGATATGCACTGAAATTACTTTATTTCTTCTTTTTCTTTTTTCTTTGTTGGTTTCTTAACAAGTGCTGTGTCTTGGAATTTTCTTTGAATATATATAAATAAATAAATAGTTAACATCAAAGGAACAAGATTTCTGACAGATCTTCAAGTTGATGATGAGGCTCAAGATCACATCTAGGAACCAGGATGGAAACTTGCAAACTGCTGACTTCAGAAGAAGAGTCTGGTGAAATTCCAGTCTTCAAGATTTATTTAGTTTCATTTGCAAGACTGACTGCATATCTTGGCATTCTTACCACCCTTGCAGCTAACTCCCCTTACAAAACAGAGTCAGTTCAGTGTAAACTATAATGTCAGCTGAGTGCTAGGGATGCACATTTGAATTATCCAAATATGGAACTTCATCTGAATAAGTCAATTTTCAGTTTGGTTTGGATCTTCTAACTGAATGGATAGGATTCCCCAAAAAATCTGAATCCTTTTCATCTCATTTGGTTTGGTCCCATTAAAGTCTAGGAGATGTTTAAAACCTCTCCATTTAAATTTGTTGCAATCTGCCTTGAGACAAACTTTGGGAAAAGGCAGAGTAGAGCTAGTTGGGGATGGAACAAGGAAGGAGCAGGGCATATCATGTTCCAGCAGGTTTCCAACCAGCCAATCCCAGCTGGCAGCCACATAGATTGACATTACCATTTTTTAAGTGAAAATGAAACTAAGAACACTTTGATCAGCCAATGACTATTTGGTTCTCAATCATTTTTCTGATGGGTCTCAGAGAGAGAAGGCAGAGATTTTGAAGCCCCTTGCTTCAAATTTCCAGTGTTATAAAAAAAAGATTAGAATAAAAGCTTTATATTTAGAGGCAAAAGCATTGTGTGCTTTTACAGTCAATTCTCTGTCAAAGGATTAAACTTAGGGCTGTCACCTGGCTTCAGATTTTCAGGGCAGATTGATCCAGTCCTGTTTTACCCCATTGCATGCAGGGACATGTGGTTCTGATTTTCTTATTGCACTTTCTAAGAAAAGCAAGACTACAAGTCCCTGCATGCAGCAGGGAAAACCAGGCCTGGGTCAGCCTGCTATGAATATTTGCATTCATTTGGCAACCCTAGTTAGAATATAACTATATATTAGCTGGGTAAGACTGTATTTCTCTTCCACAACAGGCAGGCAGCATGTGCCAGGATTTTAAATGCCCTGCGCGCGTAAATCCAGCTGGATTTACGCGTGCAGGGCACTCGCGTGCCGGTGCGCCAATTTTGCATAGGCCGCCGGTGCCCACACAGCCCCAGGATGCACGTAAGTCCCGGGGCTTCGTAAAAGGGGCGGGGAGGGGGCATGTCCGGGGGAGGGATCGGGGTCAGGGGGCGGTTCGGGGCGGGACTGGGGGCGTGGCGCCGGCCCGGGGGCGTGGTCGAGGCCTCCGGACCAGCCCCCGGGTCGGGTGATGGCGCGCCAGCAGCCCGCTGGTGCGCGCAGATTTACGCCTGCTTTCAGCAGGCATAAATCTGGCAATAAAGGTAGGGGGGGCTTAGATAGGGCCGGGGGGGTGGGTTAGGTAGGGGAAGGGAGGGGAAAGGTGGGGGAAGGGCGAAGGAAAGTTCCCTCCGAGGCCACTCCGATTTCGCTCCTTGCGCATGCCGACCCCGGATTTTATAAGATACACGTGGCTACGTACGTATCTTATAAAATCCAGCGTACTTTTGTTCGCGCCTGGTGCGCGAACAAAAGTACGCTCTCGCGCAAATTTATAAAATCTACCCCCTTGTTTTTTTCTCTGCAGTGCAAGCAGTGACCAGTGACTGATTCTGACAGTGAGCAGTTGGTTTTCTCTGTGTAAAAGAATCAGTGACATCATATTAATTCTTCTATGGGTGACTCTTCAGCTAACCTTTTACTGGACATAGTCAGTAAGCTGCTGCATCCATCACGCTATGCCTTGGGGTATTGATATCACTGTATCTGCCCCTTTGCCCCTCTTTTGCTGCATTGGGGACTTCATGCTACTATTTGTGATGCCTTGCTCCTCTCATGGTGCCGCAGTTCATGCTGCTTTGCCTCCCCTCTGTCTCGCAGTGTTGCTGCCCCTGCTCCTAATGCCTTCTTGCAAGTGTCATAAATATTGGATGAAAAACCCCAAAGTTAGGGTGAAAAATAGGAAGCATTGCTTCCCTCATTTATTTTAATGGAAACAAACGAAACAAATGACTTAAATAATCCAAACCAAACAAATCAAATGAAAAACCAAACCAAACCAAAAATCTAAACTGAACTCAAAGGTAGCTTGAATTCAGGCATCCCTGTCTCAGCTCAGAAGAGTCTGAGACAACCCTGCCAGCCTGGTTTTGCAAGAAAATCTGAGCAATTTAGGGAAATGGGAAAGTCAATCCAGCACGCACAGTGTAGAATGTTCTCTAGCATCCCACACTAATATGTAGAAGAGATGTGCATGCGCAAATAATTCATTTATGTTTTTGTTTGTCATTTATTAAAACATTGTGAGGTAGATCTTCAAAAAATACGTGGCGCGAACAAAAGTACACCAGATTTTATAAGATACGCGCGTATCTTATAAAAATCCGGGGTTGGCGCGCGCAAGGCCTGCACAAAATCGGCAGCCTGCGCGCCGAGCCGCGCAGCCTGCCTCCATTCCCTCCAAGGCCGCTCCGAAATCGGAGCGGCCTCGGAGGGAACTTTCCTTCCGCGTCCCCCTACCTTCCCCTCCCTTCCCTATCTACCCCACCCCCAGCCCTACCTAAATCCCCCCCCCACCTTTGTTGGGCAAGTTACGCCTGCTTGAAGCAGGTGTAACTTGCGCGCACCGCCCCGGCATCCCCCGGCACGGCGGCCTGTGCCGGGGGACTCGGGACCGCCCGCCCCCGAACCATTGCCACGCGGCCGGACCCACCCCGGACCACCCCCTGCCCCTAGACACGCCCACTGGACACGCCCCCTCCCACCCCTTTTAGGAAGCCGCGAGACTTACGCGCGTCCCGGGGCTTTGCGCGCGCCAGCAGCCTATGCAAAATAGGCTGCTGGCGCAGGGGTTTTAAAATCTACCCCTTTATGTTTTCAGATGTTTTAATTTTTTTATTTTTTTGTCCTCATTTTTTTTCGGCAAAGTATTGCAAACAGTGTGCATGTAACGCTCCATGGTGAGACCGCACCTTGAGTATTGTGTACAATTCTGGTCACCACATGTCAAAAAATCTATAGTTGCGATGAAGAAGGTACAGAGAAGGGCGACCAAAATGATAAGAGGAATGGAACAGCTCCCCTATGAGGAAAGGCTAAAGAGGTTAGGACTTTTCAGCTTGGAGAAGAGACGGCTGAGGGGGGATAGGATATGATACAGGTGTTTAAAATCATGAGAGGTCTAGAACGGGTAGATGTGAATCGGTTATTTACTCTTTCGGATAGTAGAAAGACTAGGGGGCACTCCATGAAGTTAGCATGGGGCACATTTAAAACTAATTGGAGAAAATTATTTTTCACTCAATGCACAATTAAGCTCTGGAATTTGTTGCCAGAGGATGTGGTTAGTGCAGTTAGTGTAGCTGTGTTTAAAAAAGGATTGGATAAGTTCTTGGAGGAGAAGTCCATTAACTGCTATCAAGTTTACTTAGGGAATAGCCACTGCCATTAGCAATGGTTACATGGAATAGACTTAGTGTTTGGGTAATTGCCAGGTTCTTATGGCCTGGATTGGCCACTGTTGGAAACAGGATGCTGGGCTTGATGGACCCTTGGTCTGACCCAGAATGGCAACGTCTTATGTTCTTATGTGCGTATCTGACAAATGGATAGTGTGTGAGCAGAAATGAATTGTGTGAGTGTTTATGTACTGGGCACATAGTATCCATTCATCAGATATGCATATACCACCAAAACAAATCAAACAAATGGAGCAAAAATGCACATGCCTAATGAAATGGGAAATAAATTAAAAAAAATCATAGCTGGGAAAAATTAACGTCAAAATACAGACACAAAGAATAAATAAAACATGTCTCAGGTCACCAAACTATCCCCCTCATTTATCAAAATGCCTTTAACGCATGTGATAGCACCCTATCGTATGGTGCGATGCAAATTCAAAAAAGAGGAGGAGCAGGCTGGGTTTACTGTTTTGTGAAGCCTTATTGCACAGCTTTAATGCTGATTTTAGCTACAACTTTTTCAGGAGTGTTAAGCCATGTGATAGTTTGTATCACCTGTTGTGATGGGTTTTTGCAGATGCTGGTTTTGGTAGTTTGAAGCTCCTAGAGTGCCCACCTAGCTATTGGGGAGGGAGAGAGAGCACCTGGCCATAATGTTATCACCCTAAATACATATTTATATCTCTATGGGAGGCCCACCTAGTAACTCGAGGTGAGGTTTAGGTATAGGTGTAGGGGTTAGGAGCCACCTTGACATTCAATGTGAGACGTACAAACAGGATAGTGCTTTCTTGTGAACATTTGATGACCCTCGGAGAGAGGAAACTCACCCAAAGATGAGATTTGTGCAATGTTCTCTCAACCTAGCTTGATGGACTCTGTAACATCAAGCTAGGTTGAGAGAACATTGCACAAATCTCATCTTTGGGTGAGTTTCCTCTCTCCGAGGGTCATCAAATGTTCACAAGAAAGCACTGTCCTGTTCGTACGTCTCACATTGAATGTCAAGGTGGCTCCTAACCCCTACACCTATACCTAAACCTCACCTCGAGTTACTAGGTGGGCCTCCCATAGAGATATAAATATGTATTTAGGGTGATAACATTATGGCCAGGTGCTCTCTCAAAGTACCACATTCTGGCACTTATCTCAAAGCATGAAAAAGTTAACACAATTTGAGGTAACTTAGCTCTTTGCACAGGTATTAGCACAAATTGCAATAAACTCCCTATTGCCATAAAACACACCCCTTTTCCCATCACATGCAATATTTACCACATTTTGATAAATCCAGGCCTATATTTGTAAAAAAATACATAAAGCAATCTAATAAATAAATATTTATTTTTAATTGTACCTTTTACTATGGATGCATTCATGGTATGGAACATCAACTTTTCCCACTCCTAAGTTCTTATAAAAACTCTTACACAAATGCACAAGAAGATCTCACAGTACTTGAGAAGGGTCATCTCAGGTGTTATAAATAGGAAGTCCTAGACATCAGCTCTCTCCAGTTGATTTATTTCCTTCCTACTCATCTCTTCTTCAGTTCTCACTGGTAGTTGCTCTTTAGTCTACCTCATAGGTCTGAGGATAAATTTTGGAGAGCTAATAGTGTCAAAGAGTTCACATGGACAGTTTGACAAACCTTGCAGTCATGATGTAAAATAGAGGTTTTTCACTTGACTTATCTTTCTCCTATTCACCACTTCTTCACTTCTCACTGGTTGTTGCTCTTCTTTTCGTGAACACCTTCAGTATGCCGTGCTTAATCTCTTTGGTCCTCACACCATAGACAATGGGGTTCAGTGATGGAGGGACAAGGAGATGTAAAACGTTCACCAAAATTGGGATGTCCGATGGGATTTTGTTCCCACTTGTGTGAGTTATGGCCAAAACCACAAGGATAGTAGAAAAAAATAAGATGAGAATGAAGTGAGAAGAGCAGGTACTCAAGGCCTTCATGGCTGCCCCTTCAGCTTGCAGCTTCAGCACAGCCCGGAGGATGAAACAGTATGACATGGTGATTAACAAGAAGTCACTGCCTAATAAAACCCAGGCAACCACCAGCTGGTAAACACTGTTTATTGTAATATCTTCACAGGCCAGGGACACTACTGCTAAGTTGGCACAGAAGCTGTATTTGATGGCATTTCTGGAGCAGTAATGCAGCCGGGCAGCAAGCAGAGGAACCGGTAGACCTAACACTGCATTCCTGACCAGGATAAAGACAGCAGATTTTACTACAAAGCCGTTAGTAATTATGTAGAAGTACCGTAAGGGGTTGCAGATTGCAATGTATCGATCATAAGCCATAACAAGGAAGATACCTGACTCCATCCCAAGGAAGCAATGGACAAAGTACATCTGCGTGAAGCAGGCTGAGGAGCTGATAGTTTTTGCATCAAACCAGAGGATCCCTAGGAGTTTGGGAGTGACTGAGTTGCAGAGACCTATATCCACCAGAGCCAGCATGGCCAGCAGATAGTACATGGGAGCATGGAGGTTCAGATCAGCATAGAAAGTGATCAGTAGTGTGAGATTGGCCACAAGGGCCACGAGGAAGAGAAGAGCCAGTGGGATGGAGAGCCAGTGCTGCCATCTTTGGATCCCAGGGAAACCCATGAGGAGGAACTCAGACACCTCCGTGGTGCTGTTGGTATTGAAGGAAGACATGGCAAAGGGTCCTTGTGAATATAAGTTTGAGATGAAAGACATAATATTTTATTTAACAGAATGACCGATAGTGTTAAAGTAACATGATTTTCTCACTAATTAGACATTTATCCGTCATGTTAAGCTTTCTTCTCAGTGTCCCCAGAATATCTCACTAATCCTGCATATATTACCTGCTCTGTTTCTTCTATTCTGTAAAGGCATTATTTTCTTTACAATCCCCTCGGTCTCATCTCTATCTTTACAGTACTTAGGTGTCCAGGACTGTACCTCATATTCCAGAAGGGGGTCTTCCAACAGCCTTACCCAGTGTGTCCTCCTTCTCCCAAAGGCTCTGTCCCTTTCCCAGATACCTGAGGACCTTATTACAACAACTTCTTGGCACCCAACTCTACAATGACATTTGTACTTCTTAGGATGCATGCACGGCTCTTGCTGTGCTTTCCTGCCAATGAGCTTGGAACAGCTTCCAGTTCAAGGGAAAATGCAAACCAATTAATGTGTTTGGGATGTGACGTTTCCCATTCATTTTATATTCTGAGTGTGTGAAGGACAGATCAGTAGGGATGTGCATTCGTTTCATTCGTTTCATAAGTTTCCCATTACATGTCAATTAGATGTGCATTCGTTTCATATGTTTCATATGTTTCATATTGCATGCTTGTATAGGAAACGGATGAAACGGATGAAACAAATGCACATCCCTACAGATCAGTAGTAATGGTAAAGGTGACAGGGGAGTGGAGAGAAAAGCCAACAGCACAGAGATAAAAGCAAACAATGGAACGGACGCATAAATGTTAACTTTCAAACAAATGCATGTGGAGGCATAGACGTGCATATATGGCCACGAGCAGACATGCATAAGTATTTTATAAACCATGTATATGATATACATATAATTTATAAAGTATGCGTATTTCTACTCCATAACATATGCATGTACTTAGGCTTATGTGCAAATACATGCAATGCACTGAAACCATGCATATCAATTTACTGAATTCACAAACGTTTCCTACCAATTTTAAAAATATCCAAATATGTATTTTATGCAAAAAGTAGGACTCCCTCACATACATCCTGATTTATGTATGTAAGTCAGCCAATTTTAAAACATAATCGTAGTATAAAGCCAGCAGAAGATGCAAAAGAAGGCCTTTAGACACTCAGGCTCCTGAAAAACAACAAAGCCACTGTAAACTGTTGTTGTGTCCGTCGGTTCCCGAAGCCTTCTCTCCGCCCTCCTCACCTCTTTGGCGCCTCCCTCTTTGCCCTCAGGAAGATTGGCTGCAGCGGCGTATCTCTGCCGAGATTCTCCAGCGTCCCCGGACCGGCTCCACGCTGCTAACCGCCATGTTTCCTGGAGGCTTAGGTGCACGCGAGCGGCGCGGCCCCGACTAAAGTACCAGCGATGGTGCGAACCTTGGGGGCATCCCCCGAAGATGACGTCACCCGCGACGGATATTTAAGGTCTTAGAATTTGCTAACACATCGAGTTAGCAAGGATATGGATATGGATTCGTTCTATCTACGCTACTCTGCCTCCTCGGACTAACCAGGGGTACTCGCTCCTCGAGGGCCCTTGTTCCCGGACTTCTTCGAATTCATTTCTGCCAGGAAGTCAGCACTGCCTTCTACATCAGTTCCACCTCACGCATCCTTCAAAACCTAAGCCTGGTACCCAAAGAGGAATTCGCCCTTTGAAGGGGGGTACTGTTGTATCTGTTGGTTCCCGACGCCCTCTCTCCGCCCTCCTCACCTTTTTGGCGCCTCCCTCTTCACCCTCGGGAAGATTGGCTGCAGCGGCGTTTCTCTGCCGAGATTCTCTGGCATCCCCAAACCAGCTCCACGCTGCTAACCGCCATGTTTCCTGGAGGCCTAGGGGGCGCACGCGGCGCAGCCCCAACTGAAGTACCAGCGATGGCACGAACCTCGGGAGCGTCCCCCGAAGATGACGTCACCCGCGACGGATATTTAAGGTCTTAGAATTTGCTAACACATTGAGTTAGCAAGGATATGGATATGGATTCATTCTATCTACGCTACTCTGCCTCCTCGGACTAACCAGGGTTACCCGCTCCTCGGGGGCCTCACTCTCTCTCTTACTTTCTAGATTGCAGTCTGGAACCGGTACTTGCTCCTTGAGGGCCCTTGTTCCCGGACTTCTTTGAATTCACTTCTACCAGGATGTCAGCACTGCCTACTACATCAGTGAGTTACCATCTCTCTCTCAGAGCTTTCCCTGGAACCAGGTACTCGCTTCTCGAGGGCCTATACATTCCAGCTCCTGGGCTTCTATGAGACATTGTGTGAGTCTTACCATCAGGTTTGGTACATGAAGTCTGCATACCCTGCCTACTCACTATATTTCAATTTCTCTACAGCTCAGCCTCCAGGGATCGCTGTTCCAGTATCTGAGGGACTGCAGCCCAGCCGGGCACTTCCAGCTCACTACTGCCACCTCTGGTGGTTCAGTATACTGTCTAATAAAAGAACTAGTGTGTGTCTGTCTCCATACTCTGAGCCTGACTGGTGGTCCCTCTCGGGGTCTTCCCCGGGGGCGTGGTCATCTGCCACTGGTCCAAGGATTCACCCACAACTCTCCTAAATACTATAGATTGCTAACTCCTGTTAATCTCTAAACCACATGAACATAAATATATCCTTATAAAATGTTGCAAAGGATCCCTTCTTAAATAAAGAGGTTTGCTGGGGAGAAGTAGTTGCTCTATGACTATGATCTATTCACCTAAAAAAATAAAAATATCAAAACGTGTGCATTAAAGGGTAATTTTAAAAACTTCAAAGAATATATAAAAATATTGGATAAAAATGTATTTAAAATATATATAATAATTCATTCAAATATACTGAAAGCCCAGCAAACCTACAGAGGGAACAGGAAAATCCTGCTCTGTCCAGTAATGTTGAAATAAGCCTCTTCAGGTATCTTCAGCCGATTTGTCCTAGAAAGGAACAAGAAATGATTAAATGCAAGAAACGGAAGAAACGGAAGACCCAGAGACGCATTTAAAAAAAAAACAATGAGAGATGCATTTTATGCAATTGTAGAGACCCAAGCTTCCAGCCCTAGGTTAGCAAGTGTTAGAGGGGGCATACAAATCTAAACAGCACCTCCCCTGAGGCTGCCAGTGTGCTGGGGCTAGGAGAGAGTTGTGTGCATCCATTTAACCTTTACCTGTGAGCTTTCCTGCAACTGATTTTCCATGATAAAATAAAAAGTGTTTTTCTACGTTCCCATTTTCAGTTTTGATTTTTCCCATTTTTCTTGTTTCTGAATCATTCAGAACAATGTCAGTCTCACAAATGGGACCAAATCCCCACCACCAGCAGCACCCAAAAATAGGTACTTTTTCCCAGGCAGGAGGGGTCTTCCTCCACTGCGGCTCTTTCTGAGTGCTGGGTCCTTCTTCCAGTTTTTAAAGTATGTTTTTTTGGCTAAAATAGTCTTTCACCTCACCTTTTAACCATGATGGTAATCGTTTTGCCTTCCTTCCACCTTTCCTAATGCATGGAATACATATGGACTGCGCCTCTAGTGTTGTATTTTTAAACAATGTCCAAGCCTGTTGAAAAGTTTTAACCTTTGCAGCTGCACCTTTCAGTTTTTTTCTATTTTCCTGATTTTATCAAAGTTTCCCTTTTGAAAGTTTAGTGTTAGTGCTGCAGATTTACTTATTGTCCCCCTTCCAGTTATTAGTTTAAATTTGATCATGTTATGATCACTGTTGCCAAGTGGCCCCACCACCGTTACCTCTCTCACAAAATCTTGCGTTCCACTAAGAATTAAATCTAAATTTACCTCCCACTCTCATTGATTCCTTGACCAATTGCTCCATGAAGCAGTCGTTTATTACATCCAGGAACTTTACGTCTAGCAAGTCTTGATGTTACATTTACCCAGTCAATATTGGGGTAATTGAAATCTCCCATTATTATTGCACTGCCAAATCGGTTAGCTTCCCTGATTTCTCTTAGCATTTCATCATCTGTCTGATAGGGATGTGAATCGTGTCCTCGATCGTCTTAACGATTGATTTCGGCTGGGAGGGGGAGGGAATCGTATTGTTGCCGTTTGGGGGGGTAAAATATCGTGAAAAATCGTGAAAAATCTAAAAATCTAAAAATCGCAAAACCGGCACATTAAAACCCCCTAAAACCCACCCCCGACCCTTTAAATTAAATCCCCCACCCTCCCGAACCCCCCCCAAATGAGTTAAATAACCTGCGGGTCCAGCGGCGGTCCGGAACGGCAGCGGTCCGGAACGGGCTCCTGCTCCTGAATCTTGTTGTCTTCAGCCGGCGCCATTTTCCAAAATGGCGCCGAAAAATGGCGGCGGCCATAGACGAACACGATTGGACGGCAGGAGGTCCTTCCGGACCCCCGCTGGACTTTTGGCAAGTCTCGTGGGGGTCAGGAGGCCCCCCACAAGCTGGCCAAAAGTTCCTGGAGGTCCAGCGGGGGTCAGGGAGCGATTTCCCGCCGCGAATCGTTTTCGTACGGAAAATGGCGCCGGCAGGAGATCGACTGCAGGAGGTCGTTCAGCGAGGGTTCCGGCGCCTCGCTGAACAACCTCCTGCAGTCGATCTCCTGCCGGCGCCATTTTCCGTACGAAAATGATTCGCGGCGGGAAATCACTCCCTGACCCCCGCTGGACCTCCAGGAACTTTTGGCCAGCTTGTGGGGGGCCTCCTGACCCCCACGAGACTTGCCAAAAGTCCAGCGGGGGTCCGGAAGGACCTCCTGCCGTCCAATCGTGTTCGTCTATGGCCGCCGCCATTTTTCGGCCCCATTTTGGAAAATGGCGCCGGCTGAAGACAACAAGATTCAGGAGCAGGAGCCCGTTCCGGACCGCTGCCGTTCCGGACTGCTGCCATTCCGGACCGCCGCTGGACCCGCAGGTTATTTAACTCATTTGGGGGGGGTTCGGGAGGGTGGGGGATTTAATTTAAAGGGTCGGGGGTGGGTTTTAGGGGGTTTTAGTGTGCCGGCTCACGATTCTAACGATTTATAACGATAAATCGTTAGAATCTCTATTGTATTGTGTTCCATAACAGTTTAAGATGATATTAAAATTATCGGACGATAATTTTAATCGTCCTAAAACGATTCACATCCCTACTGTCTGACCATTTTGTCCAGGTGGACGGTAGTGTACTCCTATTACTATACTCTTACACAACATACATGGGATTTCTACCCATATAGATTCTACTAGGGGTGTGCATTCGGATTGACCGCATTAGTAAAACGCAACTCATATTTTTTTTTTACTTAAAAAATTGATTCGACATAAACGATCGGATTTCCCACATATCGAACATAGATATGTTCGATATGTGGGAAATCGCGATTGTTGAGCCAAAATAAAAATATAAACCCCCTCACCCTCCTTAATCCCCCCCCCCCCGACTTACCACAACTCCCTGGTGATGGAGCGAGGAGTGAGGACGCCATTTCTGCAATCCTTGGCGAGAAGCATGTGACGTCGGCGGCACGTCGAGTGACGCCGGCGTCACGTGATTCCCGGCTCGTTCGCGCCGGACGGCTCGTTCGGCCCAAAAAGAACTTTTGGCCAGCTTGGGGGGGCCTCCTGACCCCCCAAGCTGGCCAAAAGTTCTTTTTGGGCCGAACGAGCCGTCCGGCGCGAACGAGCCGGGAATCACGTGGCGCCGCATCACTCAGACGCGACGTCACGTGATTCCCGGCAAGTTCGCGCTGGACGGCTCGTTCGGCACGAACAAGCCGGGAATCACGTGACGCCGACGTCACGTGATTCCCGGCAAGTTCGCGCCAGACGGCTCGTTCGGCCCAAAAAGAACTTTTGGCCAGCTTGAGGGGGTCAGGAGGCCCCCCCAAGCTGGCCAAAAGTTCTTTTTGGGCCGAACGAGCCGTCCGGCGCGAACGAGCCGGGTATCACGTGACACCGCGTCACTCGACGTGCCACCGACATCACATGCTTCTCGCCAAGGATTGCAGAAATGACGTCCTCACTCCTCGCTCGATCACCAGGGAGTTGTGGTAAGTCTGGGGGGGGGGGGATTAAGGAGGGTGAGGGGGTTTAATTTTTTTTTTTTGCACATATGTACATATACCCAACTCATTGGATTTTTTTTATGTCCATATTGGCCGCAAGTGGGACCCCCTTTCGGACATAAAAAATATGAACATAAAATTTTGCTCTGCACATCCCTAGATTCTACTGAGCATTTACTCTCTTGTATGAACTTTATCCTGTTAGACTCTGTACCCTCCCGGACATAAAAGTGCCACACCCCCACCAAGCTGATCCTCCCTATCATTCCGATATAATTTGGACCCTGATATAGCACTGTCCCATTGGATATCCTCCTTCCACCAAGTCTCTGTGATGCCATAAGAACATAAGAAATTGCCATGCTGGGTCAGACCAAGGGTCCATCAAGCTCAGCATCCTGTTTCCAACAGAGGCCAAACCAGGCCACAAGAACCTGGCAATTACCCAAACACTAAGAAGATCCCATGATACTGATGCAATTAATAGCAGTGGCTATTCCCTAAGTAAACTTGATTAATAAAAGGTTAACATGCAATTTCACTTCTGCGTTTCAGAGGTAAATAATTGTTCCTTTTCTCGGTTGCCACATCTTTGACCTTTCTTCTTTTTGTAATGTGAGGCCCTCGGTATTATCCTTTCTAAAATGCCAATTAAGTCTATGTCATCATTCACTGCTATACACTCTAACTCTCCCATCTTACTTCTTAGACTTCTGGCATTAGCATACAAACATTTCAAAGTTTGTTTTTTGTTTGTATTTTCATTCTGCTTTTTAATTGATAGAGATAAGTTAGAATTTTTTAGCTCAGGTGAGTTTTTAGTTACAGGCACTTGGACTACTATTCTTACAATTGGAACCTCACTGTCGGGATGCCCTAATTCTAATGCATCATTAGTATCATTTGAAGAAACCTCTCTCCGAACCATGCGCTCCTGATCGACTGTCAGCTTTCCCCTGTGTTCTAGTTTAAAAGCTGCTCTATCTCCTTTTTAAAGGTTAGCGCAAGCAGCCTGGTTCCACCCTGGGTGGTAGCACCTAATATGGAACCTGACATTGTGTAACTATAGCATGGGTTATTTTTCCCTATATACATCTCCTTGCACTTATCCACATTACATTTCATCTGCCATATGGACGCCCAATCTTCCAGTCTCACATCTGAAGTGTTCCTGATATAGTGATGGAGTCTCCATGTTGTAGTTAAAGGGTCTCCCTGTTATAGTGAATGGGTCTCCTTATTACAATTCTGGTCTCCCTGTTATAGAGCCGGAGAAGGTATAGTGTGGGCATTTTTCCAGTTTGTCAGGTCTGAGTTCTGATGTTTAGGGCATATTTGTTTCTTATTAAATTTGGCTGTTGGTGCATTTATTGTTTGTGATAATATCCTGTACTGTTAATGAATGTATTATTTCCTGTATTAGTGGGACATGGGCAATTAGGAAGAGATGGCTTGCTGATCATTTCTGAGCACTTTCAGGTCGATACAGTAAAGTGTGCTCCGTCGGAGCGCACTGTCAGCCTGCTCTGGACGCGTGTTTTCCCTTACCCCTTATTCAGTAAGGGGAGGAAAACACGCGGCCCACCCGCGGCACCTAATAGCGCCCTCAACATGCAAATGCATGTTGATGGCCCTATTAGGTATGCGCGCGGGATCCAGTAAGTAAAATGTGCAGCCAAGCCGCACATTTTACTCTAAGAAATTAGCGCCGACCCAAAGGTCGGCGCTAATTTCTTCCGGTGCCAGGAAACTGCACAGAAAAGCAGTAAAAACTGCTTTTCTGTGCACCCTCCGACTTAATATCATAGCGATATTAAGTCGGAGGTCCCCAAAAGTAAAAAAAAGTAAAAAAAAAAATTTGAATTCGGCCCGCGGCTATCGGGCCGAAAACCGGACGCTCAATTTTGCCGGCGTCCGGTTTCTGAGCCCGTGGCTGTCAGCGGGCTCGAGAACCGACGCCGGCAAAATTGAGCGTCGGCTGTCAAACCCGCTGACAGCCGCCGCTCCAGGCCAAAAGGAGGCGCTAGGGACGCGCTAGTGTCCCTAGCGCCTCCTTTCCCTCGTTTGCACCGCGTCACCTCATTTGAATACTGGATCACTCGCACCGGCGAAGGGCCGGTACGTGCGCCGGGAGAGCGGGCGTTCGTCCGCTCTCCCGCGGTTTTACAGTATCGATCCGTTTGTTGTGTGCTGAACCCTGCCATTAGAAGTTGTGCTGCGTCTGTGAAAGAGTTAATCTATTCTAAGCCTCTGTAAGGATGAAGGCTTCCTGGATACTTGACCTTATTGTTGATTGAAGCCTGGATTAGTGTTATTTCAGAATCTGGGCATACAAATGCTCATTATTTCTTATTAAATCAAATGCGGTCCTCAGGGTTTACTTATCAGGGCTTATATTTGGTAAAACAGATGGTGGATTCTTAATTTTAATTAAGAAAATATCAAGCTGAGAAGGCCACTATAGTCCCTAATGAATGGTTTGTTGATTAAGGGAGGTAGTTGGTCATTTGTCTAATCTACCATCCACTGAATAAGCAGAAGTCTGAAATTTTGCAGTTTATTGAAGTATTTGTGGCATTTCAGATCACTCATCCTAACTTGATAATTTTCGGTGATTTTAATTTTCTTTGGAAGTGTAAGGTTGACAAATTTTTCTCTGCACTGAGTTCAATGCTTCACACCCTCATCCATAAATTAGTCCATTTATGGACTAATTTATGGATGGACTAATTTGGGAGAGTCTCTACAATATCCAAAGCTTGCAGTGTTTACCTGTTTTATGGACGAACGACTGTTTTATTTGAATTGGATAAATTTCATTCTAATTGGATTGATACTCAATGGGTTAATAAAAGGCACTGTAACAGTGTTGAATAAGTGATGGCTTTCCTCATTATCAGAAAGGTATGACAAGCTAGCACCTGAGAAAATAAGAAGACTGTGCAAAATCAGAAATAAAACCCCTTGGTTTCCTGAAGTATTAATTAAAGAAAAGCAGGCAACTCGAAAGATTGAAGGCTACTGGCAAAACATAAAACAGACTGAAGAGCAAAATCTTTATAAAGCAGCATTGAATAAATAGAGGATTCCTATGCAGAGAGTTAAAAAGAGTAATTACTCCGACAGTATCAATGAGTCCATTAATCAGACGCGTGGATGGTTTCACATCATAAAATCATTGGTTACAAAACAAAAAGGTTTAGAGGAAGCAAGAATTGACAGTGAAGAGCTGGCCAATTATATTGTGAACAAAGTGGAAAAACTGCAATCAAGATTTTTAAAAATTATAAATGATAATGTGGCTAAAGAGTCTTACATTAAATGGGGGTAGTTCACGTTTATTTCTAGTGAGGATGAAGAAGAGTGGATTTTTCACTTGAACTCTAAACACTGCTCCTTGCACATTTCTCCACTCTGGATCATTGAAAGTGTTTGATCCATTAGTAGAAATCATGAATGCTTCTTTAGCAGAGGGAGTTGTACTGGCTTTACTTAAGAGAGAGACAATACGACCAGTCATAAAAGGCCCACCTGTTCCTGTGTTAGAAAAATCTAAACTATTGCCTAATTAACTTGACCATGCTTAGTAAATTGCTAGAAAAATGAGAATCTGGAACAATGTGATGTTTTGAATCCATATCAATTCAGGTTTAGGAAGGCTCGGGAGACTGGATCAATACTAACATCTTCGATTCATTCCCTCTGCTGAGAAACTGACAATGGGACTATGGCTTTACGCATAATGTTAGCTGTGTCAGCGGCATGTGACACTGTGTCCTGCAGAGTATTTATTTCTCACGCACAGTCGTTAGGAATGGCTGACGATGTGTCGCACTGGTTAGCTTCCGTTCTAGAATGCAGCAGGATTAAGCAGGGAGTACAGGTCTCCACGTGGAAAAGTTTAAAGCCAGGGGTAGCACAAGGATCAGCCCTGGCAGCACTCAGCAGCATCATTTACCTCTATTTACAATCTTTGGGGAAAGTATCTTCATCACTTGGAGTTGAGTATCATAGGTATGCTGATGATATGTGGATCGTAATGATAATAGAAGTTGGCCATTACACTTATAAAAAAGTTGCCTTAACACAATTAGTTCTTGGATGTCTGCAAACAGTTTAATACTAAATTTATGGAAAATGATGGCTCTGTGGTAGGATAGAGGATCACTACATGTGGATAGTTTATCTGCAGGAGATGAGACATTGAAATTTATCTAAAATTTGAGATCTATGGTTCATTTTGGAATTTGGGTTAACCATGAAGCCACACATTAAGAGTCAACCTTTTATAAGCTTTGTTCACTTAGACATTTAAAGTATTTTATTCTGATTTTAGAGTAGTTGTTGACCCTCCCGGCGGCGTCGCACACCAGAAGGAGCGCGAACTAAGGGGCCTGCCCCATTGTGAGGCTCAGCAACAAGGTCAATATCCCAGTCCCATATAGTTAGCCTCTTCTCAGCTCGGCTCCCATAGACCTTCAGTGAATCAATTCCAACCCACCAAAACCTTCGTGGACTTTCATCTAGCACACCTCTGTATTCGTCCATCACACTAACAGCTGCTTCCAGCACCCATCCAGCTGCATCCAGGACCCACGCAACATCATCCAGCCGCATCCAGCACACATCCACTTCCATACAACACCCATCCAGCCACAACCGGATTCAACCACACAGAACTCCGGGCCCAGAAAGGACGACACATTGGAGAAAGAATATCGAGAAGTGAATCATTTTCTCTCTAAAATACACAGGGGCATAAACACCGCTCTTAACGCCACCCCGAACAGCCACTTTATCATCTAGGAGACAATATATACTATATCTATAATTTCTTCTCAGCAGGCCATCTAAACATATACAATATCTACAATGATCTACCGGCCAAGCACGTATAAATCTCTCATTCCTATCATGATCTCCCCCACCACTCAGTTTTTAGGACTCACACTATTCACCATCATCCTTTTCAACACTCAATCGCTCACTAACAAAACCCTGATACTCAACGACCTTCTTCAAGATAACAACCCAGACTTCTGCGCCATAACTGAAACGGCTCAAAACATCGGACATCGCCCTCTTAAACCAACTTCCTACCCAAAACTACGACCTCTTCTCCATCCCAAGGCAAAAAAAAAGAGGCGGGGGTATTTTACTTGCAGTAAAAAAATCTCTGAGATTTACTCATCATCCGATCAAATCACCAACCAAACTCGAAATAGGCCTCTTTAAATCTGAATATCTTCAAATTCTCTTAGTCTACGCCCCCCCCCCCCCCCCCCAAGCCTTCTAGAATTTGACTCCTCTCCCATTCTGGAAATCATAACAACTCACCTAAACTTAGACTCACCAGCCATTATCGTGGGAGACTTTAATCTTCACGTGGATAAGTCCCCTCTCTCTCCCAACTGCAAAACCTTTCTCACGGCCATGGCAGCCTTGGGTTTCAAGCAACAAATTAACAAACCCACACACAAAGCGGGTCATACGCTGGACCTTTTCTTTACTAACTCCGGCATCTCACTCCCAGAACACCCGGAGTGTAATAAGGTCCCATGGTCAGACCATACATTAATCTCCACCTCACTCTCACTGTTAAAACCAAGCTACAATTATCCCCCCCCTCAATCATTTCTATACAGGAAAACATGCCCCTCGGAACACCTCGCCAAGCATCTAGCCCCAGATCTTTCACTCATAGACATCTCCACTCCCAACTTAGCCGTCCAATCCTGGTCTAAAATAACAGAATCAGTAGCTAACACGCTATGTCCCCTAACACCAAAAAATCTCAAGTACAATGCACCTAAGAGTCAACCATGGTTCAACGATGAACTGCAAAAACTCAAATTGACTTTACGACAGAAGGAAAAAAAAAGGCGAAAAACCCCTTCACTTGCATCACTACAGGAATACAAATGCACCCTCCACTTCTACAAAAACAGCACATTGAAAACGAAAAGAGACTATTTCGCCCACAAGATCCATCACCTCATATTTGACTCGAAAGCTTTATTCAATTACGTGTCCAGTCTCACAAAAACCATCACTCCAGCCATCCCAGAGGACCTAGCACAGACTAAAGCAGACGAACTGGCTCTCTACTTCAATAGAAAAATCTCTGACCTCCTTAATAAGCTGACACCAAACGCAAACGGACCTTCCAATATTTCATATCTTCATCCAAACAAAGACATCACTCTCAACTCTTTCGAACCCATCACTACCACTCTCAACTCTTTTGAACCCATCACTACTGCTGACATACTAACGATCCTGAAAAAAATGAAACCATCATCACACCCCTTCGACCAAATCCCTACCAAAATACTCTTACTAATCCCGGATACCATTTCTAAAACTCTAGCCGACATTATAAATTGCTCCCTAGCACAGGGTATCTACCCAGATGACCTTAAAATGGCATCAGTCAAGCCACTACTCAAAAAACCAAACCTTAACACCAATGATCCCGGCAATTTCCGCCCCATCACCAACCTCCCGTTCATATCAAAAATCATGGAAAAACTAGTAAATACACAATTATCTAACTACCTGGAGGATCACCAAATACTATCACCCAATCAATTTGGATTCCGCAAAGCAGCAAGCACGGAAACGCTATTACTCTCTCTCACAGACTTCCTCCTAGCCGGCATCGACAAAGGTCACGCATACCTTCTAATTCTACTTGACTTTTCGGCGGCATTCGATACGGTCAACCATCACACCCTACTAAACCAACTGACAAACATCGGAGTTTCAGGCACTGCACAGACCTGGTTCAAAACCTTCCTGGAGAACAGAGGATACAAGGTTAAAATCCATAACAAAGAATCTCACTACCATCCTTCTTCGCTAGGGGTGCCACAGGGCTCCTCCCTTTCACCAACCCTTTTTAATATTTACCTGCTCCCACTCTGCCACCTCCTTACCAAACTAAACTTGAAACACTTCCTATTCGCAGACGACGTGCAGATTGTTATCCCCATAAAAGAATCCATTACAAACACATTAGAATTCTGGGAGAGTTGCCTAACTGAGATCAAACACCTCCTCAACAGTCTGAACTTGATTCTCAATGCTTCAAAAATGGAATTCCTCATCATAGCCCATGAAAACAACAGCATCACCTCAATCCCACCAGCCAACCTGCAAACCACACATGTAAGAGATCTAGGAGCTATCATCGATAACCGCCTAAACCTAAAACCATTCATTAACCAAACGACCAAGGACTGTTTCCACAAATTATACATTCTCAAAAAAATCAGACCACTCTTCCACTCCCACGACTTCAGAACAATTCTACAAGCAATTATATTTTCCAAGCTGGATTATTGTAATTCCATTCTACTAGGCCTCCCAGCTTCTCATACAAAACCTTTACAGATGGTGCAGAACACAGCTGCCAGAATTCTGACCAACTCCAGGAGATTCGACCACATCACCCCGATCCTGAAAGCCCTTCACTGGCTACCTATTCAATACAGAATTATGTACAAGTCCATCACCTCCATTTTCAAAGTCATCCAGCATCTCGCACCATTAAATCTACAAATTCCCCTGGAAAAACACACCACTGTCAGACCAATTAGGGAATGTTACAAAGAAGCATTACATGTTCCACACGCCAAAGCCTTCCAACACAAATCACTCGAAGACAGAGCACTATCAACAGCAGGACCACGATTATGGAACTCCATCCCATCCGAGCTGCGCCAGGAAACGTGCCTACTAACTTTTAGAAAAAGGCTAAAAACCTGGCTTTTTAAAAAAGCCTTTCAGATCCCAGATTAACCCATGTTAATATCATCCCTTAATTCCATCATCCCAAGTTCACGACATCCCATAATTCCATTGTAAAGACCATCACTCCATTTTCTTATTCATCCGCGACTTAATTCAGCCCAGGACTTCACTCAGACTTGGCTTTAATGCTGCGTATTTTGTAAAGATCCTTTGTAAATGTGTTTTTATCAATTGTTCTACTTCTTCTTCTTCTTCCCATTCTCCCAGTTGTATACTTCCCTGTTTATTGTAACTGTAATTCTTGCACCAGTTTAGTTGCTCAAGTTCTCTGTTCAATGCACGACTTGTTAAATGTAAACCGGTTTGATGCAACCCCTGGTCGTGAAAGCCAGTATAGAAAATAGCTAAATAAATAAATAAATAAATAAATTTACTCTTCTCACCTATGGATTATCATAACTCTTTGGATTGGGGGGTACCAAGAGTTTTATTGATCTATTAGTTAAAATTTGTAACCTATCATTAAAATCATCCATTGTACCTGAAGACTGGAGGGTGGCCAATGTAACCCCAATATTTAAAAAAGGCTCCGGGGGTGATCCAGGTAACTATAGACCAGTGAGCCTGACTTCAGTGCTGGGAAAAATAGTGGAAACTATTCTCAAGAACAAAATTGTAAAGCATATAGAAAGACATGATTTAATGGAACATAGTCAACATGGATTTACCCAAGGGAAGTCTTGCCTAACAAATCTGCTTCATTTTTTTGAAGGAGTTAATAAACATGTGGATAAAGGTGAACTGGTAAATGTAGTGTATTTGGATTTTCAGAAGGCGTTTGACAAAGTCCCAGATGAGAGGCTTCTACGAAAACTAAAAAGTCATGGGATAGGAGGCGATGTCCTTTCGTGGATTACAAGCTGGTTAAAAGACAGGAAACAGAGAGTAGGATTAAATGGTCAATTTTCTCAGTGGAAAAGGGTAAACAGTGGAGTGCCTCAGGGATCTGTACTTGGACCGATGCTTTTCAATATATATATAAATGATCTGGAAAGGAATACGACGAGTGAGGTTATCAAATTTGCAGATGATACAAAATTATTCAGAGTAGTTAAATCACAAGCAGACTGTGACACATTGCAGGAGGACCTTGCAAGACTAGAAGATTGGGCATCCAAATGGCAGATGAAATTTAATGTGGACAAGTGTAAGGTGTTGCATATAGGGAAAAATAACCGTTGCTGTAGTTACACGATGTTAGGTTCCACATTAGGAGCTACCACCAAGGAAAAAGATCTAGGCATCATAGTGGACAATACTTTAAAATCGTCGGCTCAGTGTGCTGCAGCAGTCAAAAAAGCAAACAGAATGTTAGGAATTATTAGAACGTTAATAGAACGGAAAATGTCATAATGCCTCTATATCTCTCCATGGTGAGACCACACCTTGAATACTGTGTACAATTCTGGTCGCCGCATCTCAGAAAAGATATAGTTGCGATGGAGAAGGTACAGAGAAGGGCAACCAAAATGATAAAGGGGATGGAACAGCTTCCCTATGAGGAAAGGTTGAAGAGATTAGGGCTGTTCAGCTTGGAGAAGAGACGGCTGAGGGGGGGATATGATAGAGGTCTTTAAGATCATGAAAGGTCTTGAACGAGTAGATGTGACTCGGTTATTTTCACTTTCGAATAATAGATGGACTAGGGGGCATTCCATGAAGTTAGCAAGTAGCACATTTAAGACTAATCGGAGAAAATTCTTTTTCACTCAACGCACAATAAAGCTCTGGAATTTGTTGCCAGAGGATATGGTTAGTGCAGTTAGTGTAGCTGGGTTCAATAAAGGTTTGGATAAGTTCTTGGAGGAGAAGTCCATTAATGGCTATTAATCAATTTTACTTAGGGAATAGCCACTGCTATTAATTGCATCAGTAGCATGGGATCTTCTTAGTGTTTGGGTAATTGCCAGGTTCTTGTGGCCTGGTTTTGGCCTCTGTTGGAAACAGGATGCTGGGCTTGATGGACCCTTGATCTGACCCAGCATGGCAATTTCTTATGTTCTTATGTTCTCCAATTAATTCAGAACGCACCTAACAGCTTGCTCATGGGATCTAATATCAGTTAAAGATCTACATGGTTTGCGTGTTCAGCAGGAGTTCAATTTAAGATCTATTCTTTAATTCACAAGGTTAGATATTGTGAAGATGCTCATTCCTTCTCTAATTTATTGTAAGAGTATAGGCAAGGCCAATCTTTATGCTGCTTGGGAAATTATTTTCTTGTGGTGCCATCTTTGTGCAAGTCTAAATTACAGGAGACACTTCTGAAGGCATTTTCTACAGTTGCTCCAACCTATGGAATGCTTTGCCAGAAACATTATGAGTTGAAATAAATTACTTCGCATTTAGGAACAAGATTTTAAAAAGCTTTTTCAGCAGGACTTTGAGCATACTATCTAGTTTCCTTTCTGTATCAGCATATTTTTGAGTTATTTGAATTAGCATTGAACAGTGTTTTAGTTTAGTTTAGTGGAATTGCAGATTTTAGTTTTATATTTGTATTGTAATTGTAGGTGTTTTATGATTATGATTGTATTATTGTAATCTGAACTGGACATATGATGGATCTGTGTAATTGAAGCAAGTTAAATAAAATAAATAGATACATAAATAAATAAGACACTGTAGAATCAAGATGTGAGATTCCAGAGGGGTGGAGGTGTGGAGTGAGGGAGCAGCTGGAGGATCTTTGTACCAAGATGCAGGATGAAGGGGATCGCAGCTCAGAGGAGGAGGAGGTGGTGGTGGCAGTGCTTAAAGTTATCTTGTTTCTGGGGGAGGATTGAATTTCACAAGTTTAGGAGGCCATTTTCAGCCAGAGTCTAGTGGCCTAAATCTAAATAGCAAAAATTTGGCTGCCTAAATTTTCAACCAATAATCTAGACACATACTGGTCGGTTTTAAAAGCCCTACGCATACCAAAGTTGGGAGATATGCGCATGACTTGGCCTGGCATGCGTCACACGGATTTTGAAACCTGCGTGGGTATGGCATATTTATTTATTTATTTATTTAAAACTTTTCTATACCGTCGAATAGTGGAGCACCATCACAAAGGTTTACAGTTAGGCACAAATATGTGGTTTCTAATTTATCCAAAGGGTGCCATTATTATACGGTTACATAGTTCGATAATATACTCTAAATGGGAAAGGGTGTGATTACCATTTACTATTAACTGTCTTTATAATTTAATACTTAAATTGTGAGAAAATAACAAAAGTAAGCAATACTGCTTTTTCTTGGTGACTTCCTGCTTTGTGTACGTGTTATTCCGTTACCTCACTGTGAAATGCTTTTTTGAAAAGCCATGTTTTTAAGCCTTTTTTGAAGAGTTTTATTTCTTTCATTAGTCTTAATTCCAGTGGTAATGTGTTCCATAATAATGGTCCCGCCAAAGATAGTGCTCTCTCTCTCTAACTTGGGTTAAACTTTGCTGTTTTGACTGAGGGTATGGTTAGTAGAGCTTTATTGGCTGATCTGAGGTTTCTTTGGGGGACATGTAGTTGTAATGCGGTGTTTAGCCAGTCCGAGTTTTCTTCGTTTATTAGCTTATGAACTGTGCATAGTGCTTGAAATTGAATTCTCTGTTCTATTGGGAGCCAGTGTAAATCTGCAAGTGTCTGGGTGATATGATCTCTTCTGCCTTTACCAGTAAGTATTCTGGCAGCTGGGTTCTGTAGTATTTGCAGTGGTCTGATAGTGGTGTATGGTAATCCTAGGAAAAGTGTGTTGCAGTACTCCGTGCTGGCAAATATTAAAGCTTGTAGTACTGTACGAAAGTGTTCCTGATTTAATAAGGGTTTTAGTCTTCTAAGGATCATTAGTTTGGCGTAGCCTTCTCTTATTTTTATTGATATGTGTTGCTTAAGGCTCAGTTCCGTGTCTATAATTACTCCTAGGTTTCTAGCTTTATCAGTTAAGTCTATTGATTTGTCATTTTTAAGTCGAATGGGATTTTGAATTCTTTCAATGTTTTTTCGTTCAAGATGTATGAATTCTGTTTTTTCAATGTTGATTACTAGTTCCATTTGGTTTAATAGTTGTTTTATTATGTCTAGGTATAGCATTGTGAAGTTTAGAGTTTTTTCAATTGATTCTTCAATTGGTAGAATTAATTGAATGTCGTCAGCATAAATGTAGTGTATGACACCTAGACCAGCCAGTAGGTGGCAGAGGGGGAGCATGTAAATGTTAAATAGAGTTGCTGAAAGTGCTGAGCCCTGGGGGACTCCTGTCTTTAGTGTGATTTTGTCTGATATTGAGTTTTTTATCTGTACCTGATAGGATCTATTGTTAAGGTAGGAAATGAACCATTTAATTGTTTTGTTTTGTAATCCAATTTCTTCCAGTCTTTGCCAGTAAACCACGACATACTATTGTATGTCGTGGTTTACTGTGTCAAATGCTGCGGACAGATCTAGTAGTATCATGATCTAGTGTTTTCCACTGTCGAATCCACGCAGTACGGTATCTGATAGTGAGATTAGTAATGTTTCGGTGCTATAGTGTTTTTGGAAGCCATGTTGTGATGGGTAGAGTATGTTATTGTCTAGATGTTCTGCTAGTTGCTTTTGTACTGCTTTTTCTATTAACTTTGCGATCATGGGCAAGTTTGAAACAGGTCTATAGTTACTTAGGACGGTTGGGTCACTGTTTTTCTTTTTCAGAATTGGTTTTATTATTGCATTTTTCAATGAGTCTGGCATTACTCCTTCACTGAGTGATAGGTTAATTATTTTGGTTAGTGTGTATGAGGTTATATCAGCTAGTTTTTTTATATCTGTGGTGGGAATGGTGTCAATTTTATGTGGTGCGGGATTCAGTTTTTTTATCATGCATTCCACTTCAGACTGAGATACCTCGTCGAATGTGGAGAGTTGTGTCACATCTCTTTTTTGCATCTTGATTTCCTGTTTTGTTAGGGATGGAATCTTTGCTTTAAGGTTTGTGATTTTGTCTGAGAAATAGTGTGCTAGGTCATTGCATTTGTTCTCTTGTGGGGCTTGGGGCATATCTGCTTTATCCTTAGTCAGATTTTTAACTATGTTGAATAGTGTGCGTGGGTTGTTTGAAAATTTTTCAATTTTTGAATTAAAGAATTGTTTTTTTGCTTCAAGAATTGATTTTTTATAATAGGCTAGCTGTTTTCTAAATTTGGTTAAATTTTCCGCTGATTTGTCTTTTTTCCATCTTTTCTCTTTTTTTCTCAGATTTTGTTTAATTTCCTTTAATTTTTCATTAAACCAAGGGTTATTCTGTTTTGGTTCATTGATTTGTATTGTTCTAGTGGGGTTAATTTCGTCTGCCAATTTACTTGTTTTCGTTATCCACTCATTTGTTGCGTCTATACACTTTAGGTGATTGAGGTTTATTAAAATTTCTTCTAATTTATTTTTCAGAATGTCATGGTTAAAGGGGGGATGATATTTAAATTCTAAGGGATCATTTTTCTGTATTTCTTTTTTTCATGGTATGTGGATAAAAATGTTTCTTGCCACACATGGGCGTGGGCAAGGACTGGGCAGGGCGTGAGTGGCACATGGGCGGGCCAGAACTGCACCATGAAGTCTGCACGTTAGTGTTTATGCACACAAGCGTGCGCCAGGGGCCACTACTGCTACAGAGGGTGTGCTAGTCGTGTAACAAAAAAATACTGGGCTGGTCAGCAAGGCTCAGGGCTAAGAGGGTAAAAGGGAAGCAAGTTAGCTAGGGGGTTTAGGAAGTCCTCTCGTTTCCAGGGAAACAGGTAAATGCATGGGCAAGTCCTCCCACCTTGGTGCTTGAGTGGCCATGTGCACGCAGATATGCGTGTCAGTATAAAGTCCTGCACACATGTAGCCCATTTTATGATACATACATGTATATGTGCATTTATGCATGTATGTTATAAAATTGCCAGGTCCAGGTCCGAATCCCTGCTACTCTGGGACTCCTGCCTTGCGTCCATCATCGCCCTGCTATCCAACCTTCAGCTCGCACTAAACACCTCAAAAACAGAAATCCTCTTAATCTCTAACCAACATGACCTTTCTCCCAAGCCACCTCTCTCAACTCCTCCCTTAGTAACACCACCCTGGGCCTGCACTCTGTCAGAGACCTAGGTGTCGCCTTAGACCAACACCTAAATTTCAAACCCCACATCAAGACTCTCCTAAAAGGGGGTTTCTATAAACTCAACAATCTTAAAAAGCTTAAACCCCTCCTGCATGCTCAAGCCTTCCGCCTAGTCCTCCAGACCACCCTCCTATCTAAACTGGATTACTGTAACTCCCTTCTCCTGGGCCTTCCCGCATCCACCACCAAACCCCTACAAATCCTGCAGAACGCCATGGCCAGGATCATAACTAACACAAGTAAAAGGGACCATATCACCCCCGTGCTAAAGGACCTGCACTGGCTGCCCATCCACTTCCGTATTCAATACCAAACCCTCACCTTTCTACACAACACACTGTACAAACACAACAGCACCTGGCTTGAGGAAATGCCGCGTTTCCGCACCTCCAACCGCCCATCCAGAACCTCCCTAGCAGGTACCCTTCATTGCCCAACTCTCAAAACCGCACACCATACCTTCACAAGGCAAAGGGCATTCTCCATCGCCGGCCCTACCCTCTACCCACCAATCTACGTCTAGAGCCTTCCCTCCGCAATTTCAAAAAAGGAATCAAAACATGGCTGTTCAAACAGGCCTATCCCGATTCGAACAAAACCTAGCCCAACCCTCACTTTCCTCTCAGCCTTTGGCAGTCTTCCACCCTTCCTTACCCACCATCCCTCCCCAGCCCCTGCCTCCCTTCCCGCCTAGTATCCAAACACCTCGTCCACAAAAGACAGTCTATAGTATAAGATTGCTCTTACGTATACATGGCTATTCTGCAATCATGAGATTGTATATATTGTAATTTTTTCCTTATACTCATTTCTGGTTTTTTGTAATCACTTTTAACAGCTTATGTTCCCCACTTCTCATTGTTCCTCTAATTTTCCATCTCCAGCTCTTTTTCCCTCTTTCTCTCCATCTCTCTCTTTCTAGCCTTCTCCCTCTTCCCGCCCTCCCCCTGTTTATTGTAATTTCTCCAACGTTATTGTTAATTGTAAACTGGCTTGATGTTCCACACGAATGTCGGTCTATAAAACCTTATAAATAAATAAAACAAATAAATAAAATGTGCACACGCTGGCAAACGCACGCACATGTGGGTCCGGGCACAGGTCTTAAATTTCACTTCATAGGTTGGGCAGAAAATTCACTTAAATCTAAGAGGCCAAAATTTGTTAATGTGAACGAAGCACAAACTTTATGTGAAAATTGACCCCATAGTAAATGAAGGCAGGTAAAAGATTCAATCTGCCCATCTGAGATTCCTTCACTTTAGGTAGATGAGAATAAGAATTCTCCTCTGCAACCCAACACCAATTTCTTATACCTCTCAACATTTTTCCTACCTGAGCTTGGTCTGTCCCTCTGCCCTGTGCAGACTGTGGCGCTGTCCTGTGGTGCTTCAGCTCAGTCCCTCTGCCCTGTGCAGACTGTGGTGCTGTCCTGTGGTGCCTCAGCTCAGTCCCTCTGCCCTGTGCTGACTGTGGTGCTGTCCTGTGGTGCTTCAGCTCAGTCCCTCTGCCCTGTGCAGACTGTGGCGCTGTCCTGTGGTGCCTCAGCTCAGTCCCTCTGCCCTGTGCAGACTGTGGTGCTGTCCTGTGATGCTTCAGCTCAGTCCCTTTGCCCTGTGCAGACTGTGGTGCTGTCCTGTGGTGCTTCAGCTCAGTCCCTCTGCCCTGTGCAGACTGTGGTGCCTCAGGCCAGTGTGTCCTTGTGCTTGTCTGCTCCTACACAGGCATTGCTGTGCATGGCCAGCTGTGATATTGGGCACTGCTGTGCTCCTGTGCTGACACTGCTGCTTGAATCCTGCTGTGGGGCACAGGGCACTGCTGTGCTCTTCTCTATCTCTCAGCTGCTGGAGTGCAGGGTCTGGGAGAAGAGATGCAGTGGAGACTGCAGGACGAACTTCACTTATAAAACCACAGGCAGAGCCCAAGGCACCAGAGCACATGGCACTGGAGCAGAAGTCTCCCTTATCAGCAGGAATGATGATGTTTTCTCTGCCTGCAGGGCAGGTCCACGAGAGACACCAGGGACTCATACATAGTGCATCTGGATTTCCAGTCAGCATTTGACAAAGTCCCTCATGAGGGACTTCTTAGGAAATCAGAAAGTCATGGGATAGGGGGCAGTGTCCTATTGTGGCTTGGGATCTGGTTAAATGAAGAAAACAGGGAGCAGGGCTCAATGGAAAAAGGTGAACAGTGGAGCCCCCCAGGGATCTGTTCTGGGATCACTGCTTTCTAATATATTTATAAATGACCTGGAAATGGGAACAACAAGTGAGGAGATCAAATTTGCTGTTGACACAAAATTATTCAAAGTTGTTAAATCAGAGGAGGATAGTGAGAAATTGCAAGAGTACCTGGCAAAACTGGCATGCAAATGACAAATGAAATTTAATGTAGACAAGTGCAAAGTGATGCACTTAGGGAAGAGAAACCCAAGTTATAGCTATGCAATGCAAGGTTCCACATTAGGAGTCACCACTCAGGAAAAGGATCGAGGCAACATCGCTGATAATACATTGAAATCTCCTGCTCAGTGTTCAGCAGCAGCCAAGAAAGCAAATAGAAAGCTGGGGATTATTAGGAAAGGAAAGGAGAATAAAACAGAGAATATCCTAATGCCTCTGTATCACTCCATGGTGCATCCTCATCTTGTGTTCATATATCATACACAAACAGAATGCTGGGGATTATTAGGAAAGGAATGGAGAATAAAACAGAGAATATCATAATGCCTCTGTATCGCTCCATGGTGCATCCTCATCTTGTGTTCATATATCATACACAAACAGAATGCTGGGGATTACTAGGAAAGGAATGGAGAATAAAACAGAGAATATCATAATGTCTCTGTATCACTCCAAGGTGCATCCTCATCTTGTGTTCATATATCATACACAAACAGAATGCTGGGGATTATTAGGAAAGGAATGGAGAATAAAACAGAGAATATCATAATGTCTCTGTATCACTCCATGGTGCATCCTCATCTTGTGTTCATATATATCATACACAAACAGAATGCTGGGGATTATTAGGAAAGGAATGGAGAATAAAACAGAGAATATCATAATGTCTCTGTATCACTCCATGGTGCATCCTCATCTTGTGTTCATATATCATACACAATCAGAATGCTGGGGATTATTAGGAAAGGGATGGAGAATAAAACAGAGAATATCATAATGTCTCTGTATCACTCCATGGTGCATCCTCATCTTGTGTTCATATATCATACACAAACAGAATGCTGGGGATTATTAGGAAAGGAATGGAGAATAAAACAGAGAATATCATAATGTCCCTGTATCACTCCATGGTGCATCCTTATCTTGTGTTCATATATCATACACAAACAGAATGCTGGGGATTATTAGGAAAGGAATGGAGAATAAAACAGAGAATATCATAATGCCTCTGTATCACTCCATGGTGCATCCTCATCTTGTGTTCATATATCATACACAAACAGAATGCTGGAGATTATTAGGAAAGTAATGGAGAATAAAACAGAGAATATCATAATGCCTCTGTATCACTCCATGGTGCATCCTCATCTTGTGTTCATATATCATACACAAACAGAATGCTGGGGATTATTAGGAAAGGAATGGAGAATAAAACAGAGAATATCATAATGCCTCTGTATCACTCCATAGTGCTTCCTCATCTTGTGTTCATATATCATACACAAACAGAATGCTGGGGATTATTAGGAAAGGAATGGAGAATAAAACAGAGAATATCATAATGCCTCTGTATCACTCCATGGTGCATCCTCATCTTGTGTTCATATATCATACACAAACAGAATGCTGGGGATTATTAGGAAAGGAATGGAGAATAAAACAGAGAATATCATAATGCCTCTGTATCACTCCATGGTGTGACCTCATCTTGTGTTCATATATCATACACAAACAGAATGCTGGGGATTATTAGGAAAGGAATGGAGAATAAAACAGAGAATATCATAATGTCTCTGTATCACTCCATGGTGCATCCTCATCTTGTGTTCATATATCATACACAAACAGAATGCTGGGGATTATTAGGAAAGGAATGGAGAATAAAACAGAGAATATCCTAATGCCTCTGTATCACTCCATGGTGCGACCTCATCTTGTGTTCATATATCATACACAAACAGAATGCTGGGGATTATTAGGAAAGGAAAGGAGAATAAAACAGAGAATATCATAATGTCTCTGTATCACTCCATGGTGCAACCTCATCTTGTGTTCATATATCATACACAAACAGAATGCTGGGGATTATTAGGAAAGGAATGGAGAATAAAACAGAGAATAACCTAATGCCTCTGTATCACTCCATGGTGCATCCTCATCTTGTGTTCATATATCATACACAAACAGAATGCTGGGGATTATTAGGAAAGGAATGGAGAATAAAACAGAGAATATCATAATGCCTCTGTATCACTCCATGGTGCGACCTCATCTTGTGTTCATATATCATACACAAACAGAATGCTGGGGATTATTAGGAAAGGAATGGAGAATAAAACAGAGAATATCATAATGCCTCTGTATCACTCCATGGTGCGACCTCATCTTGTGTTCATATATCATACACAAACAGAATGCTGGGGATTATTAGGAAAGGAATGGAGAATAAAACAGAGAATATCATAATGTCTCTGTATCACTCCATGGTGCAACCTCATCTTGTGTTCATATATCATACACAAACAGAATGCTGGGGATTATTAGGAAAGGAATGGAGAATAAAACAGAGAATATCCTAATGCCTCTGTATCCCTCCATGGTGTGACCTCATCTTGTGTTCATATATCATACACAAACAGAATGCTGGGGATTATTAGGGAAGGAATGGAGAATAAAACAGAGAATATCATAATGTCTCTGTATCACTCCATGGTGCATCCTCATCTTGTGTTCATATATCATACACAAACAGAATGCTGGGGATTATTAGAAAAGGAATAGAGAATAAAACAGAGAATATCCTAATGTCTCTGTATCACTCCATGGTGCGACCTTGTCTTATTTATTTATTTATTTAAATGCTTTGTATACCATCATTCCAAGTCTTCACAAGATCATAACGGTTTGCATAAAAAACATTCTTAGATAAAACAACATACAATGTAAACCCATATAAAATAAAGGATTATTATTAGTAACATATAAACAATCCCAGAGGAATATTTTCTAGAGCTTCTTATTTATCAAGTGGGTTATGTGAAAGCTAAGGCTATGTTAAGTTAAAGGCATTTTTAAAGAGCCAAGTTTTCAAGTCACGTCTGAAGTTCTTTCTATCTGATGATGTTCTTCTTCTTAATTCTCGGTTATTTACACTTTCGAATAATAGAAGGACTAGGGGGCACTCCATGAAGTTAGCAAGTAGCACATTTAAGACTAATTGGAGATGTTATGAACTGGCCCTGCCCGCGGGTCCTCCCGCGAGCAGGCACGGACTCACCCTTTCAGCAGTCTTCAGCCGACGCGGCAGGATGCCGCCGTCGGCCCTCCCACGCAGCCAGAGCCGCGCTCTGCCATCTTCACCGGCGCGGCAGAACGCCGCTGCCGGCCTGCCCACGCGGCCCGGAGGCCGCCCCAGACTTTCCTGCTCCTCCGCGGCCGGAACCGTGGCGATTTTCGGGGCTGGGAGTGCCCCCGACGTCACATCTTCTTCGCGGCTGGAGGCCACAAAAAGCCCCGGTGTTTCCTGGCAGCTGGAGCCGCCCTCGGGGCCTCCTGCAGCGGCTGGAGCCGCTGCTGTCTTCGAGCCTGCGTCCAGGCTCTCCCCTGCCTCTCTGACTGCTTACGCGATGTCGCTGTGCAGGCCGCTGTCCACGGTCCTGCACAGCCCTGCTCCTGCCTTAGATGTGCGGCCGCGTCTCTCTTCATGATTTAAAGGGCCAGACACAGGAAGTGTCTGGGCCCCACCTTGGGACTATTTCCTGCCTCAGCCCTATAAAGGGCTGCCTCGTTCACAGTTCCTGGCCTTGCATCGTCTCCGGGTCTTCACCCTGGAGGCTCCTGCCTGCCAGGGCCCATGTAAGGTCTTCTCCTTGGAGCTCCACGTCTTGTCTGCCTTCTCCATGTTCCCGTCTTGGTGTTGCGCCTGAGGTCCACGTCCAGATGTCTCGTCACAGTTCCTCGTCTGTATGTTCCTGCCTTCCTGGATGTTCGCTCCTTCTCCAAGCCTCGTCTGTGCTCTAGAGCCTTCTGGTCCGGTAGGCCGGGGGTCCCCCAGATGTAGTCCCTGGGTGGACTAGGCTGCCGGTGGACGGTTTTCCTGTGCTCTAGAGCCGTCAAGCCTATTGTGTGTTCCTGTGCTGTCCCGCTCCTGTCGTGGTCCGTGACCAGCCTTGGGGCTGTGTAGGGCGCGTAACAGACAGGGTGGTCCGTGACTCAGTCCCGCGGGTGGCCTGAGTAGGGCGCCCTGAGAGACAGTGCCAATGTCCATGTCCGGTGTCTGCCTTGATGTCCAGTGTCTTGCCTTGGATGCCTTCTGCATCAACCCGCCATGTTTCCTGCTTCGGATGCCGTCTGCATCAATCCTGCCAAGTGTCTTCATCTTGGGTGCCGTTTGCACCATCCTCGTCTCTTCTTGGATGCCGCTGCATCAACTGTTTCCACGTCTTCCTGTCAAGGCCCGTCTGCCCTCAACCTCAGGCCAGGCCTGCTGCTCCATGCTGCTCGCAGCAGGTCCGAAAGGGCCCGGAATGGTCGGAGGACCATTCACCTTCCAACATCCTCGGATGTTTGGCCATGGGAGCTTGCCGGCCTGGCAGAGGGTAGAGCGTCCAGCATTAGAGGTCAAACCCTCATAGAGATATAGATCCTGGATGGACCGGCACAGCATTTGAGATCAAACACTTTTACGGACATAAGGCCTGGATGGACAGACACAGCATTCGAGGATAGAGGTCAAGCACTTGTAGGGGCATAAAGCCAGGATGGACAGGCAGGCATAGAATTCGAGGATAGAGGTCAAGACCGTTTAGGGACATAAAGCCTGGACAGGCAGGCACAGCATTTGAGGTCAAACCCTTGTAGAGATGTACAGCCTGGATGGGCAAGCACAGCATTCGAGGATAGAGGTCAAGCCCTCCTAGGAATGTAAATCCTGGACAGACCGGCAGGCACAGCATTCGAGGATAGAGGGCAAGCCCTTTTAGGGACATAAGGCCTGGACAGGCAGGCACAGCATTTGAGGTCAAGCCGTGTTAGGGGCGTAAAGTCTGGACGGACAGGCACAGCATTCGAGATCAAACACTATTAGGGACATAAGGCCTGGACGGACAGGCACAGCATTCAAGGATAGAGGTCAAGCCCTCATAGGGGCGTAAAGCCTGGACAGGCAGGCATAGCATTCGAGGATAGAGGTCAAGCCCTTTTAGGGACATAAGGCATGGACAGGCAGGCACAGCATTCGAGGTCAAGCCCTCGTAGGGGCATAAATCCTGGACGGACAGGCACAGCATTCAAGGTCAAACACTTTTAGGGACATAAGGCCTGGATGGACAGGCACAGCATTCAAGGATAGAGGTCAAACCCTCGAAGGGACATAAAACCTGGACAGACAGGCAGGCACAGCATTCGAGGATAGAGGTCAAGCCCTTTTAGGGAGATAAGGCCTGGACAGGCAGGCACAGCATTCGAGGTCAAGCCCTTGTAGGGGCATAAAACCTGGATGGACAGGCACAGCATTAGAAGATGTCCTTTGTGCAGGTATGTTGTGGTTTCATCTGTCACTTCTTCTTGAACTGGTTCACTGCCAGAAGAAAATGACATCTTTTTCATTTCTGAAAGATAATTCAACAGAGGATGCTTTTAGAGCAAAATAGACTGCCATTTGTGAAGCAAGAACTGAGCTGGAGATTATTTGTGAATACCCGGAAGCTATTAACTGTACTTATGCACTTCAGCACTGAAATTAGAAATACCAGAATAAAACTCAGACTGGCACAGCATTTGAGGTCAAGCCCTTGTAGGGACGTACAGCCTGGACAGTGAACAGGCAGGCACAGCATTTCAGGTCAAGCCCTTGTAGGGACATACGGCCTAGACAGTGGATGGACAGGCACAGTGTTTGAGGTCAGGCCCTTGTAGGGACATATGGCCTGGACAGTGGACGGACAGGCACAGTGTTTCACATCAGGCCTTTATAGGGACGTACGGCCTGGACAGTGGATGGACAGGCAAGGCGTTTGAGGTCAGGCCCTTGTAGGGACGTATGGCCTGGACAGTGGATCGACAGGCACTGTGTTTCAGGTCAGGCTCTTGTAGGGATGTACGGCCTGGACAGTGGACGGACAGGCACAGTGTTTTAGGTCAGGCGCTTGTAGGGACGTATGGCCTGGACAGTGGAAGGACAGGCACAGCGTTTTATTCATCTTGGCATTCACAGGGAAAATTTGGGAACCCAAGCAAAAGCAGGTTTATTTTCAAAAACACTAGCATTTCCATCAACTCTGGTGCCAACCTTGAGCGGTGAGGGCTCATGATATCCCATGTCATTGAAAATACATGTTCACTGGGTACAGTGGTTGGTAGACATGACATATATCACTGAGCCACTTTGGCTAGGTGTTTCCAGACAGTGGAATTGTGTGCCCAATATGCCAGCGCATCTGTCTGCATGTCCTCTGTGGGCTCTGAGAGATACCGTGTCACTGACAGTTGTGCTGGTGTCTCCTTTGCTTGGGTGGCCTCAGAATCACTCATGCCAGCTGCTTTCTCTCTCGCCCGTCGCACAACAGATGATTCTTTATGGGCAACGTGCCTTTGGCTTACTGAAGTGGAGGAGGAGGAGGTACTAGCTGTCGCTGACAGAGTGCTGCTCCTGCTTGGACTAGCACAACTCTCTGAAGTGCCTGCGGTTTCCTCCTCTGCTTCATACCTAATCTGTCTCTGCCTGTGGCACTCCTGTTCACGGACTTTTGCTAATAGCAGGTCCTTCACTAATAAGAGACAATCGTACTGTAGGGCGAGTTTCCCTTTCACATGGGGATCACAAATTGTGGCGAGCATGTATGTGTGCTCTTCTGTTAAAGGCCTTAATCTGTCTTTCACCTGCTGCTGCAAAACGTCCAGACAATGCAGCACCTCAACTGTCATTCCCTCTTCCTGTTTAAAGGCCTCCAAATTTTCATCCAGGAAATTAACAATAGGGATGATGTCAGCCAAGGTGGCACTTCTGGAACTCAGTTCCTCCATGGCATCCTTGAAGGGCTGCAGGATTTTTACCAGCTGACTCATGACTAATCAATCATGATGCCCTAGGGAATTCTGCACACCTATGTCCTAAATCCACACCTATGGCTTATATGTAAATAATAATGTATATTGTATATAATAATGTATCTCCTTTTAATCAATTAGTCACTGCTGTCAGTCTTGCAACTGATCTGTATAACTTTTATAATCTCTGCTTACTCCCTCCCCTGTTGCTTGCCCCTCATTCAATGTAATTTCTCTCTTGTTTATGAGTTAATTGTAAACCGATATGATGCACCACATGAATACCGGTATATAAAAATCGTTAAATAAAAAAATAAATAAATGTCCATTGAATCAGAAAGTTCATGAAGGGGTGTCTGCAGCTCCACCAACCTCTGCAGCATCATATAGGTGGAATTCCACCGGGTGTCAATGACTTGAATGAGACGCTTATGAGGCATCTCCAAATCAGTCTGCTTTTGTCGGAGAACCTGCCCCCGCCTTCACATTTCTGTGGAAGTGCTCTGCTATGTCCCTGCGCTTGTGTATTAAGTCCTGCGGGTATTCATTCTCTTGGTGCTTGGACTCCAACCCCAGAGCTGACTTCACTACCAGGTGCAGAGTGTGTGCAAAACATCAGATGTTCTTAAAGCCCCCTTCAGTTATTGCCTTAACCATGTTTGCACCATTGTCTGTGACAAAGAACCCTGCCTGAGGATTCCTGTCTTGCTTGTGTAGTTGCCAGCCCTCCAGCATCTGTCTGATGCATGCTAGAATATTGGCTGCAGTATGGGCCTGGTCCGTCAGGTAGGTGTGCAGTAAAGCCCACCTCCACCCTGATACTTCTTCAGTAATAGAGTTGCTGCCTGATCCTGCCTCAGCCAGGTCCCACCAGTGTGCTTTCAGGGAGAGGTAAGAGTGTGCAGCATTCATGGCGGTCCAGATATCGCAGGTGAAATGCACTCTTCCCTCTGCCTCCATCCCCAGAGGGCAGTACTGTTGTTGGGTGTTGCCTCTTCATATGATACATCATGCCAAAATTAGATAGATGTCCCATTTGCTTGCCTCTGCTAATAGCCCTGGCTCAGTATTTACACTGAGCAAAACGTGGGTCCTCCTTCACTTTAAAGTGGCTCCAGATCACAGATGTCTTTTGTGATCCTCCCTTCTGTATAGCCTTGGGGGTGGATGCTGGCACTGGAGCTGAAGTAGTGGGTGCACCCTCAAAAGCAGTGCCAGAGGCATCAGCCAACTTTGTGCCTGCGCTGACTGCTCTTCCCCCTCCTCATCATCAGTTTCATCTCTCCCCTGCTGCACTGAAGTGGAGGCTAAGACAGGACTAACAAATCTTCCTAAAACTTCATCAGCTATTACTTCTTCCGTTTCTGATGAGAATCCCACTCAAGATGATTCTTCATCAGAATCAGAAGCAAACAGTGCCTGCACTACATTGTCAACACTAAGTCAAGACTGCTGTCCCACTGCTGCTTTTGGGTATCGACATTTTGTCTTGCATGACTCAGCCTCCCTTTCCCTCACCTCCAAAACTACAGGGTCAGAAACAGGTGGTGGCGATGCATCATGTTTAGATTTCATTTTTTTCCGGATAGAACTGCCTGCCCCTCCAAAGAGTTTAGATTGCAACAGGTCCCTTTTTAACTTTAATGGGGTACTGGCACTAGTGCCTTTTGATGTGCCTGCTCTGCCAGTCCCGATCACTCAACCACATCTAGCTTTCCCTGACATTATGGATTTAATGTCATTGCCTACTAGGGACTGATGTGCACTAATGTAATGTGTATGTACACACCAAGCTTGTAACTACAAAAGAGTCTCACTGGAGATTTGGCTTCACAGACCACTGCTGTCCCAATATACTTGAGTCTGCAAAACTGGCTGCCCATGGGCACAGTGCCTTGATGTGCACTAGTGTAATGTGTGTGCCCAGCTGCACACACCGAGCTTGTAACTACAAAAGAGTCTCACTGGGGATTTGGCTTCACAGACCACTGCTGTCCCAATATACTTGAATCTGCTAAACTGCCTGCCCACAGGCACAGTGCCTTGATGTGCACTAATGTAATGTGTGTGCACACACCGAGCTTGTAACTACAAAAGAGGCCCACTGGGGATTTGGCTTCACAGACCACTGCTGTCCCAATATACTTGAGTCTGAAAAACTGCCCAGTGCACAGAGAGAATGAGTGAGTTCAATTTAAAAAATGCAGTTAACAAAAAAGCTGGAATTGGCACAGCAGGAAAATCGATGAAATATATTTTTCAATAGAAATTCTAGCAAACTAGCTAAAAATTAAATATATCTCTCCCACCCTCAACACCCAAATGGTGCTTGCAACCTACCCCAGTGGGTGAATTAAGAAGCAAAATGCCACTGCTAACAGCTTCTCTCCATGGCACAGAGAGACAGTCTCAGATCAACTAAAAAAAGTGCTTAAAAAAAAAAACAGGGCTAGCTGGCACTGCAGCCAAATGCAGAACAAATATCTTTTTCTATCGAAGTAGCTAGCCTAGCTAGCAATTGAATACAGATTTGAGAACTCAGACTAGCTCTGAGTGCAGCCACCTTCCGCAGAGACACCCCCACACACACACACACACACACACACGATCCCTGCAAAGAAAGTGCGTGGCACGCTGCGGGCTTAAGTATATATAGTGCTGAGTCATCAGCAAATGTGTCACCGACCACTGTGTGAGAGCGCGATTGGCTGCATTGCAAAGATTCTTATCGCTGATACATTGCATTCTGGTCTCCTTGCCAACCTGCCCAACCCACTCTGACAGGGCTGTGAGGTCACTGATGACTCACAGGAAAGGGCTGGGTTTGTCTATGGATACACCCAAATAGCGTTCTATTTCAAATGGCCACTAAGAAATCACTGCGAGCACATGGCGCCAAACGTATGGAACGGATGATATGTTGTATTCATGGGGGATCGCAATACATTTTGCGACCCCACAAATACAATGAAAATGGACATATACATTGCAGATTGCCAATATGTTGCAAACGAATGAACACCCCTACTCGCGGGAATGACTGCTACTACCTGGTGATTAATACCCTTATTCAATAAACATTCACATGGTTAATGAGACTCCAACATTGCTCTATGCTTCAACAGCAAGAGGAAATGTGGAAAAGAGGATTTGCATTCAAGCAACAACCAACATTGCTCTATGCTTCAACAACCAACATTGCTCTATGCTTCAACGGCAAGAAGAAATGTGGAAAAGAGGATTTCATTCAGGCAACAACCAACAAGGTAGCACAGTCTGGGTAAATAAATAAGCATGGGAGTAGCTTGCTTGTTGCGGCAGTTACTACCCCAAACCAATTAAGCCTGGTACGACACTTTCAATGCATATCCAGCATAAATCTCTGCTTCAACGTCAGGGGGAAATGAAGAAAATAGGATTTACATTCAGACAGCACCCAACAAGGTCTGAATTGCACAGTCTGGGTAAACAAATAAGCGTGGCAGTAGCTTGCTTGTTGTGGCAGTTACTACCCCAAACCAATTTAAGCCTGTTACTTCACTTGGAAAGCATATCCAGTGCAGCTCACTGCTTCAACAGCAGGGGAATGATAAAAAGAGGATTTATATTCAGACAACAAAGGACTGAATTGCACAGTCTGGGTAAACAAATAAGAGTGTGAGTAGCTTTGCTTATTGTGGCAGTTACTACCCCTAAAAAATTAAGCCTGATACGTCACTTTGAATGCATATCCAGCACAGCTCACTGCTTCAAGCACAGGGGGAATGAAGAAATAGGATTTACATCCAGCCAACATCTAACAAGGCATGGATCTGAGCAGTATGAATATACAAACATCGGGGTAACTTGCTCGATACGACGGTTATTACTCTCAAACATTAAGCCTTATACTTCACTTTGATACAGCTTGTTAAGCGCCTTGTCATTTTTTATGACGCTTATGGCCAGGGAGACAAGAACACTTAGATTTTTAGTGAAAGCATAATTTTTTATTTTTCAGTATAAGTATTCTTGGGAGATGCTGATACCATGTCTCTTATACACTGACTACCAGCATCTCATCATATACAGGAAGTGATCCTTCTTTTATAGATAACATACAATATTGTGGAAGACTTTAGACTTGCGTGACTGCCCAAAGAATCATTTACATAGGTTGTCATGTCAACAGCATGATGTGACTATCTCTGAACTGCCCTGATCACTTCCCCCTAGGTGTGGCTCATTTGCCATCACTCTCGATATAGTCCTTTGTTCTGTTAAAATCTTACTGGTCAAGGTAATTAACACATGGCTGTGTTTATAGAAAACCCCTGAGAAAGAGTGGCTCTGTAGTGTTCATATGGCCAGAAGGTCTCGCCGTTGGTTTCTCCTTTGAAAAGTTCCCGCCATTGGTTTCTTCTTTGTGACCCTATGAATAGGCCTCACCTTTCTGGTGCCAGCTTAAGTGCCTTTATACATATCCAAGGAAATTCTGCAAGTCATGTTCAGCAAGTCACTTAGAGTTCATTCAGCCCAGGCAAGCTAAAGAAAAACAAAGGATTCTGGGGATTTCTTTCTCCATGTTGGTTTTCAGTTCAGGCACACATCAAGCTCAAACACTGCTCTCTGCATCAATGGCGGGGGTGGAAGGAAATCAGAATAGAAAAGCTACCAATAAGGGCCCTGAACTCAGCAGTCACAGTAACAGATAAGTATGAGAAAATAAGTGTGAAAGCTTGCTGGGCAGACTGGATGGGCCTATTGGTCTTCTTCTGCCGTCATTTCTATATTTCTAAATCCCTAGAATTTAAGCACGCTTGGGCCAGATGCAGATGGCAGTGGTAAGGATAGAATAGAGAGGTTGAGTAAAAGACACGGGAAAGGAAGGAGGGTCTGGGTGATTAAATAAGTTTGGGAATCTATTCAGAAAGGTAAAGGACCAAAGAGAGGTGACAACAAAGATTGGAAGAACCCGCACAATCTGGGTGAGGCTATTGGTCCTCATCTGGTATCATCTTTTATGTAAATTATGTAACCTTCAAGTTTACAAGAATTGAGATTTTGTCTCTCTCCAGTTGACCTCCCTCCTAGCCATTCTTTTTCATTTCCATCTAGAAATTCCTCTGTTTTTCCTGAAACTCTTCAGTATGCTGTGCCTAATCTCCTTGGTCCTCATGCCGTAGACAATGGGATTCAATGATGCAGGGACGAGGGCATGTAAAATGTTTACAAAGTTTGGGATGTCAGATGGGAGTTTTTGCAAACCTTTATGTGTTAAGGCCAAGAACACTGGGATGGTATAAAAAAATAAGATGAGAATGAAGTGGGAGGAGCAGGTACTCAGGGCCTTCTTAGCTGCCCCTTCTACCTTCAGCTTTAGCACAGCCCAGAGTATGAAACTGTATGAGACAGCAATCAACCCCAGATCAATGCCTAGTAAAAACCAGGCCATAGTCAGCTGGTAAACACTGTTTATCGTAATATCCTCACAGGCCAGGGACATTACTTCTATGTTGGAACAGAAGCTGTATTTGATGGCATTTCTGGAGCAGTAATGCAGCCGGGCAGCTAGTAGAGGGATTGGTAGTACTAACACTGCGTTCCTGACCAAGATAAAGACAGCAGCCTTTAATACAAAACTATTCGTAATTGTGTAGAAGTAACGTAAGGGGTTGCAGATGGCCACATAGCGATCATAAGCCATGATAAGAAAAATCCCTGATTCTATCCCCACAAAGCACTGGATAAAGTACATCTGAGTGAAGCAGGCTGATTTGCTGATGGTCCTTGCATCAAACCAGAGGATCCCTAGGAGTTTGGGGATGACTGAATTGCACAGACCAATATCCACCAGTGCCAGCATGGCCAGCAGATAGTACATGGGAGCATGGAGACTGGGATCTGCATAGAAAGTGATCAGTAGTGTGAGATTGGCCATGAGGACTATCAAGAATAGAAGAGCCAGGGGGATGGAGAACCAGTGCTGCCAACTCTGGATCCCGGGGAAACCCATGAGGAGGAACTCGGTCATCTCTGTGGTGCTGTTGGAAGGCAACATCACAGTAATTCTGGCTCCACTGCCTCTCGCTTATTCTCTGAGAAAATACCTAGAGATATAAGGAAAAAAATCCATGAGTTAGATCAGAGTAGGTTCATGTGAAGGATCCAGCCATAGGAACTCAGTGAAAAGAGAGAGAATCAGTTTTATAACCTAAGGTTTGGGGGCACAAGGTGCTTTCCCGTCTCCATTTCCTTTTCAAAAGTGCACAGGCCACATTTTACCTTAATTTTATTTATTTATTCAGTCAGCACTTTGTAGAGTGCAGGGAATAAATCTTTTAATAAAATAAAAGAGAAATAATGGAAACATTTAATTTAAAAAATAGAAAGAATAAAACAAGACCATCCGTGAATTAAGTAAAGAATAAATGCTAGAGATGTGAATCATGTCCTCGATCGTCTTAACGATCGATTTCGGCTGGGAGGGGGAGGGAATCGTATTGTTGCCGTTTGTGTGTGTAAAGTATCATGATAATCGTTAAAATCGTGAGCCGGCACACTAAAACCCCCTAAAACCCACCCCCGACCCTTTAAATTAAATCCCACCCCCCAATGCCTTAAATTACCTGGTGGTCCAGCGGCACACTAAAACCCCCTAAAACCCACCCCGACCCTTTAAATTAAATCCCCCCACCCTCCCGAACCCCCCCCCAAATGCATTAAATTACCTGGGAGTCCTCCGTAGCGGCAGTCCGTGGCTAAATCGGGGGAAGGGGGAGAGCACGAAAACCGGCACACTAAAGCGTGAGGTCTTCAGCCGGCGCCATTTTTCAAAATGGCGGCGGCCATAGACGAAAACGATTCGAAGCAAGAGGTCGTTCCGGACCCCCGCTGGACTTTTGGCAAGTCTTGTGGGGGTCAGGAGGCCCCCCCAAGCTGGCCAAAAGTTCCTGGGGGTCCAGTGGGGGTCAAGGAGCGATTTCTTGCCGCGAATCGTTTTCCGTACGGAAAATGGCGCCGGCAGGAGATCGACTGCAGGAGGTCGTTTAGCGAGGTCCGGACCTCTCGCGAGGGTTCCGGACCTCGCTGAACGACCTCCTGCAGTCGATCTCCTGCCGGCGCCATTTTCCGTACGGAAAACGATTTGCGGCAAGAAATCGCTCCTTGACCCCCACTGGACCCCCAGGAACTTTTGGCCAGCTTGGGGGGGCCTCCTGACCCCCACAAGACTTGCCAAAAGTCCAGCGGGGGTCCGGAACGACCTCTTGCTTCGAATCGTTTTCGTCTATGGCCGCCGCCATTTTGCGGCGGCCATTTTGAAAAATGGCGCCGGCTGAAGACCTCACGATTTAGTGTGCCGGTTTTCGTGCTCTCCCCCTTCCCCCGATTTAGCCACGGACCGCCACTACGGAGGACTCCCAGGTAATTTAATGCATTTGGGGGGGGGGATTTAATTTAAAGGGTCGGGGTGGGTTTTAGGGGGTTTTAGTGTGCCGGTTTTCCTGCCCTCCCCCTTCCCCCGATTTACGATTTTTTGACGATAAATCGGGGGAATTGGTATTGTATCGTGGCCCTAACGATTTTTGACGATTTAAAATATATCGGACGATATTTTAAATCGTCAAAAAACGATTCACATCCCTAATAAATGCATTAATAGCAATGCACTCTCCGGCCCCTGCTGTAACAGAGACCTCCCACTCCAGATGTGAGCTTGCAACCCTCTGCTCAGGACCTGGGACTCTAATGCCGGGTGAGAGAACAGCTGAGCCTGGCTGCTCAGTCTCCTCCAAGTCCTGCTGGATCCTGCTGCTTCCCCAGACATCACCACATCATGCTAGGATGAGAAGGTTATTCTGATTACAGCCAGGAGTGGACCAAACTTACAAACATGTCCTTGATGCAATATCCATTAGTATGTGTTACCAACTCCTGGGGATGCCTACCATAAATAACTCGATCTGTTAAAAACAGGATGTGCCAAATAGAAACCACGATGATGGAAAGTAACCACTAAACGTGGGAAACCAGGATGGGGAAGAGGTCGCATAACACACAGTGACACCAGCCAATAGCTTACAAATTTATTCATATCAGACAGTGGGGTACCAGTAAAACTTAAGTGATAGTAATGTTGGCTGGGCTGTGGACAACCTGGGGAAATCTCCGTTTGATGTGCGATTGCATCTTAGCTTCTGAGATTTTGCAAACATTCTTTGCCTTATTGACCAAATTACTTCAAGCAAAGGAACAGAGTAGATGACATCAGATAAATAGAATTTGGCTCATCCACTCTGCCAGTCTGAGCAATCGACAAGAGCTTTTAAAAATCTGAAGGGAACACTACTTGGTATTGAATTGGGAGGGGTCTTGAAAAGGAAATATACAACAGAATGGAATGCAGTAGTCTTCCTGTTGGCCACAGAGTGATTTTAATGTGGCATCTCTTCAGGTTGACGACTAGGTGTCACGTAGTCCCTATAGATAGAGGGAAAGCCAAGCTACAGCTCCTCCTCTAGAGGCAGCTGAGTGGGTGGGCCCCGGATATAAGTTGGGGCTGGGGCTAGATTCATCATAGCTTTTGAATTCAGCTTTTGAGGAGAGAGGACCTCTGTTCGATTGGTTTATTTTAGAAAGACTTCCAGTCCTCACTTAGTATATTTTTTGGGATACTCCTTCCTGTGTACTCCTTACCAGGTTGGGTGCTCCTTTAGTTCTAGAAAGTGTTTATTACGATTCTTGACTTCCTTGAAGATTGTTTTGCTGGGTTGCAGTCTGGTGATCTTGGTGAAAGTTAGGCCAGGTCACTGAAGATCTGCCTCTACCCTTCTAGAGAGAGAGAAAAGCTGCAGTGACAGTGACATCCCGAAGATTTTTGGGCATTTAGAAAAGTATTGTCTTTTGGGTTTAGGGGAGGTCTTTTTGTCAATTTGGAGATTGGGCAAGGTCCTAATAGCAAGGCCTTTCCTTCAGAGAGGTTCAAGTAAAGGAATCAAAGAAACCGAAGAGCATTTATTTATTTATTTTATTTATTAAGGCTTTTATATACCGAATTTCTTGATACAAATCAAATCAATTCGGTTTACAATGAACTAAGTAGAATATACAATTAACCAATCAACAAGAGATACAGAGCATACAGTTACATTATAACAAGGAAGCCTTAACTTGGAGTAGGAAAATAAAGAAGGGGTGAACGGAGCAATAAATATATAAAGTGCAATAAAATAGAATAAATACTATATACAGTGGAGGGGGCTAGGAGCCAACCTCTCTTTAATGGATATTAGGCATGAAAAATTTGGAAAAGTTTTGTTTACAGAGATGTGTGGTGAACAATTCTAGATCAGGCAATGGAGTTTGTGGTGGGGAAGGCTTGGCTGAACAGCCATGTCTTTAGTTTCTTTTTAAAAGTTGTTAGACAAGTCTCCAGTCTGAGGTCCGGAGGCATGGCGTTCCACATGGAAGGGCCTGCTGTAGAGAATGACCGGTCTCTGATGTTTGCGTGGTGCACTAATTTGATTGTAGGAACGTGTAAAGATCCCTTGTAAGCATCCCTTAAAGGCCTGGCTGTCGAGTGCAGTCTGAGAGGATGAGACAGATCAAGCGGGGTTTGATGGTGGATATTTTTATGAATGATTGTGAGAGATTTATGGAGGATCCGGAAGTTTACTGGGAGCCAGTGGAGATCTTTTAGAATAGGAGAAATATGCTCTCTCCGATTGGTATTTGTCAAAATCCTTGCCGCTGCATTTTGTAGCAGCTGGAGCGGTTTAATGGTAGAGGCTGGAAGACCATGCAGGATGGAGTTGCAATAGTCGATCTTAGAGAACAGAATGGCTTGGAGGACGGATCTGAAATCGTAGTGGAATAGGAGCGGTTTGAGTTTTTTGAGTACTTGTAACTTGTAAAAGCACTCCTTAGTAGTGTGTTTTATAAAATGCTTTAGGTTAAGGTGACTGTCGATTAAGACTCCAAGATCTCTGGCGTGTGATATATGTGGAATATTTTGTGATTGGAGAAGTATGGGACTACCTTCTGGAGTAATTAGTAAGAGTTCGGTTTTAGAAGTGTTGAGCACAAGGTTGAGGCTGGATAAGTAGTGGTTTATAGTTTGTAGATGAGCGTTCCATAACTTGAGTGTTGAGTCCAATGATTTGGATATAGGGATTAAAATTTGAAGGTCATCTGCGTAAATATAAAATTTGAGTTTGAGGTTTGAAAGTAGGTGGCAGAGGGGGAGAATGTAGATATTAAACAGGGTGGGTGATAGGGAGGAGCCCTGGGGGACGCCAAAAGGAGCATTAGTATGAGGTGATTCCATGTTTTTAATTTTTACCTTATAGCCTCTATTACTGAGGAAAGATTCGAACCATCTGAGGGCTGAGCCTGTAATTCCTATGTCTGAGAGTCGGTTTAGGAGGATGTTGTGATTTACCGTATCAAAAGCCGCAGAGATGTCGAGGAGGGCTAAGAGAAATGACTGTCCTTTATCAAAACCAATATATAGTTGATCCAGGAGGGAGGTGAGGAGGGTTTCCGTATTGTGTTCTTTTCGGAAACCATATTGTGACGTGTGAAGTATATTGTGGTCTTCTAGGTAATTTGAAAGTTGCTTATTTACAATTTTCTCCATGATCTTAGATACAAATGGGAGATTTGATATGGGACGGTAATTGTTGAGGTCTTCCGGGTCCAGGTTGGATTTTTTGAGTATGGGTTTGAGCGTGGCCAATTTGAGTGCGTCCGGGAATGTTCCTTGTGTAAGGGAACAATTGATGATATCAGCTAGATATTTGGATATGTATTCTGGGATGAGGATCAGTAACTTGGAGGGTATTTGGTCCAGTGGGTGGGTCGAAGGTTTCATTCTTTTTATCAGCGATTCTACCTCTAAGGTGTGGGTTGAATCAAAGGAATCCAATCTTATGTCTGAGTTTGGTAGGAGAACTGTGTCCGGAAGAGTAGGATTTGTGTTGACAGGTAATCTGGCCAGGGTATTGGTGATTTTATTTTGAAAGAATAAGGCCAGGTCATTGGCCTTTGATTGAGCTGTATCGTCAGGGATGTTAGGAAGAGCTGTTTTGGTCAGTTCCGAAACATAGGAGAAGAGGGCCCTCGCATCATACAGCATATCGTGGATGCGGTGAGCATAGAAATCTCTTTTTGTTCGAAGTATTGCTGATCTGTACTGGTGGAGAGTAGTTTTGTATATGGAAAGAGTGAGGGGATTAGAGTTTTTCCTCCATTCTTTTTCTTTCCGTCTTAGATTTTGCTTCTGAGTGCGGAGTTCATTAGAGAACCACGGTTGCTTATTTTTATGGGAGGGGTTTATAATTTTTTTTGACATTGGGCATAGTTCGTTAGCTATCATTTCAGTGATGTTTTGCCATGAGGTGATAGCTGAATTGGGATTTGAAAGATCCAAGTTTGGGAGATTTCTGATCAGGGATTTGCCAAGATCTTCTGAAGAACAAGTTTTCCTGTAGTATAGAGTTGTAGGCTGATGAGGTGTGGTCAATCCTGTCAATGACCTGAAGGTGGAGTTGATCATAAAATGATCTGACCATGGGACTGGTAGGCATAAGGGGGGTGAGAGTGGGGAAAGATTAGAATTTGTGAAGATAAGATCAAGAGTGTGACCCGCTTTATGTGTTGGTTGGTTAATGTGCTGTTTGAAGCCCATGTCCGAAAGTGCTGATAGGAAAGCATCACAGTTGGTCGATCGAGGACTAGCATCAATGTGGAGGTTAAAATCTCCAATGATTATGGCAGGAGAGTCTAGTTTTAGGTATTTGGCTATAACCTCTATCATGGGAGAGGCATCTTGATCTAAAAGTCCAGGAGGTGCGTAGGTGAGTAGGATTTGAAGTGACTTCGATTTGAATAAGCCTACCTCAAGTTTGGGTATAGTATAGATAGGTTGTTGCTTGAGGTTAAAAAGTTTTTTTGCAGCTATAAGGAGACCTCCTCCTTTCTTTTTCTTTCTGGGTAAGGAGAAGACATCATATGTTTGTGTAGGCAATTGATTTATTAGGACTGTGTCTGAGGATTTTAACCAGGTCTCTGTGATGGCACAGATGTCTGGTTTAGTATCTAGCAGGTGGTCATTAAGGATGTGGGTTTTTTTTGTGATTGATTGGGCATTGAAGAGTGATAAGGTGAATAGAGCCAAACCAAGTAATTGTGTGACTGGTGAGATCATTACCGGAGTTAGATTTCTACAGGTTATAGGTTGATATATATGGGTTTCTACGGGTTATAGGTTGATCCTTCCATAGGATCTTCCCCGGGACGCAAGTATTAATTTTTATGTCTTTTATTAACTTTGTTTTATGACTATTACGTTATTTTATTTCTATTTCTATTTTCATTGGATGTCTTGTATGAAATTTTGTAAACCGTTGTGATGGCTAGTCTAACAAACCTAACAAATAAATAAATAAGTGAGGACGGCTGGAACGCAGGTAGGAATGTGAAAATGTCTAAGGGGATCCCTTGCAGATTACGAGCCCCCCAGTGTAGGGGGCCACGAAGCTCTCTCTCTCTCTCAAAGAGTTAGGGATCCCCAGGAACCCAAAGTCATGGCAGTTACACAGAGAGAGAGGACACTCATCGGTTTCACCTGAAGTTTGATTCCTTTCTAAAGAAACCAGTAAATATTACTTTTGAACCCCCCCAGTCCTGTGTCCTGCCGTCTTTGCCTCATCCAGCGTTGGAAATGACCCTGCACAGGTGCACAGCAAAAAGGGAGTCACCTTAGCGCCTGAGACACAAGCATCCGCTTTCCCCCGCAGAAAGGAGCGAACCCTGGGGAAACATCAGTGAGGGCACCTGTGGCAGGGGGGGAAAGCCCCAGAAATATATAAATTACTTTGTGTGCCCCGGAAGTAGATAGCACCTTTAGAAACGGGTTTTCTATACTCGGCTTCTCAACGCTGCCGTGTGCCAGGGTGAACCCCAGTGTTTCTATACTCGGCTTCTCAACGCTGCCGCGAGCCAGGGTGAGCCCCAGTGTTTCTATACTTGGCTTCTCAACGCTGCCGCGTGCCAGGGTGAGCCCCGGAGTTTCTATACTCGGCTTCTCAACGCTGCCGCGTGCCAGGGTGAGCCCCGGTGTTTCTATACTCGGCTTCTCAACGCTGCCGCGTGCCAGGGTGAGCCCCCGGTGTTTCTATACTCGGCTTCTCAACGCTGCCGCGTGCCAGGGTGAGCCCCAGTGTTTCTATACTCGGCTTCTCAACGCTGCCGCGTGCCAGGGTGAGCCCCGGTGTTTCTATACTCGGCTTCTCAACGCTGCCGCGTGCCAGGGTGAGCCCCGGTGTTTCTATACTCGGCTTCTCAACGCTGCCGCGTGCCAGGGTGAGCCCCGGTGTTTCTATACTCGGCTTCTCAACGCTGCCGCGTGCCAGGGTGAACCCCGGTGTTTCTATACTCGGCTTCTCAACGCTGCCGCGTGCCAGGGTGAACCCCGGTGTTTCTATACTCGGCTTCTCAATGCTGCCGCGTGCCAGGGTGAGCCCCGGTGTTTCTATACTCGGCTTCTCAACGCTGCCGCGTGCCAGGGTGCGCTCGGTGTTTCTATACTCGGCTTCTCAACGCTGCCGTGTGCCAGGGTGAGCCCCGGTGTTTCTATACTCGGCTTCTCAACGCTGCCGCAAGCCAGGGTGAGCCCCGGTGTTTCTATACTTGGCTTCTCAACGCTGCCGCGTGCCAGGGTGAGCCCCGGAGTTTCTATACTCGGCTTCTCAATGCTGCCGCGTGCCAGGGAGAGCCCCGGTGTTTCTATACTCGGCTTCTCAACGCTGCCGCGTGCCAGGGTGAGCCCCGGTGTTTCTATACTCGGCTTCTCAACGCTGCCGCGTGCCAGGGTGAGCCCCGGTGTTTCTATACTCGGCTTCTCAATGCTGCCGCGTGCCAGGGTGAGCCCCGGTGTTTCTATACTCTGCTTCTCAACGCTGCCGCGTGCCAGGGTGAGCCCCGGTGTTTCTATACTCGGCTTAACAATGCTGCCGCGTGCCAGGGTGAGCCCCGGTGTTTCTATACTCGGCTTCTCAATGCTGCCGCGTGCCAGGGTGAGCCCCAGTGTTTCTATACTCGGCTTCTCAACGCTGCCGCGTGCCAGGGTGAGCCCCGGTGTTTCTATACTCGGCTTCTCAATGCTGCCGCGTGCCAGGGTGAGCCCCGGTGTTTCTATACTCTGCTTCTCAACGCTGCCGCGTGCCAGGGTGAGCCCCGGTGTTTCTATACTCGGCTTAACAATGCTGCCGCGTGCCAGGGTGAGCCCCGGTGTTTCTATACTCGGCTTCTCAACGCTGCCGCGTGCCAGGGTGAGCCCCGGTGTTTCTATACTCGGCTTCTCAATGCTGCTGCGTGCCAGGGTGAGCCCCGGTGTTTCTATACTCGGCTTCTCAATGCTGCCGCGTGCCAGGGTGAGCCCCGGTGTTTCTATACTCGGCTTCTCAATGCTGCTGCGTGCCAGGGTGAGCCCCAGTGTTTCTATACTCGGCTTCTCAATGCTGCTGCGTGCCAGGGTGAGCCCCGGTGTTTCTATACTCGGCTTCTCAACGCTGCCACGTGCCAGGGTGAGCCCCGGTGTTTCTAGGCAGGCGCTGGATTAAACCATTCAAATAGGGTAGAAGGGAAGTTTCCATTACTCTGAAACTGTTAATCTTTGCTTTTAATCTCTCCCAGGCGGTGGTTTTCCAGCCACATAAACATAATTTCCATCCTGTATAGTTTTATTCTTCTGACATTAGAACCCAAATACCACCCCCACCCACCCCCAGGTCTCATCCATAAGTTAAAAACCACTACTCGCATGCCCCAACTTATACCTGGGTCAGGGTGCTTAGGTCCTGTGAAGGTCCCAGCTCATTAACCCCTGAATCACCAGAGCTTTCATCGGTGCCCAGTCCAATGCACTTCAGAGGCCAAGCTGGGATACAATTTGCTCCCTCTGGAGCTTGCGTCAGTCAGGATGCAAAGGGGCATCATCACCACCTTTATTGTCACTAAACATTTGCTACGCTTCCTTTATTTTTATCCTTCTTGGTGCCCCCACCTCTCAGAAAACACAGGCCCTGCTGATGCCATTCATGACATCACCAGGATCGTGGCCTGCGTGGGATCGGGGGCCACCCCGGGGCCCTCCGGTGCCAAAAGCCTCAATGTTTCTAAGGACAATGGTGGTGCTGACCCGGGGACTCAGCACCCAATCTCAGGCAGGTCACAGGAGGATTGGCTGCGAGTGTCAGCTGCTTCCGGCAATGCTCTGACGCCTTACTGCTCAATCTGGCTCCTCTGTCAGTTGTTGCCACCACTCCGGGCCTCTCCTCCTTGTCAAAGCACCACCACGGGAAGCCTCGGGACAGAAGGCCTCACCCCATGGGACCAGACCTCTCTCTCTCTCCCCCCACGACCCATCTTACACTCAGCCTCCCCAGTCCCTCACTGGCCTGCTCTCCCTTCCAGGAGACCCGGCCTCTACAATGGGATAAGACCTCAGCCCTTCCATCCTCTACAATGGGGTTTGACCTCATCCCTTCCAGGAGTCCCAGCCTCTACAATGGGATAAGACCTCAGCCCTTCCATCCTCTACAATGGGGTATGACCTCATCCCTTCCAGGAATCCCAGCCTCTACAATGGGATAAGACCTCAGCCCTTCCATCCTCTACAATGGGGTATGACCTCATCCCTTCCAGGAGTCCCAGCCTCTACAATGGGATAAGACCTCAGCCCTTCCATCCTCTACAATGGGGTATGACCTCATCCCTTCCAGGAATCCCAGCCTCTACAATGGGATAAGACCTCAGCCCTTCCATCCTCTACAATGGGGTATGACCTCATCCCTTCCAGGAGTCCCAGCCTCTACAATGGGGTATGACCTCAGCCCTTCCATCCTCTACAATGGGGTATGACCTCATCCCTTCCATCCTCTACAATGGGGTATGACCTCATCCCTTCCAGGAGTCCCAGCCTCTACAATGGGATAAGACCTCAGCCCTTCCATCCTCTACAATGGGGTATGACCTCATCCCTTCCAGGAATCCCAGCCTCTACAATGGGATAAGACCTCAGCCCTTCCAGGAGTCCCAGCCTCTACAATGGGATAAGACCTCAGCCCTTCCATCCTCTACAATGGGGTATGGCCTCAGCCCTTCCAGGAATCCCAGCCTCTACAATGGGATAAGACCTCAGCCCTTCCATCCTCTACAATGGGGTATGACCTCATCCCTTCCAGGAGTCCCAGCCTCTACAATGGGGTATGACCTCAGCCCTAGGCATCCCATGCACCTGCTCCACCTAGGGCCACTCCATTACAGCCCAGGTAATTTTACTTTTTTACTTTTTGTGAACATAGATCATAAGCCCAGCATCCTGTTTCCAACAGTGGCCAATCCAGGCCAAAAGAACCTGGCAATTACCCAAACATTAAATACACCCATGCTACTATTGCTCATTAATTACCATCATAGCAGTTTATGGATTTATCCTCTAGGAACTTATCCAAACCTTTTTTAAACCCAGTTACACTAACTGCTGTAATCACATCCTCTGGCAATGAATTCCAGAGATTAAACATGCGCTGAGTGAAAAAGAATTTTCTTCAATTTGTTTTAAATGAGATACTTGCTAACTTCATGGCATGTGCCCTCCGGTCCTTCTTATCTGAGAGAGTCCGGAACCCCCGCTGAACGACCTCCTGCAGTCGATCTCCTGCCGGCGCCATTTTCCGTACGGAAAACGATTCGCGGCAGGAGATCGTTTTCCGGACCCCCGCTGGACCCCCAGGGACTTTTGGCCAGCTTGGGGGGGCCTCCTGACCCCCACAAGACTTGCCAAAAGTCCAGCGGGGGTCCGGAACGACCTCCTGCAGTCGAATCGTGTTGGTCTATGGCCGCCGCCATTTTTTGCCGCCATTTTGAAAAATGGCGCCGGCTGAAGACAACACAATTCAATTGCAGGAGGCCGTTCCGGACCGCTGCCATTCCGGACCGCCCTGGACCCCCAGGTAATTTAAGGCATTTGGGGGGGGGTTCGGGAGGGTGGGGGATTTAATTTAAAGGGTCGGGGGTGGGTTTTAGGGGGTTTTAGTGTGCCGGCTCACGATTTTCACGATTTTCACGATACTTTAAACACCCAAACGGCAACAATACGATTCCCTCCCCCTCCCAGCCGAAATCGATCGTTAAGACGATCGAGGACACGATTCACATCTCTACTAACCACATCCTCTGGCAACAAATTCCAGAGCTTTATTGTGCGTTGAGTGAAAAATAATTTTCTCCGATTAGTCTTAAATGTGCTACTTGCTAACTTCATGGAATGCCCCTTAGTCCTTCTATTATTCGAAAGTGAAAATAACCGAGTCACATCTACTCTTTCAAGACCTCTCATGATCTTAAAGACCTCTATCATATCCCCCCTCAGCCTTCTCTTCTCCAAGCTGAACAGCCCTAACCTCTTCAGCCTTTGCTCATAGGGGAGCTGTTCCATCCCCTTTATCATTTTGGTTGTCCTTCTCTGTACCTTCTCCATCGCAATTATATCTTTTTTGAGATGCGGCGACCAGAATTGTACACAGTATTCAAGGTGCGGTCTCACCATGGAGCGATACAGAGGCATTTTGACATTTTCCATTTTATTAACCATTCCCTTCCTAATAATTCCTAACATTTTGTTTGCTTTTTTGACTGCTGCAGCACACTGAGCCGATGATTTTAAAGTATTATCCACTATGATGCCTAGATCTTTTTCCTGGGTGGTAGCTCCTAATATGGAACCTAACATCGTGTAACTACAGCAAGGGTTATTTTTCCATATATGCAACACCTTGCACTTGTCCACATTAAATTTCATTTGACATTTGGATGCCCAATCTTCCAGTCTCGTAAGGTCCTCCTGTAATGTATCATAATCTGCTTGTGATTTAACTACTCTGAATAATTTTGTATCATCCGCAAATTTGATCACCTCACTCGTTGTATTCCTTTCCAGATCATTTATAAATATATTGAAAAGCACCGGTCCAAGTACAGATCCCTGAGGAACTCCACTGTTTACCCTTTTCCACTGAGAAAATTGACAATTAATCCTACTCTCTGTTTCCTGTCTTTTAACCAGCTTGTAATCCATGAAAGGACATCGTCTCCTATCCCATGACTTTTTACTTTTCCTAGAAGCCTCTCATGAGGGACTTTGTCAAACGCCTTCTGAAAATCCAAATACACTACATCTACCTGTTCACCTTTATCCACATGTTTATTAATCCCGTAAATAAAATGAAGCAGATTTGTGAGGCAAGACTTCCCTTGGGTAAATCCATGTTGACTGTGTTCCATTAAACCATGTCATTCGAGATGCTCTATGATTTTGGTTTTCAGAATAGTTTCCAGGCAGAGCTGGGTAAAGCAAGGTACTCACTCCGTAGCGTGTATGACGACTTGCTGCTGTGGCACGGCAATGGCCCGAGGCATGGGGTACACCGGAAGGTCCGACAGCAGTGATGGTAAAAGCGAGGAGTACTCACAGGCTGAACGAGGTAGGAGAATCCAGAGTAGAAGCAGCTCCCCCGAGGAGCAGATAGCCGGAACGCAACAAGGCTCCGAGGAGGCGGGTGGATCCAGTAATGGTCCGCAGAGCAGGGTACGCCGTGAATCCCCTCTGTAGGTGGTGAGAGAGAGACAGAGACAGGCTGGAGGGCAGGGGTACTCACTCAGAAGCAGATGGTAGTCAGAGAGGAACCCCCTTGGAGTGGATGTACGGGACTAGACAAGGCCCCCGAGGAGCGGGTACCTTAGACATCCAAGCTAGAAATGAGTTGACCCCAAAGGGTGGATTTGGAGTGAGGCAAGGCCCCCGAGGAGCGAGTACCTAAGTCATCCGAGGCGAGAACACAGAGCAGCGAGCATCTGTAGCGATGTGAAATCAGCAGGAAGGGAATCCTTGCTAACTTGTAGGAGGAAATGAGAAGAGAGACTATAAAGAAATAGGCAGTGATGTCATGCAGAGGGGACACCCAGGAGGTTATAGAAACATAGAAATAACGGCAGAAGAAGACCAAACGGCCCATCCAGTCTGCCCAGCAAGCTTCACACATTTTTTTCTCATACTTATCTGTTTCTCTTAGCTCTTTGGTTCTATTTCCCTTCCACCCCCACCATTAATGTAGAGAGCAGTGATGGAGCTGCATCCAAGTGAAATATCAAGCTTGATTAGTTAGGGGTAGCAGGGGAAGTAACCGCCGCAATAAGCAAGCTACACCCATGCTTATTTGTTTTACCCAGACTATGTTATTCAGCCCTTATTGGTTGTTTTTCTTCTCCCCTGCCGTTGAAGCAGAGAGCTATGCTGGATATGCGTGAAGTATCAGTTTTTCTTCTCCCCTGCCGTTGAAGCAGAGAGCTATGCTGGATATGCATTGAAAGTGAAGTATCAGGCTTATTTGGTTTGGGGTAGTAACCGCCGTAACAAGCCAGCTACTCCCTGCTTTGTGAGTGCGAATCCTTTTTTCTTCTCCCCTTCCGTTGAAGCAGAGAGCTATGCTGGATATGCGTGAAATATCAGTTTTTCTTCTCCCTTGCCATTGAAGCAGGGAGCTATACTGGATATGCGTGAAGTATCAGTTTTTCTTCTCCCCTGCCGTTGAAGCAGGGAGCTATGCTGGATATGCGTGAAGTATCAGTTTTTCTTCTCCCCTGCCGTTGAAGCAGAGAGCTATGCTGGATATGCATTGAAAGTGAAGTATCAGGCTTATTTGGTTTGGGGTAGTAACCGCCGTAACAAACCAGCTACTCCCCGCTTTGTGAGTGTGAATCCTTTTTTCCACATTTCCTCTTGCTGTTGTAGCTTAGAGCGATGTTGGAGTCACAGTAACCATGTGTATGTTTATTGAATAAGGGTATTATTATCTCCAGGCAGTAGCCGTCATTCTGGCGAGCCACCCACTCTTTATTGACGGCCTCTTGATTTTATGGATCCACAGTGTTTATCCCACGCCCCTTTGAAGTCCTTCACAGTTCTGGTCTTCACCACTTCCTTCGGAAGGGCATTCCAGGCATCCACCACCCTCTCTGTGAAGAAATATTTCCTGACATTGGTTCTGAATCTTCCTCCCTGGAGCTTCAAATCATGACCCCTGGTTCTGCTGATTTTTTTCCTACGGAAAAGGTTTGTCGTTGTCTTTGGATCATTAAAACCTTTCAAGTATCTGAAAGTCTGTATCATATCACCTCTGCTCCTCCTTTCCTCCAGGGTGTACATATTTAGATTCTTCAATCTCTCCTCATAAGTCATTTGATGAAGACCTTCCACCTTTTTGGTCGCCCTTCTCTGGACCGCCTCCATCTTGTCTCTGTCTCTTCGGAGATACGGTCTCCAGAACTGAACACAATACTCCAGGTGAGGTCTCACCAAGGACCTGTACAAGGGGATAATCACTTCCCTTTTCTTACTCGATATTCCTCTCTCTATGCAGCCCAGCATTCTTCTGGCTTTAGCTATCGCCTTGTCACATTGTTTTGCCGACTTCAGATCATTAGACACCATCACCCCAAGGTCTCTCTCCTGCTCCGTGCACATCAGCCTTCTCCCCCCCCCCCCCCCCCCCCCCCCCCATCGAATACAGTTCATTCGGATTTCCACTCCCCATATGCATGACTCTGCACTTCTTGGCATTGAATGTCAGCTGCCATATCTTCGACCACTCTTCCATCTTCCTTAAATCCCGTCTCATTCTCTCCACTCCTTCCGGCGTGTCCACTCTGTTGCAGATCTTAGTGTCATCCGCAAAAAGACATACCTTACCTTCTATCCCTTCCGCAATGTCGCTCACAAAGATATTGAACAAGACCGGTCCCAACACTGATCCCTGTGGTACACCGCTTAAAACAGCTCTCTCTTCAGAGAGAGTTCCATTTACCATCACACATTGTCTTCTGTCCGTCAACCAGTTTGCAATCCAGGCCACCACCTCGGCACTCACCCCTAAGCTTCTCATTTTATTCACCAGTCTCCTGTGTGGGACAGTGTCAAAAGCTTTGCTGAAATCCAAGTAGATGACATCGAGTGCTCTTCCTTGATCCAATTCCTTGGTTACCCAGTCAAAAAAGTCAATCAGATTTGTCTGACAGGATCTTCCAATGGTGAATCCATGCTGCCTCTGGTCCAGCAATTCTCCCGACTGTAGATAGTTCACTATTCTCTCTTTCAACAGTGACTCCATTACTTTTCCCACCACCGAAGTGAGGCTAACCGGTCTGTAGTTACCAGCCTCTTCTCTGTTCCCACTCTTGTGAAGCGGGACCACCACTGCTCTCCTCCAATCATTCGGCACCACTCCCGTTTCTAGGGATCTATTGAACAGGTCACACAGTGGACCCGCCAGCACATCTCTGAGCTCCCTCAGTATTCTGGGATGAACTTCATCAGGCCCCATGGCTTTGTCCACTTTCAGTTTCACCAGCTCTTCCCATACATTTTCTACTGTAAATGGAGTTACATCTACTCCATTCCCCTCCAGGTTCCCGCCATGACGGGCATAAGAGATGGGCTGGCACACATAAACAGTGCTTTCCATACTATAGCAGGATGAATTAGCCATGTGTTCCCGCTCTTCCTCCCTGGACAGCATCGCCACATGCTTTGTGTGTATTTTTGCATTGAAATGAACTGAGAAGATTTCTGGAAGGCTTGTTTGCAGAGGAACTACCGCACATGCCCAATAGAGTAAAAAGCCTTAAGTTCTGAAAGACAGCTCCGCCTCCTCCTGCCCTGATGACGCCACCCATGCATCCTGCTTTCTATAGGAAACACAGTTTACAGTAACCAAACTTCCTTTTACTGCACAACTTTCCAGTGCACTCAATACAGCACATTTACTGGACAATGCTCTCAAATACACAGAGCCTGTCTATATACCATCCAATACACTAAATACGGCACATTTACTGCAAGCATTTCTCACATACAAACAATCCTGTCTATGGCATTATCACATTTTATTACATACGACCTTCCAAAACACTGAATATGGCACATTTACTGCATGCTGTTCCCCATACATAAAACCCTGGCTATGGCATTATCTCACATTACTGCACTGAACCTTGCAATACATTGAATACGGCACATTTCCAGCATGCTGTTTTCACATACATACAGCCCTGCCTATAGCAATATCACACTTTAATGCACACGGCCTTCCAATACTCTGTGTACAGCACATTTGCTGCACACTATTTTCACACACATGCTGCCCTACCTATGGCATTTTTTATTTAGTTCTTTATTTAGCCATTTTATATATTTATTATACATTTTTATATTTTATTTAGCCATCTAATAGGCCTCACCAGCAAACACTTGACACAGTAGCTGTATATTCCATTTTTGGATATTCTCATTAAGCAAGTGGATGATCATTTTGTCACAACTCTGTATAAAAAATCTACTGATAGGAATACTCTTTTGCACTTCTCCAGTTTTCATGCCTATAGTTTGAAGAAAAGTTTACCAATTGGCCAATTTTTACGGTTACGGCGCTTATGCTCTGAAAAAACTGAATTTCTGCTTCAGGCTCAAGGTCTTGCTTCAAGACTCTTACATCGTGGCTATCCTTCTGCAGTTATCAAGTGAGCGCTCAAAAGAGCATCCAATACTCAGCTGGAATGGTTGCTGATTGATTCTCTAGATGATCGTTCGGATTCCCCATTAGTATGCACTATTCGATACTCTACCAAATCTCAAGAGATTGCCAGTATAATACGGAAATATTGGCACATTTTGCAAATTCATGAAGCTTTTCATGATAACCCATTGATTGCCTACAGTAGAGGCAAGAATTTACGGGACTTTCTCACTCAGTCTTGGATTTCTATTCAGCCTTTAGATACATCTGCTGATCCATTGGGCTTGTGGCAAATGTACTATGTGCTCTCAATCTTTGGATGGCACATCATGGACTGACAATCTAGGGTATACACATACAGCGCAGGCTCATTCTAATTGCTCTAGGTCTCATGTGATTTACATCATCGTATGCCCTTGTAAAAAGTTTTACGTGGGCAGGACCAAGCGTAATATCAGAACGAGACTCATCAAACATCGTAGTTGTTTGAACACGGGTAAAATTAATGCCCCAATTGTTCAACATTGCCTTGATATGCAACACCGTTTTGTGGATCTGAGGTGGCGGGTCATTGATCAAATAATTTTGACAAAAAGAGGGGGCGATCCACAGAGACTTCTCAATCTTCGCGAACAACGCTGGATTTTTCAACTTAATAGCATGCACCCAGATGGCCTTAATGCGGCCATAGAATGGTATTCATTATTGTAAATCTCCTAGCAACCCTGTACGTCATTTCCTAGGTGGACTCATTTTTGATTGGTTAGCGTCATCTTGAAAAATGGCGCGAAAGCGGCCCCTCTGGTAGAGGAGAAACATTACCGCTGCGATTCACTGTTTCAATATGGTGCTACTGAACTTTCACGTTGGTACCTCTGTTATCTACATACTGATACAATTTAATTGCTTAAATTATGTTCTCTAAAGTTGCCTTTTTATCTACAGATATCACTGGCTCTTGACGAAGGCTTTTGAAGCCGAAACGCGGTCCGTATTGGGCTTGGCGCTGTATATGACCTCAAGACTATGTCTTAGCCGTTTCTCCGAACACACTAAGCTAAGTGCAAATTCCAATATGGGTTTGAAATAGACCAATATTTTCTCACAAAAGCAAAGAAAATTCTTAAAAAAAAATTGATCTGATATTACCAGACCTATGATTATACCGATGGTATACTGTGTGCTAACTAGCATTATATACATATGCCTTGTATGAGGTCACTTACAATTTCACTATCAACTGTGTATTTACACTGGTATAAGTGATTAATGATCTGGGAGCATAGCATTCGGTGTTTTGACTATTTTGTGCCGCTATCCCCTCTTCTAAATTGTGTGCTATAGGATAATTGTGGCTCTATATTATACACTGTACATATTGTATATTTGTATATAATTAACCTCTTCTTTCTCTCTTTAATTCCTTCACCCCAGTTCAATAGCCCTTGTTAATTGTAACTGCATCTCTTCAGCACGTTTATTTATGTTCGTTGTTGTATTCATCGCACCCCTGTTTTTATGTAAACCGACATGATGTGAATTTTTTCATGAATGCCGGTATAAAAAAACCTTAAATAAATAAATATACCGTTGTTCCAAATAAAGGTCACAATGCTTTACAACATGACGTACATAATATACATCGACAATTACTTTGACTTAATAAGGGCAACAACATACATATTAAAAATTGACGTATTCTTGAGATTAAGTATTTAGATCCAAGGATTGGTTCTTAATGGCATTGTCCTTGAGGATGCATGCTCTGTGCATTTTGAAATAACCATGATTTTAGGTCACGTTTGAATTTGTTTCTGGGGTCAGTCTGATACTCGGGTAGAGAGTTCCATAGCATTGGGCCAGCTATTGAGATCATGTGGACTCTTAGGGGTAGATTTTCAAATAGCGAGATTTGGCGTACTTTTGTTGGCGCATCAGGCGCCAACAAAAGTACGCTGGATTTTCGTAGATACGCGCGTAGCCGCTAAAATCCGGGATCGGCGCGCGCAAGGCTATCGATTCCGTATAGCCGGCGCGCGCCGAGCCGCGCAGCCTACCTCCGTTCCCTCCCCTCACCTTCCCCTCCCTTCCCCTACCTAACCCACCCGCCCGGCCCTGTCTAAACCCCCCCCTTACCTTTGTCAGGGGATTTACGCCTCCCTAGGGAGGCGTAAATCCCCGCGTGCCAGCAGGCTGCTAGCGCGCTGGGACGCGACCTGGGGGCGGGACGGGAGGGCGCGGCCATGCCCCCGGACCGCTCCGGGCCGTAACCACGCCCCCGGGCCCGCCCCCAAAACGCTACGTCCCGCCCCGAAAACGCCGCACGGATCCGACACGCCCCCCTCGGAAAACCCCGGGACTTACGCGAGTCCCGGGGTCTGCGCGCGCCGGTAGGCCTATTGAAGATAGGCGCACCGGCGCGCAGGGCCCTGCTCGCCTAAATCCGGGCGGATTTAGGCGAGCAGGGCTCTGAAAATCCGCCCCTTATTTTTGTTAGGCGAGTATTCTGTAATGATGGCACAGCTAGTAGTCCTTTGTTTTGAGATCTTAATAATCTCTGTCACCTGTATGATTGTAGAGCTTCATCAACCAAACCAGAGTTGTTAGAATGGATGGTGGAGTATATTAATGTTTAGAGATGTGAATCGGAACCGGAGTCTGATCGGTTCCGGTTCCCATTCAAATTTTAAAATTTTTATCGTCAGGCAACTGGCTTCGCTTTTTCTTTGTACCGTAAATCAACGGATAAGAACACCTTACTTCGATTCGATAGTTGTCATCCATATAATTTAAAATCCAATTTGCCATATGGCCAATTTCTGATACTGAGGAGGTTATGTTCTGATTTATTTGATTATAAATCGAAAGCTAAACATTTGATCCTCAATTTTCAACAGAGAGGATATCCATTGAAAATTATTAGAAAGGCATATAAACGTGCCAGGTGGGTGAACCGTGACCTTCTCTTTTTGCCATCTCAGGCTCAGCCGGTTTTAAACAGAATAAACAGAATTACTTGTGTGCTTCCATTCTCCCCGCAAATATACCAAGTTCAGAACATCATTAAGAAATATTGGCATGTAGTTAGCTTACATACTGAGTTGGGTATTGAAGAATATTGGCCTTTTCAAGTAAAAGCACTTGTAAAAATCCCCTGAGGAAGATTGTTACCACAATCGAAACATGAATCATGTCGGGAGTATTTTGAATCATATTCTATGATCTACTTAGGAAACTCTAACGAATCGGCTAAGTATTCCTTTTTCCAACATTTTTGATGTGGGAATTTTAATGAAAAATTTTTTGGATAGTTTAGATGTGGGAAGTATATGTTTTTTTCATAGACACGTTTAAACCTTTTTTTGGGTGTTTAAATTAATTCAGTATTAATAAAAGCATTTTTGAAATCATAAAATTAGAATCAATGGTGAGCAATATGACAATAAATGATTGAATGTTATACTGTGCTTTGTAAGCTGATTTAAGCTTGCGGCCCATTGCGAGGCGAGAGGCTGCAGATTGAAATTCCAAAGCAACTATTTATGATATTGTCATTTGCCATTATCACAGTTTATTGCACACGACCTTCCAGTACACTGAATACAGCACATTTACTGCACAATATTCTCACATACATACAAGCCTATGGCATTATCACAGTTTATTGCACACGACCTTCCAGTACACTGAATACAGCACATTTACTGCACATTGTTCTCACATACATACAGCCCTGCCTATGGCATTATCACAGTTTATTGCACACGATCTTCCAATACACTGAATACGGCACATTTACTGCACACTATTCTCACATACATACAGCCCTGCCTATGGCATTATCACACTTTATTGCACACAACTTTCCAATACACTGAATACGGCACATTTACTGCACATTGTTCTCACATACATACAGCCCTGCCTATGGCATTATCACAGTTTATTGCACACAACTTTCCAGTACACTGAATACAGCACATTTACTGCACATTGTTCTCACATACATACAGCCCTGCCTATGGCATTATCACAGTTTATTGCACATGATCTTCCAATACACTGAATACGGCACATTTACTGCACACTATTCTCACATACATACAAGCCTATGGCATTATCACACTTTATTACACACGACCTTCCAATACACTGAATACGGCACATTTACTGCACACTATTCTCACATACATACAAACCTATGGCATTATCACATTTTATTGCATACAACTTTCCAATACACTGAATACGGCACATTTACTGCACACTATTCTCACATACATAGAGCCCTGCCTATGGCATTATCACACTTTATTGCACACGACCTTCCAGTACACTGAATACGGCACATTTACTGCACACTATTCTCACATACATACAGCCCTGCCTATGGCATTATCACACTTTATTGCACATGACCTTCCAGTACACTGAATACGGCACATTTACTGCATACTATTCTCACATACATACAAGCCTATGGCATTATCACATTTTATTGCATACAACTTTCCAATACACTGAATACGGCACATTTACTGCACACTATTCTCACATACATACAGCCCTGCCTATGGCATTATCACACTTTATTGCACATGACCTTCCAGTACACTGAATACGGCACATTTACTGCACATTGTTCTCACATACATACAGCCCTGCCTATGGCATTATCACACTTTATTGCACACAACCTTCCAGTACACTGAATACGGCACATTTACTGCACATTGTTCTCACATACATACAGCCCTGCCTATGGCATTATCACACTTTATTACACACGACCTTCCAGTACACTGAATACGGCACATTTACTGCACACTATTCTCACATACATACAGCCCTGCCTATGGCATTATCACACTTTATTGCACATGACCTTCCAGTACACTGAATACGGCACATTTACTGCACATTGTTCTCACATACATACAGCCCTGCCTATGGCATTATCACACTTTATTACACACGACCTTCCAATACACTGAATACAGCACATTTACTGCACACTATTCTCACATACATACAAGCCTATGGCATTATCACACTTTATTGCACATGACCTTCCAGTACACTGAATACGGCACATTTACTGCATACTATTCTCACATACATACAAGCCTATGGCATTATCACACTTTATTGCACACAACCTTCCAGTACACTGAATACGGCACATTTACTGCACATTGTTCTCACATACATACAGCCCTGCCTATGGCATTATCACACTTTATTACACACGACCTTCCAGTACACTGAATACGGCACATTTACTGCACACTATTCTCACATACATACAGCCCTGCCTATGGCATTATCACACTTATTTATTTATTTATTTATTTATTTGCAGATTTTTCTATACCGGGGTACGTAAATAACATCATCTCGGTTTACATTCAAACAGTAATTCAGCATTGCGCTTTACAATATAACTTAGTAACTGAACGAATACAATACCATGTATAACTTTGTATTAATAGAATATAATCAATATATGAGAGACTGTGGAAATTGTGAAGAATAGTAGAGGACTCAGATCATTAATAGTAGGCTTTTTTAAATAACCAGGTTTTAAGGTTTTGTTTAAATTTTTTTGCACACGACCTTCCAATATACTGAATACTTCAATTTTAACCTATGCTGTTGTCACATAATTACTTTAGGACACAGCAGGCAAGCTCACCTTTCTGCCAACCAATTACTTTTATTATTTACTCTGTCCAAATATTGAGAGTGATAGGAGGTAGTCTTCAAAGAAACCCTCTGGGAGTAAATGGGAACTTATTCCCAGAGAAGGACCCTTTAAGGATTACACAATCTCTGTATGGAAAAACACATGCACTGACCTCGTGCACCCACTGTCCCCGCAGGGTAACAGGGCAGTGTGGGGCTAGGTACACCCAGGGAACTTATTTTTAATTCACCACCCTATCTTCCACCCGGATTGCAGACTCCTAGCTATGAAGTACCCACAGCCCTGCAGACTCTGCAAGGAGCCTGGAAATCGCCACTCTCGGGGTTTAGCACGTAAGTCCCAACTTTTTTTTTAACCTTTTTGCCTCTTTTACATGCTTCCACAAGTGTTGTAGGTATTTTATCACATGTTCCTCATTTTTCTGTTGTTTTAACATCAGCAACATGACTTCCTCAGGCTTCCAAGACAGAGTGGAGTAACCTGCACGGAGCAGCCCTGGATACAGCCCTAACAGCAGTAATACGACTGCCTCAGGCCTCCAAGACAGAGTGCAGTAACCTGCACGGAGCAGCCGTGGTTACAGCCCTAACAGCAGTAATACGACTGCCTCAGGCTTCCAAGACAGAGTGCAGTAACGTGCACGGAGCAGCCGTGGTTACAACCCTAACAGCAGTAATACGACTGCCTCAGGCTTCCAAGACAGAGTGGAGTAACCTGCACGGAGCAGCCCTGGATACAGCCCTAACAGCAGTAATACGACTGCCTCAGGCTTCCAAGACAGAGTGGAGTAACCTGCACGGATCAGCCGTGGTTACAGCCCTAACAGCAGTAATACGACTGCCTCGGGCTTCCAAGACAGAGTGCAGTAACCTGCACGGAGCAGCCCTGGTTACAGCCCTAACAGCAGTAATACGACTGCCTCAGGCTTCCAAGACAGAGTGCAGTAATGTGCACGGAGCAGCCGTGGTTACAACCCTAACAGCAGTAATACGACTGCCTCAGGCTTCCAAGACAGAGTGCAGTAACGTGCACGGAGCAGCCGTGGTTACAACCCTAACAGCAGTAATACGACTGCCTCAGGCCTCCAAGACAGAGTGCAGTAACGTGCACGGAGCAGCCGTGGTTACAGTCCTAACAGCAGTAATACGTCTGCCTCAGGCTTCCAAGACAGAGTGCAGTAACCTGCACGGAGCAGCCGTGGTTACAGCCCTAACAGCAGTAATACGACTGCCTCGGGCTTCCAAGACAGAGTGGAGTAACCTGCACGGAGCAGCCGTGGTTACAGCCCTAACAGCAGTAATACGACTGCCTCAGGCTTCCAAGACAGAGTGGAGTAACCTGCACGGATCAGCCGTGGTTACAGCCCTAACAGCAGTAATACGACTGCCTCGGGCTTCCAAGACAGAGTGCAGTAACCTGCACGGAGCAGCCCTGGTTACAGCCCTAACAGCAGTAATACGACTGCCTCGGGCTTCCAAGACAGAGTGGAGTAACCTGCACGGATCAGCCGTGGTTACAGCCCTAACAGCAGTAATACGACTGCCTCGGGCTTCCAAGACAGAGTGCAGTAACCTGCACGGAGCAGCCCTGGTTACAGCCCTAACAGCAGTAATACGACTGCCTCAGGTTTCCAAGACAGAGTGCAGTAACGTGCACGGAGCAGCCGTGGTTACAACCCTAACAGCAGTAATACGACTGCCTCAGGCTTCCAAGACAGAGTGCAGTAACGTGCACGGAGCAGCCGTGGTTACAACCCTAACAGCAGTAATACGACTGCCTCAGGCCTCCAAGACAGAGTGCAGTAACGTGCACGGAGCAGCCGTGGTTACAGCCCTAACAGCAGTAATACGACTGCCTCAGGCTTCCAAGACAGAGTGCAGTAACGTGAACGGAGCAGCCGTGGTTACAGCCCTAACAGCAGTAATACGACTGCCTCGGGCTTCCAAGACAGAGTGCAGTAACGTGCACGGAGCAGCCGTGGTTACAACCCTAACAGCAGTAATACGACTGCCTCGGGCTTCCAAGACAGAGTGCAGTAACGTGCACGGATCAGCCGTGGTTACAGCCCTAACAGCAGTAATACGACTGCCTCGGGCTTCCAAGACAGAGTGCAGTAACCTGCACGGAGCAGCCGTGGTTACAGCCCTAACAGCAGTAATACGACTGCCTCGGGCTTCCAAGACAGAATGCAGTAACCTGCACGGAGCAGCCGTGGTTACAACCCTAACAGCAGTAATACGACTGCCTCAGGCCTCCAAGACAGAGTGCAGTAACGTACACGGAGCAGCCGTGGTTACAGCCCTAACAGCAGTAATACGACTGCCTCAGGCTTCCAAGACAGAGTGCAGTAACGTGAACGGAGCAGCCGTGGTTACAGCCCTAACAGCAGTAATACGACTGCCTCGGGCTTCCAAGACAGAGTGCAGTAACGTGCACGGAGCAGCCGTGGTTACAGCCCTAACAGCAGTAATACGACTGCCTCAGGCCTCCAAGACAGAGTGCAGTAACGTGCCCGGAGCAGCCATGGTTACAACCCTAACAGCAGTAATACGACTGCCTCAGGCCTCCAAGACAGAGTGCAGTAACGTGCACGGAGCAGCCGTGGTTACAGCCCTAACAGCAGTAATACGACTGCCTCGGGCCTCCAAGACAGAGTGCAGTAACCTGCACGGAGCAGCCGTGGTTACAGCCCTAACAGCAGTAATACGACTGCCTCGGGCCTCCAAGACAGAGTGCAGTAACCTGCACGGATCAGCCGTGGTTACAGCCCTAACAGCAGTAATACGACTGCCTCGGGCTTCCAAGACAGAGTGCAGTAACGTGCACGGATCAGCCGTGGTTACAGCCCTAACAGCAGTAATACGACTGCCTCGGGCTTCCAAGACAGAGTGCAGTAACCTGCACGGAGCAGCCGTGGTTACAGCCCTAACAGCAGTAATACGACTGCCTCGGGCTTCCAAGACAGAGTGCAGTAACCTGCACGGATCAGCCGTGGTTACAACCCTAACAGCAGTAGTAAGACTGCATCAGGCAGCCGTGATTACAATGCTCTCATTGACAAACAATTGGTAGCCACATCTTTCAGACAACAGCCTGACCTGTTTTTGAAATGCAGTTTGGATCATTGTAAAGCTTGGTGCTAAGATGAGATAGAGAGCTTGGGTGTTGATATTTCATATGGGGCTTGTAAGAGACATGGAGGGCAAAGCTGTAATGGACAGAAAGAGAAAGTGTGGGTAGAAATTGAGTTGAGACCTTGAGTAGAAGACTTGGGATGGTAGCTGGTGGGGGGCTGGTGTTGGTTTGAATATGTGACTTTATATGTTCATCTATCAAAAGTGGTAGAGAACCAGAGAAGACAACTGGGCAAACTGGATGGACCAATTGGTGTTTACCTGCTTTCATCACGATGGTTTTCTGCAGAATTTCTACACCTACAACGGAAAAATACTGAAACCAGCCAAACCTCAATAATCCTCAAAGACAACCAGAAAATTGAACTAGCTGGAAAAGTACGTAACCTTGGAATAATAATGGACCCTGAAATCAATCTAAAACAGCACATATCACTAAAAGTAAAGGAAGGATACGCAAAACTCATGGTACTCAGAAAACTAAAACCACTACTAACTCAAAATGACTTCCGAACAATTCTACAGGCACTAATTTTCTCCAGCACGGACTACTATAATGCCCTGCTGCTAGGACTACCAAATACAACATTAAGACCACTTCAAATACTTCAAAACACAGCAGTTAGAATACTAACCGGAAAAAGGAGTTGGGACCACATAACCGAAACCCTAGCGGACCTCATTGGTTATCAATTGAACACAGAATTAAATACAAAACCCTATGTACCATCCATAAACTAATTCATGATGAGAAATCAGACTGGCTAAACACAGCATTATGGGTACACGTCCCACACAGAAACCTTCGATCAGCAAATAAAGCCCTCCTGACCATCCCTTCAGTTAAAACAGCAAGACTAACCCAAGTGAGGGAAAGGGCCTTATCATTAGCAGGACCCACAATTTGGAACACAATGCCTCCAGAGATCAGATTACAAAGTGATCTCAAGGCATTTAAGAAAAACCTAAAAACATGGCTTTTTAAACAGGCATTTCACAAGGAGACTGGAGAATAGGAATTATTCAGGAATAAGCAGATAAACACCGACACACAGTACTTATGACAATACAGTAGAGTAGTCTATGAACCCCACATCACAACTAGCATATTGATAACACTATGTATGATAAATTTACCTGTAAAAGTACTTTCAGTACACTCGGTCATGAACCCACTTTCTAAAGATTATTTTGTCTAATTGATATATTGTAATCCGAACCTTTGACGGCACCTGTTAGAATGCCCTATGTACCCTTTTACTTACAATTAAATTATGTTGCCTACATGTAAACCTGTTAGAATGTACTATAGTACGCTTTTACCTTACATTAAACATGTGCCTACATGTTAAACCTGTAAGAATGTACTATAGTATTTCCACTTTTACTTACATTAAACATGTGCCTCCATGTAAACTGTAGAATGTACTATAGTAACTTTTACCTACATTAATTTTTTTTCTCCATGTAACCTGTTAATTTACTTTATAGTACACTTTTACCTACATTAAACTATTTGGCCTACATGTACCGTTAGGGCGCACTAAAAACTCGAGTTAGTGCGGCACTAATCGTAAAAAACTATTTTTACTAAATTAAAATTTTAAAAACATTTTTTAACAAAAAATCGTGCCTAAACGATTTTCCTTGGCCCTGCCACACGATTTATATCGTTAAGACGATATTGAAAACGATTCACATCCCTACTATGTATGAGAAATTTAACTGTAAAAGTACTTTCAGTACACTCGTAATGACCCGCACTTCTCTAAAGATTATTTTGTCTAATATTATTGTACCGAACCTTTTAACGGCACCTGTTAGAATGTACTATAGTACACTTTACCTACATTAAATATGTGCCTACATGTAAAACCTGTTAGAATGTACTATAGTACACTTTTACCTACATTAAAATATGTGCCTACATGTAAACCTGTTAGAATGTACTATAGTACACTTTTACCTACATTAAATATGTGCCTACATGTAAACCTGTTAGAATGTACTATAGTACACTTTTACCTACATTAAACATGTGCCTACATGTAAACCTGTTAGAATGTACTATAGTACACTTTTACCTACATTAAACATGTGCCTACGTGTAAACCTGTTAGAATGTACTATAGTACACTTTTACCTGCATTAAATATGTGCCTACGTGTAAACCTGTTAGAATGTACTATAGTACACTTTTACCTACATTAAACATGTGCCTACATGTAAACCTGTTAGAATGTACTATAGTACACTTTTACCTACATTAAATATGTGCCTACATGTAAACCTGTTAGAATGTACTATAGTACACTTTTACCTACATTAAATATGTGCCTACGTGTAAACCTGTTAGAATGTACTATAGTACACTTTTACCTACATTAAACATGTGCCTACATGTAAACCTGTTAGAATGTACTATAGTACACTTTTACCTGCATTAAATATGTGCCTACGTGTAAACCTGTTAGAATGTACTATAGTACACTTTTACCTACATTAAATATGTGCCTACATGTAAACCTGTTAGAATGTACTATAGTACACTTTTACCTACATTAAACATGTGCCTACGTGTAAACCTGTTAGAATGTACTATAGTACACTTTTACCTACATTAAACATGTGCCTACGTGTAAACCTGTTAGAATGTACTATAGTACACTTTTACCTGCATTAAATATGTGCCTACGTGTAAACCTGTTAGAATGTACTATAGTACACTTTTACCTACATTAAACATGTGCCTACATGTAAACCTGTTAGAATGTACTATAGTACACTTTTACCTACATTAAACATGTGCCTACATGTAAACCTGTTAGAATGTACTATAGTACACTTTTACCTACATTAAATATGTGCCTACGTGTAAACCTGTTAGAATGTACTATAGTACACTTTTACCTGCATTAAATATGTGCCTACATGTAAACCTGTTAGAATGTACTATAGTACACTTTTACCTGCATTAAATATGTGCCTACATGTAAACCTGTTAGAATGTACTATAGTACACTTTTACCTACATTAAATATGTGCCTACATGTAAACCTGTTAGAATGTACTATAGTACGCTTTTACTTACATTAAATATGTGCCTACATGTAAACCTGTTAGAATGTACTATAGTACGCTTTTACCTACATTAAATATGTGCCTACATGTAAACCTGTTAGAATGTACTATAGTACGCTTTTACCTGCATTAAATATGTGCCTACATGTAAACCTGTTAGAATGTACTATAGTACGCTTTTACCTGCATTAAATATGTACCTACATGTAAACCTGTTAGAATGTACTATAGTACACTTTTACTTACATTAAATATGTGCCTACATGTAAACCTGTTAGAATGTACTATAGTACACTTTTACTTACATTAAATATGTGCCTACATGTAAACCTGTTAGAATGTACTATAGTACACTTTTACCTACATTAAATATGTGCCTCCATGTAAACCTGTTAGAATGTACTATAGTACGCTTTTACCTACATTAAATATGTGCCTCCATGTAAACCTGTTAGAATGTACTATAGTACACTTTTACCTACATTAAATATGTGCCTCCATGTAAACCTGTTAGAATGTACTATAGTACACTTTTACCTGAATTAAATATGTGCCTCCATGTAAACCTGTTAGAATGTACTATAGTACGCTTTTACCTGAATTAAATATGTGCCTCCATGTAAACCTGTTAGAATGTACTATAGTACGCTTTTACCTACATTAAATATGTGCCTCCATGTAAACCTGTTAGAATGTACTATAGTACACTTTTACTTACATTAAATATGTGCCTCCATGTAAACCTGTTAGAATGTACTATAGTACGCTTTTACCTACATTAAATATGTGCCTACATGTAAACCTGTTAGAATGTACTATAGTACACTTTTACCTGCATTAAATATGTGCCTACATGTAAACCTGTTAGAATGTACTATAGTACGCTTTTACCTACATTAAATATGTGCCTACATGTAAACCTGTTAGAATGTACTATAGTACACTTTTACTTTCATTAAATATGTGCCTACATGTAAACCTGTTAGAATGTACTATAGTACACTTTTACTTTCATTAAATATGTGCCTACATGTAAACCTGTTAGAATGTACTATGGTACACTTTTACCTGCATTAAATATGTACCTACATGTAAACCTGTTAGAATGTACTATAGTACACTTTTACCTGCATTAAATATGTGCCTACATGTAAACCTGTTAGAATGTACTATAGTACGCTTTTACCTACATTAAATATGTGCCTACATGTAAACCTGTTAGAATGTACTATAGTACACTTTTACTTTCATTAAATATGTGCCTACATGTAAACCTGTTAGAATGTACTATAGTACACTTTTACTTTCATTAAATATGTGCCTACATGTAAACTGTTGCGATGGTGTATAACTTAGCGACGGGATAGAAAAGATTTTAAATAAAATAAATAAATAAAATAAGATTATGTTACTAAGTTCCTGATGTGCTAAAGGGGTTTTTCCATTTGGAGGTCAATATTCAAAGCTGGTCATTTAAGCAACTTGGCAGGTATAACATTTCTGGTGAAGATACAAGGTCTCTGTCGCTGAATATATGCATATAAGTTATAACATGCTTTAGGCTAGGTCTAACCTAGCTGCTTAAGTTATGTGGTTAAGACCAAAGTTAGCTGCATAACTTATACCTCTAACTCGCTCTGCCCAAACCCGCCCACTGTGCACCCTCAGCTATGCAGCTAACTTTTTATCCATAGGACTGACGTATGTGGTTAAGCTGCTGTTCAACGTAAATTATACTTATCCGGCTAAATAGCGCTGAATGCACATTGAAAATTGACTTCTTGGTGTGTATGGGGAGAACACAGGCCCATGATGTGTTTGATGCAAACTGTAAGAACCATTCCTGGCTTGACTTTCTCTTTCTAATTTTGAGAGGGTTTTCTGCAGAAATTCTGCATCTTGACAGCAGCATCTGAACTTCTGTTCTTTGAATGTCCCCTCCGACTCGGATTTCTCATCTCTGTACGTTTCTCCTTAATATCTTGTTGCAGTTGTGGACAGATTCTTGCTTGCTAGTTTGGATGGTTGCAGTGGTTTCTGAGGGGGATTTTCACCCTCTGCACATCAGGACAAGGACCCTGACTTTCGTTCTTGACACTTGGCACGGGGGCAGGGTATGTGCAGTCACTGGCACCTGTTTTGTGCTGGAAAGGTGCAGCCGCAGATATGAAAATGTCATCTACACCTTCATTTCCTTCCCCAACCTAACAACAGCCCAGGAAACCCCTCCTCCTCTCAAGAAGGCTAAAAAGATCAAAATCTAGAACTCCTACAGGGGAATGAGAAAGGAATTTAAATCCAGCTGAGGGTATGAATAGGATGCACTGGAAGCAACTTGTGCAACTGGAAAGGAAACTGTAGAACTAGGGGTCAGACTCTAGAGCTCTGTCTCTCTGGACTGCACTAGGACCCTCCCTGACATTCTGCCCTCTTTCATCCATTTCAGTAGCAATTAACAGCTTTTTGAAGCCTGCAGGGCAGGGAGCAGCTGTCCTGAAATCTCATGGTTCATCTCTTATTGCTGCAATCAGAGGCTCTGCTTTAGGCTCTAACAAGAAAGATCTCATTTTATAGATGCTTATAATACACGGACACAGTCACTCCCTCGTAGTGTAATATGGCCAAATAGAACAAATGCTCAGATCTAACACAACATTTTGCACATAGAAATGGGATTAGGGAGGAGGAGGATGAGAGGAAAGCAGGTTATAATTTGATTGCAGTTCTGCTGTGCATGATTCCAGCTGGAGATGCGGAGGGAGTGACCCCTCTATGTCTGCCCGGGGAGACTGTGCTACTCACTCACCTGAGACGCCCGTACAGGTCTGAGAGTAAGGACCCACGGCAGTGTCCATCCAGCTCCAGCCTAACGCTCGTCTCTTCTCAGCTGTCCAGAGGAGTCTGCTTGGTGTCTTATCTCCTCCACGTGTCTGCAGGGAGGCAGGGACAGGGGACCGCGTGCCCCAGAGAGCCATCACTAATGGCCTCTTCATTACTGAACCCTATGTGTGAATACCGAGAACAACGTTACAGCACCGGTCACTCAGCATCCATGGGACGGGCGGAAGGGAGATCCCACTCACTCACTCACTCACGCTGCTGGTGGTGGCCAGCCCAGAGCTTGTGTGCATTTGAGACACAAAGTATGAACCATTCCATTTCCATTGGTGGAGACTGGGTGTTGGGCTTGATTGTCCTTTGCTCTGACCCAGGATGGCAGGGCTTATGTTCTTATTCAACCCCTGTTTTATCCTTTTATTTTAATCATTTTGTAATTAATATCCAAACCCATTTTCACAGCTAAATTAGTGATTTACCCATGGAAAATTGAGCACCCAATATGTAGGTTAAGATACACATTTTACACGTGATCCACTATAAAACGCACTTTTCTCCCAGCAGGGTGATGTGAGGGCAGGGTTTAAAAGTAAGCGGGCACTCTTATGCATGGCAGTGTGAGGTTTTCCTGGAACTGTGCATGCAGTTTTATCCACAGCAGAGTGAGATGTTCCTGGGGGTGGGGTGAGGATGTGGTTTGGAACTGTGCGTGCACTTTTATCCACAGCAGAGTGAGATGTTCCTGGGGGCAGGGTGAGGATGTGGTTTGGAACTGTGCATGCAGTTTTATCCACAGCAGAGTGAGATGTTCCTGGGGGTGGGGTGAGGATGTGGTTTGGAACTGTGCATGCAGTTTTATCCACAGCAGGGAGAGATGTTCCTGGGGGCAGGGTGAGGATGTGGTTTGGAACTGTGCATGCAGTTTTATCCACAGCAGAGTGAGATGTTCCTGGGGGTGGGGTGAGGATGTGGTTTGGAACTGTGCATGCAGTTTTATCCACAGCAGGGTGAGATGTTCCTGGGGGTGGGGTGAGGATATGGTTTGGAACTGTGCATGCAGTTTTATCCACAGCAGAGTGAGAAGTTCCTGGGGGCAGGGTGAGGATGTGGTTTGGAACTGTGCGTGCAGTTTTATCCACAGCAGAGTGAGATGTTCCTGGGGGTGGGGTGAGGATGTGGTTTGGAACTGTGCATGCACTTTTATCCACAGCAGAGTGAGATGTTCCTGGGGGCGGGGTGAGGATGTGGTTTGGAACTGTGCATGCAGTTTTATCCACAGCAGAGTGAGATGTTCCTGGGGGTGGGGTGAGGATGTGGTTTGGAACTGTGCATGCAGTTTTATCCACAGCAGAGTGAGATGTTCCTGGGGGCAGGATGAGGATGTGGTTTGGAACTGTGCGTGCAGTTTTATCCACAGCAGGGTGACATGTTCCTGGGGGTGGGGTGAGGATATGGTTTGGAACTGTGCATGCAGTTTTATCCACAGCAGAGTGAGATGTTCCTGGGGCGGGGTGAGGATGTGGTTTGGAACTGTGCATGCAGTTTTATCCACAGCAGAGTGAGATGTTCCTGGGGGCGGGGTGAGGATGTGGTTTGGAACTGTGCATGCACTTTTATCCACAGCAGAGTGAGAAGTTCCTGGGGGTGGGGTGAGGATGTGGTTTGGAACTGTGCGTGCAGTTTTATCCACAGCAGGGTGAGAAGTTCCTGGGGGTGGGGTGAGGATGTGGTTTGGAACTGTGCATGCAGTTTTATCCACAGCAGAGTGAGATGTTCCTGGGGGTGGGGTGAGGATGTGGTTTGGAACTGTGCATGCAGTTTTATCCACAGCAGAGGGAGAAGTTCCTAGGGCAGGGTGAGGATGTGGTTTGGAACTGTGCATGCACTTTTATCCACAGCAGAGTGAGATGTTCCTGGGGGCGGGGTGAGGATGTGGTTTGGAACTGTGCATGCAGTTTTATCCACAGCAGGGTGAGAAGTTCCTGCTGGTGGGGTGAGGATGTGGTTTGGAACTGTGCATGCACTTTTATCCACAGCAGAGTGAGATGTTCCTGGGGGCGGGGTGAGGATGTGGTTTGGAACTGTGCATGCAGTTTTATCCACAGCAGGGTGAGATGTTCCTGGGGGTGGGGTGAGGATGTGGTTTGGAACTGTGCAGGCACATTTATCCACAGCAGAGTGAGATGTTCCTGGGGGTGGGGTGAGGATGTGGTTTGGAACTGTGCGTGCAGTTTTATCCACAGCAGAGTGAGATGTTCCTGGGGGCAGGGTGAGGATGTGGTTTGGAACTGTGCATGCAGTTTTATCCACAGCAGAGTGAGATGTTCCTGGGGGTGGGGTGAGGATGTGGCTTGGAACTGTGCGTGCAGTTTTATTCACAGCAGAGTGAGATGTTCCTGGGGGTGGGGTGAGGATGTGGTTTGGAACTGTGCATGCACTTTTATCCACAGCAGAGTGAGAAGTTCCTGGGGGCGGGGTGAGGATGTGGTTTGGAACTGTGCATGCACTTTTATCCACAGCAGAGTGAGATGTTCCTGGGGGCGGGGTGAGGATGTGGTTTGGAACTGTGCATGCAGTTTTATCCACAGCAGGGTGAGAAGTTCCTGGGGGTGGGGTGAGGATGTGGTTTGGAACTGTGCGTGCAGTTTTATCCACAGCAGGGTGAGAAGTTCCTGGGGGTGGGGTGAGGATGCGGGTTGGAACTGTGCATGCACTTTTATCCACAGCAGAGTGAGATGTTCCTGGGGGTGGGGTGAGGATGTGGTTTGGAACTGTGCATGCAGTTTTATCCACAGCAGAGTGAGAAGTTCCTGGGGGCAGGGTGAGGATGTGGTTTGGAACTGTGCATGCACTTTTATCCACAGCAGAGTGAGATGTTCCTGGGGGCGGGGTGAGGATGTGGTTTGGAACTGTGTATGCAGTTTTATCCACAGCAGGGTGAGAAGTTCCTGGGGGTGGGGTGAGGATGTGGTTTGGAACTGTGCGTGCAGTTTTATCCACAGCAGGGTGAGAAGTTCCTGGGGGTGGGGTGAGGATGTGGTTTGGAACTGTGCATGCAGTTTTATCCACAGCAGGGTGAGATGTTCCTGGGGGTGGGGTGAGGATGTGGTTTGGAACTGTGCAGGCCCATTTATCCACAGCAGAGTGAGATGTTCCTGGGGCTGGGGTGAAGATGTGGTTTGGAACTGTGCGTGCAGTTTTATCCACAGCAGAGTGAGATGTTCCTGGGGGCAGGGTGAGGATGTGGTTTGGAACTGTGCGTGCAGTTTTATCCACAGCAGAGTGAGATGTTCCTGGGGGCAGGGTGAGGATGTGGTTTGGAACTGTGCGTGCAGTTTTATCCACAGCAGAGTGAGATGTTCCTGGGGGTGGGGTGAGGATGTGGTTTGGAACTGTGCATGCAGTTTTATCCACAGCAGGGTGAGAAGTTCCTGGGGGTGGGGTGAGGATGTGGTTTGGAACTGTGCGTGCAGTTTTATCCACAGCAGGGTGAGATGTTCCTGGGGGTGGGGTGAGGATGTGGTTTGGAACTGTGCATGCACTTTTATCCACAGCAGAGTGAGATGTTCCTGGGGGTGGGGTGAGGATGTGGTTTGGAACTGTGCATGCACTTTTATCCACAGCAGAGTGAGATGTTCCTGGGGGCGGGGTGAGGATGTGGTTTGGAACTGTGCATGCAGTTTTATCCACAGCAGGGTGAGAAGTTCCTCGGGGTGGGGTGAGGATGTGGTTTGGAACTGTGCGTGCAGTTTTATCCACAGCAGGGTGAGAAGTTCCTGGGGGTGGGGTGAGGATGTGGTTTGGAACTGTGCATGCAGTTTTATCCACAGCAGGGTGAGATGTTCCTGGGGGTGGGGTGAGGATGTGGTTTGGAACTGTGCATGCACTTTTATCCACAGCAGAGTGAGATGTTCCTGGGGGTGGGGTGAGGATGTGGTTTGGAACTGTGCATGCACTTTTATCCACAGCAGAGTGAGATGTTCCTGGGGGCGGGGTGAGGATGTGGTTTGGAACTGTGCATGCAGTTTTATCCACAGCAGGGTGAGAAGTTCCTCGGGGTGGGGTGAGGATGTGGTTTGGAACTGTGCGTGCAGTTTTATCCACAGCAGGGTGAGAAGTTCCTGGGGGTGGGGTGAGGATGTGGTTTGGAACTGTGCATGCAGTTTTATCCACAGCAGGGTGAGATGTTCCTGGGGGTGGGGTGAGGATGTGGTTTGGAACTTTGCAGGCACATTTATCCACAGCAGAGTGAGATGTTCCTGGGGCTGGGGTGAAGATGTGGTTTGGAACTGTGCGTGCAGTTTTATCCACAGCAGAGTGAGATGTTCCTGGGGGCAGGGTGAGGATGTCGTTTGGAACTGTGCGTGCAGTTTTATCCACAGCAGAGTGAGATGTTCCTGGGGGCAGGGTGAGGATGTGGTTTGGAACTGTGCATGCAGTTTTATCCACAGCAGAGTGAGATGTTCCTGGGGGTGGGGTGAGGATGTGGTTTGGAACTGTGCGTGCAGTTTTATCCACAGCAGGGTGAGATGTTCCTGGGGGTGGGGTGAGGATGTGGTTTGGAACTGTGCATGCACTTTTATCCACAGCAGAGTGAGATGTTCCTGGGGGTGGGGTGAGGATGTGGTTTGGAACTGTGCATGCAGTTTTATCCACAGCAGAATGAGAAGTTCCTGGGGGCAGGGTGAGGATGTGGTTTGGAACTGTGCATGCACTTTTATCCACAGCAGAGTGAGATGTTCCTGGGGGCGGGGTGAGGATGTGGTTTGGAACTGTGCATGCACTTTTATCCACAGCAGAGTGAGATGTTCCTGGGGGCGGGGTGAGGATGTGGTTTGGAACTGTGCGTGCAGTTTTATCCACAGCAGAGTGATATGTTCCTGGGGGCAGGGTGAGGATGTGGTTTGGAACTGTGCATGCAGTTTTATCCACAGCAGAGTGAGATGTTCCTGGGGGTGGGGTGAGGATGTGGTTTGGAACTGTGCGTGCAGTTTTATCCACAGCAGAGTGATATGTTCCTGGGGGTGGGGTGAGGATGTGGTTTGGAACTGTGCGTGCAGTTTTATCCACAGCAGGGTGAGAAGTTCCTGGGGGTGGGTTGAGGATGTGGTTTGGAACTGTGCATGCAGTTTTATCCACAGCAGGGTGAGATGTTCCTGGGGGTGGGGTGAGGATGTGGTTTGGAACTGTGCATGCACTTTTATCCACAGCAGAGTGAGATGTTCCTGGGGGTTGGGTGAGGATGTGGTTTGGAACTGTGCATGCAGTTTTATCCACAGCAGAGTGAGAAGTTCCTGGGGGCAGGGTGAGGATGTGGTTTGGAACTGTGCATGCACTTTTATCCACAGCAGAGTGAGATGTTCCTGGGGGCGGGGTGAGGATGCGGTTTGGAACTGTGCATGCAGTTTTATCCACAGCAGGGTGAGAAGTTCCTGGGGGTGGGGTGAGGATGTGGTTTGGAACTGTGCGTGCAGTTTTATCCACAGCAGGGTGAGAAGTTCCTAGGGGTGGGGTGAGGATGTGGTTTGGAACTGTGCATGCAGTTTTATCCACAGCAGGGTGAGATGTTCCTGGGGGTGGGGTGAGGATGTGGTTTGGAACTGTGCATGCACTTTTATCCACAGCAGAGTGAGATGTTCCTGGGGGTGGGGTGAGGATGTGGTTTGGAACTGTGCATGCAGTTTTATCCACAGCAGAGTGAGATGTTCCTGGGGGCGGGGTGAGGATGTGGTTTGGAACTGTGCATGCAGTTTTATCCACAGCAGGGTGAGAAGTTCCTGGGGGCGGGGTGAGGATGTGGTTTGGAACTGTGTATGCAGTTTTATCCACAGCAGGGTGAGAAGTTCCTGGGGGTGGGGTGAGGATGTGGTTTGGAACTGTGCGTGCAGTTTTATCCACAGCAGGGTGAGAAGTTCCTGGGGGTGGGGTGAGGTTGTGGTTTGGAACTGTGCAGGCACATTTATCCACAGCAGAGTGAGATGTTCCTGGGGCTGGGGTGAAGATGTTGTTTGGAACTGTGCGTGCAGATTTATCCACAGCAGAGTGAGATGTTCCTGGGGGCAGGGTGAGGATGTGGTTTGGAACTGTGCGTGCAGTTTTATCCACAGCAGAGTGAGATGTTCCTGGGGGCAGGGTGAGGATGTGGTTTGGAACTGTGCATGCACTTTTATCCACAGCAGAGTGAGATGTTCCTGGGGGTGGGGTGAGGATGTGGTTTGGAACTGTGCATGCAGTTTTATCCACAGCAGAGTGAGATGTTCCTGGGGGCGGGGTGAGGATGTGGTTTGGAACTGTGCATGCACTTTTATCCACAGCAGAGTGAGATGTTCCTGGGGGTGGGGTGAGGATGTGGTTTGGAACTGTGCATGCAGTTTTATCCACAGCAGAGTGAGAAGTTCCTGGGGGCAGGGTGAGGATGTGGTTTGGAACTGTGCATGCACTTTTATCCACAGCAGAGTGAGATGTTCCTGGGGGCGGGGTGAGGATGTGGTTTGGAACTGTGCATGCACTTTTATCCACAGCAGAGTGAGATGTTCCTGGGGGTGGGGTGAGGATGTGGTTTGGAACTGTGCATGCAGTTTTATCCACAGCAGAGTGAGAAGTTCCTGGGGGCAGGGTGAGGATGTGGTTTGGAACTGTGCATGCACTTTTATCCACAGCAGAGTGAGATGTTCCTGGGGGCGGGGTGAGGATGTGGTTTGGAACTGTGCATGCACTTTTATCCACAGCAGAGTGAGATGTTCCTGGGGGTGGGGTGAGGATGTGGTTTGGAACTGTGCATGCAGTTTTATCCACAGCAGAGTGAGAAGTTCCTGGGGGCAGGGTGAGGATGTGGTTTGGAACTGTGCATGCACTTTTATCCACAGCAGAGTGAGATGTTCCTGAGGGTAGGGTGAGGATGTGGTTTGGAACTGTGCATGCACTTTTATCCACAGCAGAGTGAGATGTTCCTGGGGGTGGGGTGAGGATGTGGTTTGGAACTGTGCATGCAGTTTTCTCCACAGCAGAGTGAGAAGTTCCTGGGGGCAGGGTGAGGATGTGGTTTGGAACTGTGCATGCACTTTTATCCACAGCAGAGTGAGATGTTCCTGGGGGCGGGGTGAGGATGTTGTTTGGAACTGTGCATGCACTTTTATCCACAGCAGAGTGAGATGTTCCTGGGGGCGGGGTGAGGATGTGGTTTGGAACTGTGCATGCAGTTTTATCCACAGCAGAGTGAGAAGTTCCTGGGGGCAGGGTGAGGATGTGGTTTGGAACTGTGCATGCACTTTTATCCACAGCAGAGTGAGATGTTCCTGGGGGTAGGGTGAGGATGTGGTTTGGAACTGTGCATGCACTTTTATCCACAGCAGAGTGAGATGTTCCTGGGGGCGGGGTGAGGATGTGGTTTGGAACTGTGCATGCAGTTTTATCCACAGCAGAGTGAGAAGTTCCTGGGGGCAGGGTGAGGATGTGGTTTGGAACTGTGCATGCACTTTTATCCACAGCAGAGTGAGATGTTCCTGGGGGCGGGGTGAGGATGTGGTTTGGAACTGTGCATGCAGTTTTATCCACAGCAGGGTGAGAAGTTCCTGGGGGTGGGGTGAGGATGTGGTTTGGAACTGTGCATGCAGTTTTATCCACAGCAGAGTGAGAAGTTCCTGGGGGCAGGGTGAGGATGTGGTTTGGAACTCTGCGTGCAGTTTTATCCACAGCAGAGTGAGATGTTCCTGGGGGCAGGGTGAGGATGTGGTTTGGAACTGTGCGTGCAGTTTTATCCACAGCAGAGTGAGATGTTCCTGGGGGCAGGGTGAGGATGTGGTTTGGAACTGTGCATGCAGTTTTATCCACAGCAGAGTGAGATGTTCCTGGGGGTGGGGTGAGGATGTGGTTTGGAAATGTGCGTGCAGTTTTATCCACAGCAGAGTGAGATGTTCCTGGGGGTGGGGTGAGGATGTGGTTTGGAACTGTGCATGCACTTTTATCCACAGCAGAGTGAGATGTTCCTGGGGGTGGGGTGAGTATGTGGTTTGGAAATGAGCATGCAGTTTTATCCACAGCAGGGTGAGAAGTTCCTGGGGGTGGGGTGAGGATGTGGTTTTGAACTGTGCGTGCAGTTTTATCCACAGCAGGGTGAGAAGTTCCTGGGGGTGGGGTGAGGATGTGGTTTGGAACTGTGCGTGCAGTTTTATCCACAGCAGGGTGAGATGTTCCTGGGGGTGGGGTGAGGATGTGGTTTGGAAATGTGCATGCACTTTTATCCACAGCAGAGTGAGATGTTCCTGGGGGTGGGGTGAGGATGTGGTTTGGAACTGTGCATGCAGTTTTATCCACAGCAGAGTGAGAAGATCCTGGGGGCAGGGTGAGGATGTGGTTTGGAACTGTGCATGCACTTTTATCCACAGCAGAGTGAGATGTTCCTGGGGGCTGGGTGAGGATGCGGTTTGGAACTCTGCATGCAGTTTTATCCACAGCAGGGTGAGAAGTTCCTGGGGGTGGGGTGAGGATGTGGTTTGGAACTGTGCGTGCAGTTTTATCCACAGCAGGGTGAGAAGTTCCTGGGGGTGGGGTGAGGATGTGGTTTGGAACTGTGCATGCAGTTTTATCCACAGCAGAGTGAGATGTTCCTGGGGCTGGGGTGAAGATGTGGTTTGGAACTGTGCGTGCAGTTTTATACACAGCAGAGTGAGATGTTCCTGGGGGCAGGGTGAGGATGTGGTTTGGAACTGTGCATGCAGTTTTATCCACAGCAGAGTGAGATGTTCCTGGGGGTGGGGGTGAGGATGTGGTTTGGAACTGTGCGTGCAGTTTTATCCACAGCAGAGTGAGATGTTCCTGGGGGTGGGGTGAGGATGTGGTTTGGAACTGTGCGTGCAGTTTTATCCACAGCAGGGTGAGAAGTTCCTGGGGGTGGGTTGAGGATGTGGTTTGGAACTGTGCATGCAGTTTTATCCACAGCAGGGTGAGATGTTCCTGGGGGTGGGGTGAGGATGTGGTTTGGAACTGTGCATGCACTTTTATCCACAGCAGAGTGAGATGTTCCTGGGGGTTGGGTGAGGATGTGGTTTGGAACTGTGCATGCAGTTTTATCCACAGCAGAGTGAGAAGTTCCTGGGGGCAGGGTGAGGATGTGGTTTGGACCTGTGCATGCACTTTTATCCACAGCAGAGTGAGATGTTCCTGGGGGCGGGGTGAGGATGCGGATTGGAACTGTGCATGCAGTTTTATCCACAGCAGGGTGAGAAGTTCCTGGGGGTGGGGTGAGGATGTGGTTTGGAACTGTGCGTGCAGTTTTATCCACAGCAGGGTGAGAAGTTCCTGGGGGTGGGGTGAGGATGTGGTTTGGAACTGTGCATGCAGTTTTATCCACAGCAGGGTGAGATGTTCCTGGGGGTGGGGTGAGGATGTGGTTTGGAACTGTGCATGCACTTTTATCCACAGCAGAGTGAGATGTTCCTGGGGGTGGGGTGAGGATGTGGTTTGGAACTGTGCATGCAGTTTTATCCACAGCAGAGTGAGAAGTTCCTGGGGGCAGGGTGATGATGTGGTTTGGAACTGTGCATGCACTTTTATCCACAGCAGAGTGAGATGTTCCTGGGGGCGGGGTGAGGATGTGGTTTGGAACTGTGCATGCAGTTTTATCCACAGCAGGGTGAGAAGTTCCTGGGGGCGGGGTGAGGATGTGGTTTGGAACTGTGTATGCAGTTTTATCCACAGCAGGGTGAGAAGTTCCTGGGGGTGGGGTGAGGATGTGGTTTGGAACTGTGCGTGCAGTTTTATCCACAGCAGGGTGAGAAGTTCCTGGGGGTGGGGTGAGGATGTGGTTTGGAACTGTGCAGGCACATTTATCCACAGCAGAGTGAGATGTTCCTGGGGCTGGGGTGAAGATGTGGTTTGGAACTGTGCGTGCAGTTTTATCCACAGCAGAGTGAGATGTTCCTGGGGGCAGGGTGAGGATGTGGTTTGGAACTGTGTATGCAGTTTTATCCAAGCAGGGTGAGAAGTTCCTGGGGGTGGGGTGAGGATGTGGTTTGGAACTGTGCGTGCAGTTTTATCCACAGCAGGGTGAGAAGTTCCTGGGGGTGGGGTGAGGATGTGGTTTGGAACTGTGCAGGCACATTTATCCACAGCAGAGTGAGATGTTCCTGGGGCTGGGGTGAAGATGTGGTTTGGAACTGTGCGTGCAGTTTTATCCACAGCAGAGTGAGATGTTCCTGGGGGCAGGGTGAGGATGTGGTTTGGAACTGTGCGTGCAGTTTTATCCACAGCAGAGTGAGATGTTCCTGGGGGCAGGGTGAGGATGTGGTTTGGAACTGTGCATGCACTTTTATCCACAGCAGAGTGAGATGTTCCTGGGGGTGGGGTGAGGATGTGGTTTGGAACTGTGCATGCAGTTTTATCCACAGCAGAGTGAGATGTTCCTGGGGGCGGGGTGAGGATGTGGTTTGGAACTGTGCATGCACTTTTATCCACAGCAGAGTGAGATGTTCCTGGCGGTGGTGTGAGGATGTGGTTTGGAACTGTGCATGCAGTTTTATCCACAGCAGAGTGAGAAGTTCCTGGGGGCAGGGTGAGGATGTGGTTTGGAACTGTGCATGCACTTTTATCCACAGCAGAGTGAGATGTTCCTGGGGGCGGGGTGAGGATGTGGTTTGGAACTGTGCATGCACTTTTATCCACAGCAGAGTGAGATGTTCCTGGGGGTGGGGTGAGGATGTGGTTTGGAACTGTGCATGCAGTTTTATCCACAGCAGAGTGAGAAGTTCCTGGGGGCAAGGGTGAGGATGTGGTTTGGAACTGTGCATGCACTTTTATCCACAGCAGAGTGAGATGTTCCTGGGGGCGGGGTGAGGATGTTGTTTGGAACTGTGCATGCACTTTTATCCACAGCAGAGTGAGATGTTCCTGGGGGCGGGGTGAGGATGTGGTTTGGAACTGTGCATGCAGTTTTATCCACAGCAGAGTGAGAAGTTCCTGGGGGCAGGGTGAGGATGTGGTTTGGAACTGTGCATGCACTTTTATCCACAGCAGAGTGAGATGTTCCTGGGGGTAGGGTGAGGATGTGGTTTGGAACTGTGCATGCACTTTTATCCACAGCAGAGTGACATGTTCCTGGGGGTGGGGTGAGGATGTGGTTTGGAACTGTGCATGCAGTTTTATCCACAGCAGAGTGAGAAGTTCCTGGGGGCAGGGTGAGGATGTGGTTTGGAACTGTGCATGCACTTTTATCCACAGCAGAGTGAGATGTTCCTGGGGGCGGGGTGAGGATGTGGTTTGGAACTGTGCATGCAGTTTTATCCACAGCAGGGTGAGAAGTTCCTGGGGGTGGGGTGAGGATGTGGTTTGGAACTGTGCATGCAGTTTTATCCACAGCAGAGTGAGAAGTTCCTGGGGGCAGGGTGAGGATGTGGTTTGGAACTGCTGCGTGCAGTTTTATCCACAGCAGAGTGAGATGTTCCTGGGGGCAGGGGTGAGGATGTGGTTTGGAACTGTGCGTGCAGTTTTATCCACAGCAGAGTGAGATGTTCCTGGGGGCAGGGTGAGGATGTGGTTTGGAACTGTGCATGCAGTTTTATCCACAGCAGAGTGAGATGTTCCTGGGGGTGGGGTGAGGATGTGGTTTGGAACTGTGCGTGCAGTTTTATCCACAGCAGAGTGAGATGTTCCTGGGGGTGGGGTGAGGATGTGGTTTGGAACTGTGCATGCACTTTTATCCACAGCAGAGTGAGATGTTCCTGGGGGTGGGGTGAGTATGTGGTTTGGAAATGAGCATGCAGTTTTATCCACAGCAAAGTGAGAAGTTCCTGGGGGTGGGGTGAGGATGTGGTTTTGAACTGTGCGTGCAGTTTTATCCACAGCAGGGTGAGAAGTTCCTGGGGGTGGGGTGAGGATGTGGTTTGGAACTGTGCGTGCAGTTTTATCCACAGCAGGGTGAGATGTTCCTGGGGGTGGGGTGAGGATGTGGTTTGGAAATGTGCATGCACTTTTATCCACAGCAGAGTGAGATGTTCCTGGGGGTGGGGTGAGGATGTGGTTTGGAACTGTGCATGCAGTTTTATCCACAGCAGAGTGAGAAGATCCTGGGGGCAGGGTGAGGATGTGGTTTGGAACTGTGCATGCACTTTTATCCACAGCAGAGTGAGATGTTCCTGGGGGCTGGGTGAGGATGCGGTTTGGAACTGTGCATGCAGTTTTATCCACAGCAGGGTGAGAAGTTCTTGGGGGTGGGGTGAGGATGTGGTTTGGAACTGTGCGTGCAGTTTTATCCACAGCAGGGTGAGAAGTTCCTGGGGGTGGGGTGAGGATGTGGTTTGGAACTGTGCGTGCAGTTTTATCCACAGCAGGGTGAGATGTTCCTGGGGGTGGGGTGAGGATGTGGTTTGGAAATGTGCATGCACTTTTATCCACAGCAGAGTGAGATGTTCCTGGGGGTGGGGTGAGGATGTGGTTTGGAACTGTGCATGCAGTTTTATCCACAGCAGAGTGAGAAGATCCTGGGGGCAGGGTGAGGATGTGGTTTGGAACTGTGCATGCACTTTTATCCACAGCAGAGTGAGATGTTCCTGGGGGCTGGGTGAGGATGCGGTTTGGAACTGTGCATGCAGTTTTATCCACAGCAGGGTGAGAAGTTCCTGGGGGTGGGGTGAGGATGTGGTTTGGAACTGTGCGTGCAGTTTTATCCACAGCAGGGTGAGAAGTTCCTGGGGGTGGGGTGAGGATGTGGTTTGGAACTGTGCATGCACTTTTATCCACAGCAGAGTGAGATGTTCCTGGGGGTGGGGTCAGGATGTGGTTTGGAACTGTGCAGGCACATTTATCCACAGCAGGGTGAGATGTTCCTGGGGGTGGGGTGAGGATGTGGTTTGGAACTGTGCATGCACTTTATCCACAGCAGAGTGAGATGTTCCTGGGGGTGGGGTGAGGATGTGGTTTGGAACTGTGCATGCAGTTTTATCCACAGCAGGGTGAGAAGTTCCTGGGGGTGGGGTGAGGATGTGGTTTGGAACTGTGCTTGCAGTTTTATCCACAGCAGAGTGAGAAGTTCCTGGGGGCAGGGTGAGGATGTGGTTTGGAACTGTGCATGCACTTTTATCCACAGCAGAGTGAGATGTTCCTGGGGGTGGGGTGAGGATGTGGTTTGGAACTGTGCGTGCAGTTTTATCCACAGCAGGGTGAGAAGTTCCTGGGGGTGGGGTGAGGATGTGGTTTGGAACTGTGCATGCAGTTTTATCCACAGCAGGGTGAGATGTTCCTGGGGGTGGGGTGAGGATGTGGTTTGGAACTGTGCAGGCACATTTATCCACAGCAGAGTGAGATGTTCCTGGGGCTGGGGTGAAGATGTGGTTTGGAACTGTGCGTGCAGTTTTATCCACAGCAGAGTGAGATGTTCCTGGGGGCAGGGTGAGGATGTGGTTTGGAACTGTGCATGCAGTTTTATCCACAGCAGAGTGAGATGTTCCTGGGGGTGGGGTGAGGATGTGGTTTGGAACTGTGCGTGCAGTTTTATCCACAGCAGAGTGAGATGTTCCTGGGGGTGGGGTGAGGATGTGGTTTGGAACTGTGCGTGCAGTTTTATCCACAGCAGGGTGAGAAGTTCCTGGGGGTGGGGTGAGGATGTGGTTTGGAACTGTGCATGCAGTTTTATCCACAGCAGGGTGAGATGTTCCTGGGGGTGGGGTGAGGATGTGGTTTGGAACTGTGCATGCACTTTTATCCACAGCAGAGTGAGATGTTCCTGGGGGTGGGGTGAGGATGTGGTTTGGAACTGTGCATGCAGTTTTATCCACAGCAGAGTGAGAAGTTCCTGGGGGCGGGGTGAGGATGTGGTTTGGAACTGTGCATGCACTTTTATCCACAGCAGAGTGAGATGTTCCTGGGGGCGGGGTGAGGATGTGGTTTGGAACTGTGCATGCACTTTTATCCACAGCAGAGTGAGATGTTCCTGGGGGCGGGGTGAGGATGTGGTTTGGAACTGTGCATGCAGTTTTATCCACAGCAGAGTGAGAAGTTCCTGGGGGCAGGGTGAGGATGTGGTTTGGAACTGTGCATGCACTTTTATCCACAGCAGAGTGAGATGTTCCTGGGGGCAGGGTGAGGATGTGGTTTGGAACTGTGCATGCACTTTTATCCACAGCAGAGTGAGATGTTCCTGGGGGTGGGGTGAGGATGTGGTTTGGAACTGTGCATGCAGTTTTATCCACAGCAGAGTGAGAAGTTCCTGGGGGCAGGGTGAGGATGTGGTTTGGAACTGTGCATGCACTTTTATCCACAGCAGAGTGAGATGTTCCTGGGGGCGGGGTGAGGATGTGGTTTGGAACTGTGCATGCAGTTTTATCCACAGCAGGGTGAGAAGTTCCTGGGGGTGGGGTGAGGATGTGGTTTGGAACTGTGCGTGCAGTTTTATCCACAGCAGGGTGAGAAGTTCCTGGGGGTGGGGTGAAGATGTGGTTTGGAACTGTGCATGCAGTTTTATCCACAGCAGGGTGAGATGTTCCTGGGGGTGGGGTGAGGATGTGGTTTGGAACTGTGCAGGCACATTTATCCACAGCAGAGTGAGATGTTCCTGGGGCTGGGGTGAAGATGTGGTTTGGAACTGTGCGTGCAGTTTTATCCACAGCAGAGTGAGATGTTCCTGGGGGCAGGGTGAGGATGTGGTTTGGAACTGTGCGTGCAGTTTTATCCACAGCAGAGTGAGATGTTCCTGGGGGCAGGGTGAGGATGTGGTTTGGAACTGTGCATGCAGTTTTATCCACAGCAGAGTGAGATGTTCCTGGGGGTGGGGTGAGGATGTGGTTTGGAACTGTGCGTGCAGTTTTATCCACAGCAGAGTGAGATGTTCCTGGGGGTGGGGTGAGGATGTGGTTTGGAACTGTGCGTGCAGTTTTATCCACAGCAGGGTGAGAAGTTCCTGGGGTGGGGTGAGGATGTGGTTTGGAACTGTGCATGCAGTTTTATCCACAGTAGGGTGAGATGTTCCTGGGGGTGGGGTGAGGATGTGGTTTGGAACTGTGCATGCAGTTTTATCCACAGCAGAGTGAGAAGTTCCTGGGGGCAGGGTGAGGATGTGGTTTGGAACTGTGCATGCACTTTTATCCACAGCAGAGTGAGATGTTCCTGGGGGCGGGGTGAGGATGCGGTTTGGAACTGTGCATGCACTTTTATCCACAGCAGGGTGAGAAGTTCCTGGGGGTGGGGTGAGGATGTGGTTTGGAACTGTGCGTGCAGTTTTATCCACAGCAGGGTGAGAAGTTCCTGGGGGTGGGGTGAGGATGTGGTTTGGAACTGTGCATGCAGTTTTATCCACAGCAGGGTGAGATGTTCCTGGGGCTGGGGTGAGGATGTGGTTTGGAACTGTGCATGCACTTTTATCCACAGCAGAGTGAGATGTTCCTGGGGGTGGGGTGAGGATGAGGTTTGGAACTGTGCATGCAGTTTTATCCACAGCAGAGTGAGAAGTTCCTGGGGGCAGGGTGATGATGTGGTTTGGAACTGTGCATGCACTTTTATCCACAGCAGAGTGAGATGTTCCTGGGGGCGGGGTGAGGATGTGGTTTGGAACTGTGCATGCAGTTTTATCCACAGCAGGGTGAGAAGTTCCTGGGGTCGGGTTGAGGATGTGGTTTGGAACTGTGTATGCAGTTTTATCCACAGCAGGGTGAGAAGTTCCTGGGGCTGGGGTGAGGATGTGGTTTGGAACTGTGCGTGCAGTTTTATCCACAGCAGGGTGAGAAGTTCCTGGGGGTGGCGTGAGGATGTGGTTTGGAACTGTGCAGGCACATTTATCCACAGCAGAGTGAGATGTTCCTCGGGCTGGGGTGAAGATGTGGTTTGGAACTGTGCGTGCAGTTTTATCCACAGCAGAGTGAGTTGTTCCTGGGGGCAGGGTGAGGATGTGGTTTGGAACTGTGCGTGCAGTTTTATCCACAGCAGAGTGAGATGTTCCTGGGGGCAGGGTGAGGATGTGGTTTGGAACTGTGCATGCACTTTTATCCACAGCAGAGTGAGATGTTCCTGGGGGTGGGGTGAGGATGTGGTTTGGAACTGTGCATGCAGTTTTATCCACAGCAGAGTGAGATGTTCCTGGGGGCGGGGTGAGGATGTGGTTTGGAACTGTGCATGCACTTTTATCCACAGCAGAGTGAGATGTTCCTGGGGGCGGGGTGAGGATGTGGTTTGGAACTGTGCATGCACTTTTATCCACAGCAGAGTGAGATGTTCCTGGGGGTGGGGTGAGGATGTGGTTTGGAACTGTGCATGCAGTTTCATCCACAGCAGAGTGAGAAGTTCCTGGGGGCAGGGTGAGGATGTGGTTTGGAACTGTGCATGCACTTTTATCCACAGCAGAGTGAGATGTTCCTGGGGGCAGGGGTGAGGATGTGGTTTGGAACTGTGCGTGCAGTTTTATCCACAGCAGAGTGAGATGTTCCTGGGGGCAGGGTGAGGATGTGGTTTGGAACTGTGCATGCAGTTTTATCCACAGCAGAGTGAGATGTTCCTGGGGGTGGGGTGAGGATGTGGTTTGGAAATGCGCGTGCAGTTTTATCCACAGCAGAGTGAGATGTTCCTGGGGGTGGGGTGAGGATGTGGTTTGGAACTGTGCATGCACTTTTATCCACAGCAGAGTGAGATGTTCCTGGGGGTGTGGTGATTATGTGGTTTGGAAATGTGCATGCAGTTTTATCCACAGCAGGGTGAGAAGTTCCAGGGGGTGGGGTGAGGATGTGGTTTGGAACTGTGCGTGTAGTTTTATCCACAGCAGGGTGAGAAGTTCCTGGGGGTGGGGTGAGGATGTGGTTTGGAACTGTGCGTGCAGTTTTATCCACAGCAGGGTGAGATGTTCCTGGGGGTGGGGTGAGGATGTGGTTTGGAAATGTGCATGCACTTTTATCCACAGCAGAGTGAGATGTTCCTGGGGGTGGGGTGAGGATGTGGTTTGGAACTGTGCATGCAGTTTTATCCACAGCAGAGTGAGAAGATCCTGGGGGCAGGGTGAGGATGTGGTTTGGAACTGTGCATGCACTTTTATCCACAGCAGAGTGAGATGTTCCTGGGGGCGGGGTGAGGATGCGGTTTGGAACTGTGCATGCAGTTTTATCCACAGCAGGGTGAGAAGTTCCTGGGGGGTGGGGTGAGGATGTGGTTTGGAACTGTGCAGGCACATTTATCCACAGCAGAGTGAGATGTTCCTGGGGCTGGGGTGAAGATGTGGTTTGGAACTGTGCGTGCAGTTTTATCCACAGCAGAGTGAGATTTTCCTGGGGGTGGGGTGAGGATGTGGTTTGGAACTGTGCATGCACTTTTATCCACAGCAGAGTGAGATGTTCCTGGGGGTGGGGTGAGGATGTGGTTTGGAACTGTGCATGCAGTTTTATCCACAGCAGAGTGAGAAGTTCCTGGGGGCAGGGTGAGGATGTGGTTTGGAACTGTGCATGCACTTTTATCCACAGCAGAGTGAGATGTTCCTGGGGGTGGGGTGAGGATGTGGTTTGGAACTGTGCGTGCAGTTTTATCCACAGCAGGGTGAGAAGTTCCTGGGGGTGGGGTGAGGATGTGGTTTGGAACTGTGCATGCAGTTTTATCCACAGCAGGGTGAGATGTTCCTGGGGGTGGGGTGAGGATGTGGTTTGGAACTGTGCAGGCACATTTATCCACAGCAGAGTGAGATGTTCCTGGGGCTGGGGTGAAGATGTGGTTTGGAACTGTGCGTGCAGTTTTATCCACAGCAGAGTGAGATGTTCCTGGGGGTGGGGTGAGGATGTGGTTTGGAACTGTGCGTGCAGTTTTATCCACAGCAGAGTGAGATGGTCCTGGGGGTGGGGTGAGGATGTGGTTTGGAACTGTGCATGCACTTTTATCCACAGCAGAGTGAGATGTTCCTGGGGGTGGGGTGAGGATGTGGTTTGGAACTGTGCATGCAGTTTTATCCACAGCAGGGTGAGAAGTTCCTGGGGGTGGGGTGAGGATGTGGTTTGGAACTGTGCGTGCAGTTTTATCCACAGCAGGGTGAGAAGTTCCTGGGGGTGGGGTGAGGATGTGGTTTGGAACTGTGCATGCAGTTTTATCCACAGCAGGGTGAGATGTTCCTGGGGGTGGGTTGAGGATGTGGTTTGGAACTGTGCATGCAGTTTTATCCACAGCAGAGTGAGAAGTTCCTGGGGGCAGGGTGAGGATGTGGTTTGGAACTGTGCATGCACTTTTATCCACAGCAGAGTGAGATGTTCCTGGGGGTGGGGTGAGGATGCGGGTTGGAACTGTGCATGCAGTTTTTATCCACAGCAGGGTGAGAAGTTCCTGGGGGTGGGGTGAGGATGTGGTTTGGAACTGTGCGTGCAGTTTTATCCACAGCAGGGTGAGAAGTTCCTGGGGGTGGGGTGAGGATGTGGCTTGGAACTGTGCATGCAGTTTTATCCACAGCAGGGTGAGATGTTCCTGGGGGTGGGGTGAGGATGTGGTTTGGAACTGTGCATGCACTTTTATCCACAGCAGAGTGAGATGTTCCTGGGGGTGGGGTGATGATGTGGTTTGGAACTGTGCTTGCAGTTTTATCCACAGCAGAGTGAGAAGTTCCTGGGGGCAGGGTGAGGATGTGGTTTGGAACTGTGCATGCACTTTTATCCACAGCAGAATGAGATGTTCCTCGGGGCGGGGTGAGGATGTGGTTTGGAACTGTGCGTGCAGTTTTATCCACAGCAGGGTGAGAAGTTCCTGGGGGTAGGGTGAGGATGTGGTTTGGAACTGTGCATGCAGTTTTATCCACAGCAGGGTGAGATGTTCCTGGGGGTGGGGTGAGGATGTGGTTTGGAACTGTGCAGGCACATTTATCCACAGCAGAGTGAGATGTTCCTGGGGCTGGGGTGAAGATGTGGTTTGGAACTGTGCGTGCAGTTTTATCCACAGCAGAGTGAGATTTTCCTGGGGGCAGGGTGAGGATGTGGTTTGGAACTGTGCGTGCAGTTTTATCCACAGCAGAGTGAGATGTTCCTGGGGGCAGGGTGAGGATGTGGTTTGGAACTGTGCATGCAGTTTTATCCACAGCAGAGTGAGATGTTCCTGGGGGTGGGGTGAGGATGTGGTTTGGAACTGTGCGTGCAGTTTTATCCACAGCAGAGTGAGATGTTCCTGGGGGCGGGGTGAGGATGTGGTTTGGAACTGTGCATGCAGTTTTATCCACAGCAGAGTGAGATGTTCCTGGGGGTGGGGTGAGGATGTGGTTTGGAACTGTGCATGCACTTTTATCCACAGCAGAGTGAGATGTTCCTGGGGGTGTGGTGAGGATGTGGTTTGGAACTGTGCATGCAGTTTTATCCACAGCAGGGTGAGAAGTTCCTGGGGGTGGGGTGAGGATGTGGTTTGGAACTGTGCGTGCAGTTTTATCCACAGCAGGGTGAGAAGTTCCTGGGGGCAGGGTGAGGATGTGGTTTGGAACTGTGCATGCACTTTTATCCACAGCAGAGTGAGATGTTCCTGGGGGTGGGGTGAGGATGTGGTTTGGAACTGTGCGTGCAGTTTTATCCACAGCAGGGTGAGAAGTTCCTGGGGGTGGGGTGAGGATGTGGTTTGGAACTGTGCATGCAGTTTTATCCACAGCAGGGTGAGATGTTCCTGGGGGTGGGGTGAGGATGTGGTTTGGAACTGTGCAGGCACATTTATCCACAGCAGAGTGAGATGTTCCTGGGGCTGGGGTGAAGATGTGGTTTGGAACTGTGCGTGCAGTTTTATCCACAGCAGAGTGAGATGTTCCTGGGGGTGGGGTGAGGATGTGGTTTGGAACTGTGCGTGCAGTTTTATCCACAGCAGAGTGAGATGTTCCTGGGGGTGGGGTGAGGATGTGGTTTGGAACTGTGCATGCACTTTTATCCACAGCAGAGTGAGATGTTCCTGGGGGTGGGGTGAGGATGTGGTTTGGAACTGTGCATGCAGTTTTATCCACAGCAGGGTGAGAAGTTCCTGGGGGTGGGGTGAGGATGTGGTTTGGAACTGTGCGTGCAGTTTTATCCACAGCAGGGTGAGAAGTTCCTGGGGGTGGGGTGAGGATGTGGTTTGGAACTGTGCATGCAGTTTTATCCACAGCAGGGTGAGATGTTCCTGGGGGTGGGGTGAGGATGTGGTTTGGAACTGTGCATGCAGTTTTATCCACAGCAGAGTGAGAAGTTCCTGGGGGCAGGGTGAGGATGTGGTTTGGAACTGTGCATGCACTTTTATCCACAGCAGAGTGAGATGTTCCTGGGGGTGGGGTGAGGATGCGGGTTGGAACTGTGCATGCAGTTTTATCCACAGCAGGGTGAGAAGTTCCTGGGGGTGGGGTGAGGATGTGGTTTGGAACTGTGCGTGCAGTTTTATCCACAGCAGGGTGAGAAGTTCCTGGGGGTGGGGTGAGGATGTGGCTTGGAACTGTGCATGCAGTTTTATCCACAGCAGGGTGAGATGTTCCTGGGGGTGGGGTGAGGATGTGGTTTGGAACTGTGCATGCACTTTTATCCACAGCAGAGTGAGATGTTCCTGGGGGTGGGGTGATGATGTGGTTTGGAACTGTGCTTGCAGTTTTATCCACAGCAGAGTGAGAAGTTCCTGGGGGCAGGGTGAGGATGTGGTTTGGAACTGTGCATGCACTTTTATCCACAGCAGAATGAGATGTTCCTCGGGGCGGGGTGAGGATGTGGTTTGGAACTGTGCGTGCAGTTTTATCCACAGCAGGGTGAGAAGTTCCTGGGGGTAGGGTGAGGATGTGGTTTGGAACTGTGCATGCAGTTTTATCCACAGCAGGGTGAGATGTTCCTGGGGGTGGGGTGAGGATGTGGTTTGGAACTGTGCAGGCACATTTATCCACAGCAGAGTGAGATGTTCCTGGGGCTGGGGTGAAGATGTGGTTTGGAACTGTGCGTGCAGTTTTATCCACAGCAGAGTGAGATTTTCCTGGGGGCAGGGTGAGGATGTGGTTTGGAACTGTGCGTGCAGTTTTATCCACAGCAGAGTGAGATGTTCCTGGGGGCAGGGTGAGGATGTGGTTTGGAACTGTGCATGCAGTTTTATCCACAGCAGAGTGAGATGTTCCTGGGGGTGGGGTGAGGATGTGGTTTGGAACTGTGCGTGCAGTTTTATCCACAGCAGAGTGAGATGTTCCTGGGGGCGGGGTGAGGATGTGGTTTGGAACTGTGCATGCAGTTTTATCCACAGCAGAGTGAGATGTTCCTGGGGGTGGGGTGAGGATGTGGTTTGGAACTGTGCATGCACTTTTATCCACAGCAGGGTGAGAAGTTCCTGGGGGTGGGGTGAGGATGTGGTTTGGAACTGTGCGTGCAGTTTTATCCACAGCAGGGTGAGAAGTTCCTGGGGGTGGGGTGAGGATGTGGTTTGGAACTGTGCATGCAGTTTTATCCACAGCAGGGTGAGATGTTCCTGGGGGTGGGGTGAGGATGTGGTTTGGAACTGTGCATGCACATTTATCCACAGCAGAGTGAGATGTTCCTGGGGGCGGGGTGAGGATGTGGTTTGGAACTGTGCATGCAGTTTTATCCACAGCAGAGTGAGAAGTTCCTGGGGGCAGGGTGAGGATGTGGTTTGGAACTGTGCGTGCAGTTTTATCCACAGCAGGGTGAGAAGTTCCTGGGGGTGGGGTGAGGATGTGGTTTGGAACTGTGCATGCAGTTTTATCCACAGCAGGGTGAGATGTTCCTGGGGGTGGGGTGAGGATGTGGTTTGGAACTGTGCATGCACATTTATCCACAGCAGAGTGAGATGTTCCTGGGGGCGGGGTGAGGATGTGGTTTGGAACTGTGCATGCAGTTTTATCCACAGCAGAGTGAGAAGTTCCTGGGGGCAGGGTGAGGATGTGGTTTGGAACTGTGCATGCAGTTTTATCCACAGCAGGGTGAGAAGTTCCTGGGGGTGGGGTGAGGATGTGGTTTGGAACTGTGCGTGCAGTTTTATCCACAGCAGGGTGAGAAGTTCCTGGGGGTGGGGTGAGGATGTGGTTTGGAACTGTGCATGCAGTTTTATCCACAGCAGGGTGAGATGTTCCTGGGGGTGGGGTGAGGATGTGGTTTGGAACTGTGCATGCACATTTATCCACAGCAGAGTGAGATGTTCCTGGGGCTGGGGTGAGGATGTGGTTTGGAACTGTGCATGCACTTTTATCCACAGCAGAGTGAGATGTTCCTGGGGGTGGGGTGAGGATGTGGTTTGGAACTGTGCATGCAGTTTTATCCACAGCAGAGTGAGAAGTTCCTGGGGGCAGGGTGAGGATGTGGTTTGGAACTGTGCGTGCAGTTTTATCCACAGCAGAGTGAGATGTTCCTGGGGCGGGGTGAGGATGTGGTTTGGAACTGTGCATGCAGTTTTATCCACAGCAGAGTGAGAAGTTCCTGGGGGCAGGGTGAGGATGTGGTTTGGAACTGTGCATGCACTTTTATCCACAGCAGAGTGAGATGTTCCTGGGGGCGGGGTGAGGATGTGGTTTGGAACTGTGCATGCAGTTTTATCCACAGCAGGGTGAGAAGTTCCTGGGGGTGGGGTGAGGATGTGGTTTGGAACTGTGCGTGCAGTTTTATCCACAGCAGGGTGAGAAGTTCCTGGGGGTGGGGTGAGGATGTGGTTTGGAACTGTGCGTGCAGTTTTATCCACAGCAGGGTGAGATGTTCCTGGGGGTGGGGTGAGGATGTGGTTTGGAACTGTGCATGCACTTTTATCCACAGCAGAGTGAGATGTTCCTGGGGGTGGGGTGAGGATGTGGTTTGGAACTGTGCATGCAGTTTTATCCACAGCAGAGTGAGAAGTTCCTGGGGGCAGGGTGAGGATGTGGTTTGGAACTGTGCATGCACTTTTATCCACAGCAGAGTGAGATGTTCCTGGGGGCAGGGTGAGGATGAGGTTTGGAACTGTGCATGCAGTTTTATCCACAGCAGAGTGAGATGTTCCTGTGGGCAGGGTGAGGATGTGGTTTGGAACTGTGCATGCACTTTTATGCACAGCAGAGTGAGATGTTCCTGGGGGTGGGGTGAGGATGTGGTTTGGAACTGTGCATGCAGTTTTATCCACAGCAGGGTGAGATGTTCCTGGGGGTGGGGTGAGGATGTGGTTTGGAACTGTGCGTGCAGTTTTATCCACAGCAGAGTGAGATGTTCCTGGGGGCTGGGGTGAGGATGTGGTTTGGAACTGTGCATGCACTTTTATCCACAGCAGAGTGAGATGTTCCTGGGGGTGGGGTGAGGATGTGGTTTGGAACTGTGCATGCAGTTTTATCCACAGCAGAGTGAGATGTTCCTGGGGGCAGGGTGAGGATGTGGTTTGGAACTGTGCATGCACTTTTATCCACAGCAGAGTGAGATGTTCCTGGGGGTGGGGTGAGGATGTGGTTTGGAACTGTGCATGCAGTTTTATCCACAGCAGAGTGAGATGTTCCTGGGGGCAGGGTGAGGATGTGGTTTGGAACTGTGCATGCACTTTTATCCACAGCAGAGTGAGATGTTCCTGGGGGTGGGGTGAGGATGTGGTTTGGAACTGTGCATGCAGTTTTATCCACAGCAGAGTGAGAATGTTCCTGGGGGTAGGGGTGAGGATGTGGTTTGGAACTGTGCATGCACTTTTATCCACAGCAGAGTGAGATGTTCCTGGGGGCTGGGGTGAGGATGTGGTTTGGAACTGTGCATGCACTTTTATCCACAGCAGAGTGAGATGTTCCTGGGGGTGGGGTGAGGATGTGGTTTGGAACTGTGCAGTGCAGTTTTATCCACAGCAGGGTGAGAAGTTCCTGGGGGCAGGGGTGAGGATGTGGTTTGGAACTGTGCATGCACTTTTATCCACAGCAGAGTGAGATGTTCCTGGGGGCGGGGTGAGGATGTGGTTTGGAACTGTGCATGCAGTTTTATCCACAGCAGAGTGAGAAGTTCCTGGGGGCAGGGTGAGGATGTGGTTTGGAACTGTGCATGCACTTTTATCCACAGCAGAGTGAGATGTTCCTGGGGGCGGGGTGAGGATGTGGTTTGGAACTGTGCATGCAGTTTTATCCACAGCAGAGGGAGATGTTCCTGGGGGTGGGGTGAGGATGTGGTTTGGAACTGTGCGTGCAGTTTTATCCACAGCAGAGGTGAGATGTTCCTGGGGGTGGGGTGAGGATGTGGTTTGGAACTGTGCGTGCAGTTTTATCCACAGCAGAGTGAGATGTTCCTGGGGGTGGGGTGAGGATGTGGTTTGGAACTGTGCATGCACTTTTATCCACAGCAGAGTGAGATGTTCCTGGGGGTAGGGGTGATGATGTGGTTTGGAACTGTGCATGCAGTTTTATCCACAGCAGAGTGAGATGTTCCTGGGGGCAGGGTGAGGATGTGGTTTGGAACTGTGCATGCACTTTTATCCACAGCAGAGTGAGATGTTCCTGGGGGTGGGGTGAGGATGTGGTTTGGAACTGTGCATGCAGTTTTATCCACAGCAGAGTGAGATGTTCCTGTGGGCAGGGGTGAGGATGTGGTTTGGAACTGTGCATGCACTTTTATCCACAGCAGAGTGAGATGTTCCTGGGGGTGGGGTGAGGATGTGGTTTGGAACTGTGCATGCAGTTTTATCCACAGCAGAGTGAGATGTTCCTGGGGGGCAGGGTGAGGATGTGGTTTGGAACTGTGCATGCACTTTTATCCACAGCAGAGTGAGATGTTCCTGGGGGCAGGGGTGAGGATGTGGTTTGGAACTGTGCATGCAGTTTTATCCACAGCAGAGTGAGATGTTCCTGGGGGTGGGGTGAGGATGTGGTTTGGAACTGTGCAGTGCAGTTTTATCCACAGCAGGTGAGATGTTCCTGTGGGTGGGGTTGAGGATGTGGTTTGGAACTGTGCGTGCAGTTTTATCCACAGCAGAGTGAGATGTTCCTGGGAGCGGGGTGAGGATGTGGTTTGGAACTGTGCATGCAATTTTATCCACAGCAGAGTGAGATGTTCCTGGGGGCGGGGTGAGGATGTGGTTTGGAACTGTGCATGCAGTTTTATCCACAGCAGAGTGAGATGTTCCTGGGGGTGGGGTGAGGATGTGGTTTGGAACTGTGCGTGCAGTTTTATCTACAGCAGAGTGAGATGTTCCTGGGGGTGGGGTGAGGATGAGGTTTGGAACTGTGCATGCAGTTTTATCCACAGCAGAGTGAGATGTTCCTGGGGGCAGGGTGAGGATTTGGTTTGGAACTGTGCATGCAGTTTTATCCTCAGCAGAGTGAGGTGTTCCTGGGGGTGGGGTGAGGATGTGGTTTGCAACTGTGCGTGCAGTTTTATCCATAGCAGAGTGAGATGTTCCTGGGGCGGGGTGAGGATGTGGTTTGGAACTGTGCATGCAGTTTTATCCACAGCAGAGTGAGGTGTTCCTGGGGGCAGGGTGAGGATGTGGTTTGGAACTGTGCATGCAGTTTTATCCACAGCAGAGTGAGGTGTTCCTGGGAGCGGAGTGAGGATGTGGTTTGGAACTGTGCATGCAGTTTTATCCACAGCAGATTGAGATGTTCCTAGGGGCGGGGTGAGGATGTGGTTTGGAACTGTGCGTGCAGTTTTATCCACAGAAGGGTGAAATGTTCCTGGGGGCAGGGTGAGGCTGTGGTTTGGACCATAGACAACGGGGTTCAGTGATGGAGGGACAAGGAGATGTAAAACGTTCACCGAAATTGGGATGTCTGATGGGATTTTGTTCCCACTTCTGTGAGTTATGGCCAAAACCACAAGGATAGTAGAAAAAAATAAGATGAGAATGAGGTGAGAAGAGCAGGTACTCAAGGCCTTCATGGCTGCCCCTTCAGCTTGCAGCTTGAGCACAGCCCGGAGGATGAAACAGTATGAGATAGTGATTAACAGCAACATACGAACATGCCATACTGGGTCAGACCAAGGGTCCATCAAGCCCAGCATCCTGTTTCCAACAGAGGCCAATCCAGGCCATTAGAACCTGGCAAGTACCCAAAAACTAAGTCTATCGATAAGAACCTGGCAAGTACCCAAAAACTAAGTCTAAGTCTACAGTTCCCAATAACAAGTCACTGCCTAATAAAACCCAGGCAACCACCAGCTGGTAAACACTGTTTATTGTAATATCTTCACAGGCCACGGACACTACTGCTAAGTTGGCACAGAAGCTGTATTTGATGGCATTTCTGGAGCAGTAATGCAGCCGGGCAGCAAGCAGAGGGACCGGTAGACCTAACACTGCATTCCAGACCAGGATAAAGACAGCAGATTTTACTACAAAGCCGTTAGTAATTATGAGGAAGTACCGTAAGGGGTTACAGATAGCAACGTAATGATCATAAGCCATGATAAGGAAGATCCCCGATTCTGTCCCTTGCATCAGCCAGAGGACCCCCATGAGTTTGGGAGTGACTGAATTGCACAGAACAAGATCCACCAGTGCCAGCATGGCCAGGAAATAGTACATGGGCTCATGGAGGCTTGGATCAGCATAGAAGGTGATCAGTAGTGTGATATTGGCCACAAGGACTAAAAGGTAGAGAAGAGCCAGTGGGATGGAGAGCCAGTGCTGCCAGCTCTGGATCCTGGGGAAATCCATGAGGATGAACTTGGTCATCTCTGTAGTGTTATTGGAAGGCGACATCACGGTAATTCTGGCTTCACTGCCTCTCGCTTCTTCTCTGAGAAAATACCTATGGATATAAGGAAAGAAATCCATGAGTTAGATTAGAGTAGGGTCTTGAAAGGAATTCATCCATATTAACTCAAATGATAAACATGTGGATAAAGGTGAACCGGTAGATGTAGTGTATTTGGATTTTCAGAAGGCGTTTGACAAAGTCCCTCATGAGAGGCTTCCAAGAAAACTAAAAGTCATGGGATAGGAGGTAATGTCCTTTCATGGATTGCAAACTGGTTAAAAGACAGGAAACAGAGAGTAGGATTATATGGTCAATTTTCTCAGTGGAAAAGGGTAAACAGTGGAGTGCCTCAGGGATCTGTACTTGGACCAGTGCTTTTCAATATATATATACATGATCTGGAAAGGAATACGACAAGTGAGGTTATCAAATTTGCAGATGATACAAAATTATTCAGAGTAGTTAAATCACAAGCAGATTGTGATACATTACAGGAGGACCGGCCAGCCTGAAGAAAAGGTAAGAGCCTGCTCGCGGATCACAACAAGATACATTGAAAAGTTCAGCCAGTGGAACTACCAGGACTTCACTAATTTCCCTTACCACTCTCAGATGTTTCCCATCTGAACTAAGCATCTTATCTACTTTGAGTTTAGTTAGCTCTTCATGAAAATACTTTTCTAAAAATTAAATCTTATTTGTGTTCATTGTATGTGGTCCAGCTCCTGGCCCTTCCACAGTGAACATAGATCAGAAATATTTGTTAAGTAATTCCTCTTTTTCCTCATCAGTCTCTACATCTTCCTCCTCTTCACCTCTGAATCTCACAATGCCATTTTTGCACTTCCTTCTATCATTAACATCTCTAAAAAAGTTTCATCTCCCTGTTTTACCGTATTTGCTATTTTATTTGAATTTTCGCATTCCTGACTGCTTTCCCAGCTTCTCTTAGCTTTTCCAGATATTGTCACCTGACTTCCTCTATCTGCAATCTCTGCCGTTTATGAATGCTAACCTTTTCCCCCTTACCTTTTCAGCTACTTCTTTAGAAAACCATAGCAGCCTCTTTTTCCTTTTTCCTTTACTTTCTTAACAAAAAGGTTATTTGATCTTACAATATCTGCTTTTAGTTTTGCTCACTGCTCTTCTACATCCCCTAGATTTTTTTTATCCAGTTAACAATTCCTTGAGGTTCTTCCCCATTTTAACAAAGTTAGTTTTCCTGAAGTCTATGATCCTCACCTTCGAATGAACCTTCATCTTCTGCAGCATAATACTGAACCACACCATCCAGTGATCAGTGAACCCAGATGATTAGTCACTATGACATCACAAATACTGCCCCCGCTGGCATACAGCAGGTCCAGGATAGCCCATCTGCCATGTGGATTCTGTTACCAGTTGGCAGAACAGTCTTCCCAACAAAGAATTCAGGATCGCACAGCTTCTAGAAGACACTGCAGCTGGGATGTCTCAATCAACATCTGGCAGACTGAAATCCCTAGCATTAGCAGCTCCCCTTTTATAGCAATTTTGTGGATATCCTCTATTAAATCTCTATCCATTTCTTCTGTCTGTGACAGAGTTCGATATGTTATACCAAATAAATATTTGTGACTTGGATTGGCCACTGTTGGAGGTAGGATACTGGGGAATGGAACAACTCCCCTATGAGGAAAGACTAAAGAGGTTAAGACTTTTCAGCTTGGAGAAGAGACGGCTGAGGGGGGATATGATAGAGGTGTTTAAAATCATGAGAGGTCTAGAATGGGTAGATGTGAATCGGTTATTTACTCTTTCGGATAGTAGAAAGACTAGGGGGCACTCCATGAAGTTAGCATGGGGCACATTTAAAACTAATCGGAGAAAGTTCTTTTTTACCCAACGCACAATTAAACTCTGGAATTTGTTGCCAGAGGATGTGGTTAGTGCAGTTAGTATTGCTGTGTTTAAAAAAGGATTGGATAAGTTCTTGGAGGAGAAGTCCATTACCTGCTATTAAGTTCACTTAGAGAATAGCCACTGCCATTAGCAATGGTAACATGGGATAGACTTAGTTTTTGGGTACTTGCCAGGTTCTTATGACCTGGATTGACCACTGTTGGAAACAGGATGCTGGGCTTGATGGACCCTTGGTCTGACCCAGTATGGCATATCTTTTGTTCTTATGTTATGTAAATAAAAGCTTCATTCTCTCTATCCAGATTAGCTGGGTTTAAAAAGGATTGGATAAGTTCTTGGAGGAGAAGTCCATTAACTGCTATTAATCAAGTTTACTTAGGGAATAGCCACTGCTATTAATTGCATCAGTAACATGGGATCTTCTTAGTGTTTGGGTAATTGCCAGATTTTTGTGGCCTGGATTGGCCTCTGTTGGAAACAGGATGCTGGGCTTGATGGACCCTTGGTCTGACCCAGCATGGCATGTTCTTATGTTCTTAACCCACAGTGCCTCCTCCTTATCTTGTAAGCCCAGCAATGCTGTTGCATTATGCTGTTCTTTATATATAATGCCACATCTCCTCCCTTCCTTTGTACATGGTCCTTCCTGAATAGATTGTAGCTGGGTATAACTGTATCCCAGTCACATTTTCTATATACCATATCTCTGGGACTTTATTTCCCTTCCTATGGACATTAGTATATACCTACCGCTTTCCAGATGTTGCCTGCTTTTTCCCATTTTTATACAAGTATTTAATATTTTACTTATATTAAGGTTTTGTTCAGCTGTCCCTGATGATTCTAGTTTAAAGACCCCCTCAATAGGTTTGCCAGTCTGTTGGAAGATGCTGCACCCCTTCTTTGACAGACGGACCCCATCTCTGCTCAGAAGTCCTTGAAATATCATCCCTTGGTCCAGGAAGCTGAAATGCTTTCATCACAAAATCCATTAAGAGAAAGGGCTTGAGGCACCCCCTACTCCTGGGCTGTGTCATATAACTGGAGCAAGGTCTAGGCATTGAAGCTTGGCCAAGTAGTTAAGGACTGGTCCCTATCATGTGACTGGAGCAAGGTCAGGTTGGCACCTGTTATGTGACTGGAGCAAGGTCAGGTTGGCACCTGTTATGTGACTGGAGCAAGGTCAGGTTGGCACCTGTTGTGTGACTGGAGCAAGGTCAGGTTGGCACCTGTTATGTGACTGGAGCAAGGTCAGGTTGGTACCTGTTATGTGACTGGAGCAAGGTCAGGTTGGCACCTGTTATGTGACTGGAGCAAGGTCAGGTTGGCACCTGTTATGTGACTGGAGCAAGGTCAGGTTGGTACCTGTTGTGTGACTGGAGCAAGGTCAGGTTGGCACCTGTTATGTGACTGGAGCAAGGTCAGGTTGGTACCTGTTATGTGACTGGAGCAAGGTCAGGTTGGTACCTGTTGTGTGACTGGAGCAAGGTCAGGTTGGCACCTGTCATGTGACTGGAGCAAGGTCAGGTTGGCACCTGTTATGTGACCGGAGCAAGGTCAGGTTGGCACCTGTTGTGTGACCGGAGCAAGGTCAGGTTGGCACCTGTTGTGTGACTGGAGCAAGGTCAGGTTGGTACCTGTTGTGTGACTGGAGCAAGGTCAGGTTGGCACCTGTCATGTGACTGGAGTAAGGTCAGGTTGGCACCTGTTATGTGACCGGAGCAAGGTCAGGTTGGCACCTGTTATGTGACCGGAGCAAGGTCAGGTTGGCACCTGTTGTGTGACTGGAGCAAGGTCAGGTTGGTACCTGTTATGTGACTGGAGCAAGGTCAGGTTGGCACCTGTCATGTGACTGGAGCAAGGTCAGGTTGGCACCTGTCATGTGACTGGAGTAAGGTCAGGTTGGCACCTGTCATGTGACCGGAGCAAGGTCAGGTTGGCACCTGTTATGTGACTGGAGCAAGGTCAGGTTGGTACCTGTTGTGTGACTGGAGCAAGGTCAGGTTGGCACCTGTTATGTGACTGGAGCTAGGTCAGGTTGGTACCTGTTATGTGACCGGAGCAAGGTCAGGTTGGCACCTGTTATGTGACCGGAGCAAGGTCAGGTTGGCACCTGTTATGTGACCGGAGCAAGGTCAGGTTGGTACCTGTTATGTGACTGGAGCAAGGTCAGGTTGGCACCTGTCATGTGACTGGAGCAAGGTCAGGTTGGCACCTGTTATGTGACTGGAGCAAGGTCAGGTTGGCACCAATTTTAAAAATGGCACCTACTGGGCCCAGGGCTAGGAGGGTGTCTTGGGCCCCTTTCTCTTGACGGATTTCATGCGTTTGAGGTATTAGGGTGTAGAAGACTGATCAAGGACTGTAGGAAGGCCCCGCCCCACTAGAATCAATGATTCATCATGACCAATAAAGTGATTTTTACATTTTGGGAGTTGGGGGTTGGGGGTTAGGTCCAGGGAAGGGAATCTCTCAGATATTTTGTGATATGCTGGTTCTTTTGGACGTTATGGCCTGCTTGTTGATTGAGTTTGGGGAAGGGCATCCATCATCTTATGACCACTGGCTGATATTTATTTTATTTGGGTGCTTGGGCTTCCTCAAGTGCAGCCCCTGGGTAAGGAGGGGGTCAAGTTTGAACCCCATATAGGGGTTTACTTTTTGCCAACTTTATTGTTTGGGTTAAGGTGGCCCTTTAAATTTAATATGGGAGCATCGGGAAGGCAGTAGACGTGGTAATAGCAGTGAAGGTGTTTCCCAGTCATTCTTCAATTGTTGGGTGCTTCTGGGACCTGTTGAAAATAATGAGAAAGACCTACCAAAGTCCCTGTCTTTTCCTCAGCTGTCCTGCAGATTAAATTAGTTTGCCTGTGGAATCTAACTTCCACCTGCACACTCAGAATTCCTGCTTGCGTTCATGTTTGTTTACTTTCTTGTTGCTTGGAAGCACAAAGTGTCTTATCATTTCAGACTACACTATGGACCTGATTTTCAAAAGCATTTACATTCTTAAAACTGGGTTTTATATGTGTAAATGCACTTTACCTATGTACGTGGGCTTTTGAAACTTGCTACAATATGTGCCATTGAATTGTCAATAGTTTTTACCTGCATTAAGTGCACTTAAAGTGGATAGATGGATTTCAAAAGTTGCTCTGATAGTATTTACATTTACATGTGTAACTCTTTTGAAATTGTATGTATTTATAAATCGATGAGGTGCACAGTTTCATGTTGCCATTTTTGTGGATCCTTGTTGCTGAGGTTATAGAACTAAAGAGAGCAACTAGAAATTTTTACTACAAAGATCAAATGCTACCAGTCAAGTTCACAAGAAATAAAAAGGTCCATATTTAGCCACCATGCAGCTCTGCTACTTAGCCAGGAATATTTAACCATCTAACTAATGCTGTATATTCAGCAGCGCAGCCACACCACTAAGTATACCCAGTTATCATAATGTTATGTACAGCAGGCTAACTTTAGGACAGCAAACCAAATCAACTCATCAGAACATGCCATACTGGGTCAGACCAAGGGTCCAGCAAGCCCAGCATCCTGTTTCCAACAGTGGCCAATCCAGGCCATAAGAACCTGGCAAGTACCCAAACATTAGATAGATCACAAGCTACTATTGCTTAAAACTAAGTCTATTCCATGTTACTGTTGCTAGTAATAGCAGTGGCTATTTTCTAAGTCAACTTAATTAATAGCAGGTAATGGGCTTCTCCTCCAAGAACTTATCCAATCCTTTTTTAAACACAGCTACACTAACTGCACTAACCACATCCTCTGGCAACAAATTACAGAGTTTAATTGTGCGTTGAGTGAAAAAACTTTCTCCGATTCATTTTAAATGTACCACATGCTAACTTCATGGAGTGCCCCCTAGTCTTTCTATTATCTGAAAGAGTAAAAAACCGATTCATATCTACCAGTTCTAGACCTCTCATGATCTTAAACACCTCTAACATATCCCCCCTCAGCTGTCTCTTCTCCAAGCTGAAAAGTCCTAACCTTTTTAGTCTTTCCTCATAGGGGAGCTGTTCCATTCCCCTTATCATTTTGGTAGCCCTTCTCTGTACCTTCTCCATCGCAATGGAGAGATTACTTACCTGATAATCTCATTTTCCTTAGTGTATGCAGATGGACTCAGAACAAGTGGGTATAGTGTGCTCGTGCTAGCAGTTGGAGACGGATCTGACGTCAGCAAGGGGTACATATACCCCCACAGGAAGTGCAGCTAATCAGTAATCTTCCTTGCAAAAGCTTTTATGGATATATGTGTAACTGACCGATCGATTAAAGGAACATGATTACCCAGACCGATTGATAGTAGCTGGAGACCACCAGTGTTCATAACCGGAAGGCGTCGACACCCGGCAGGGTGGATGCCCTATATAAGGAAACATGGCTTACCGTGAGTCGGTGAATCCCCATGTATACTGGCAGCCGGGCGGGATGCTGAGTCCATCTGCATACACTAAGGAAAACGAGATTATCAGGTAAGTAATCTCTCCATTTCCTAGAGTGTAGCAGATGGACTCAGAACAAGTGGGATGTACAAAAGCTACTCCCGGACTGGGCGGGAGGCTGCCCGAGGTCCACTTAGGATTGCCCTCGCAAATGCTGTGTCCTACCTGGCCTGGACGTCCAGACGGTAGAATCTGGAGAAGGTATGGATGGAGGACCACGTTGCCGCTTTACATATCTCTGCAGGCTGCAGCATCCTAGTTTCCGCCCAGGAGGCCGCTTGCGCTCTGGTAGAGTGAGCCTTGACCTGTAGAGGTGGTGGTTTTCCTGCCTCTACGTAGGCTGCCTTGATAACTTCTTTGATCCAGCGGGCGATGGTTGCCCGTGAGGCCGCTTCCCCTCGCTTCTTCCCACTGTGAAGGACGAACAGGTGGTCCTTCTTATGTACTGCTTCCGACATTTCCAGGTATCTGGACAGCAGCCTGCCGATGTCGAGATGGCGCATTACTCAACCTTCTTCTGACTTCTTCAAACCTTCCGTGGTGGGCAAGGATATGGTTTGGTTGAGGTGGAAGTGTGAGACTACTTTGGGTAAGAAAGAAGGAACCGCGCGAAGATGGATAGCCCCTGGAGTGATTCGGAGAAACGGATCACGGCAGGACAGCGCTTGTAGTTCTGAGATGCGGCGCGCTGAGCATGCGGCCAGCAAAAACGCCATCTTCAAGGTTAACAAACGGAGGGACAGGCCTCGGAGGGGTCTGAAGGTGGGTCCTGCTAGAAATTCCAAAACTAGGTTGAGGTTCCACAGGGGCACTGGCCACTTCAGTGGCGGGCGAATGTGTTTGACTCCTTTCAGGAAACGTGAAACGTGTGGGTGTGTGGCAATGCTGTTGCCGTCACTCTTGGGACCGTAGCAGGATAGTGCTGCCACCTGAACCTTGATTGAACTGAGGGACAGACCCTTCTGAAGTCCATCTTGCAGGAAATCCAAAATGATGGGGATTTTAGCGGCATGTGGATTGGTGCTGTGAGTGTCGCACCAGGCTTCAAATACTCTCCAGATCCTTATATATGTTAGTGATGTGGAGAATTTGTGTGCTCGGAGGAGTGTATCTATTACCGATCCCGAGTATCCTCTTTTCTTCAGTCTAGCCCTCTCAATGGCCAGACCGTAAGAGAGAATTGAGCTGGATCCTCGTGGAGGATGGGACCTTGCCGCAGCAGGTCCCTGTGTGGAGCCAGGGGTAGTGTTTTCCCTGCCAGTAGTCTTCTCATGTCTGCGTACCAGGGTCTTCTTGGCGAGTCCGGGGCCACAGGTAGGTTTCTTCTATGAATTTAGTCGTAAGAATTTGGAAAAACGCTCAGTGAGCGTGAGGTAGCTCCAAACTGCTTTGGAGACGGAAATTACTGATTAGCTGCACTTCCTGCGGGGGTATATGTACCCCGTGCTGACGTCAGATCCGTCTCCAACTGCTAGCACGAGCACACTATACCCACTTGTTCTGAGTCCATCTGCTACACGCTAGGAAATTATATCTTTTTTGAGATGCGGCGACCAGAATTGTACACAGTATTCAAGGTGTGGTCTTCACCATGGAGCGATACAGAGGCATTATGACATTTCCGTTTTATTCACCATTCCCTTTCTAATAATTCCCAACATTCTGTTTGCTTTTTTGACTGCTGCAGCACACTGAGCCGATGATTTCAATGTGTTATCCACTATGACGCCTAGATCTCTTTCTTGGGTTGTAGCACCCAATATGGAACCCAACATTGTGTAACTATAGCATGGGTTATTTTTTCCCTATATGCATCACCTTGCACTTATCCACATTAAATTTCATCTGCCATTTTGATGCCCAATTTTCCAGTCTCACAAGGTCTTCCTGCAATTTATCACAATCTGCTTGTGATTTAACTACTCTGAACAATTTTGTATCATCTGCAAATCTGATTATCTCACTCGTCAAATTTCTTTCCAGATCATTTATAAATATATTGAAAAGTAAGGGTCCCAAAACAGATCCCTGAGGCACTCCACTGCCCACTCCCTTCCACTGAGAAAATTGCCCATTTAATCCTACTCTCTGTTTCCTGTCTTTTAGCCAGTTTGCAATCCATGAAAGGACATCACCACCTATCCCATGACTTTTTACTTTTCCTAGAAGCCTCTCATGAGGAACTTTGTCAAACGCCTTCTGAAAATCCAAGTATACTATATCTACCGGTTCACCTTCATCCACATGTTTATTAACTCCTTCAAAAAAGTGAAGCAGATTTGTGAGGCAAGACTTGCCTTGGGTAAAGCCATGCTGTCTTTGTTCCATTAAACCATGTCTTTCTATATGTTCTGTGATTTTGATGTTTAGAACACTTTCCACTATTTTTCCTGGCACTGAAGTCAAGCTAACCGGGCTATATTTATTTATTTTATTTAAAATCTTTTCTATACTGTCGTTAAGCTAGTTGCCGTCACAATGGTTCACAATAAGGCTCATAATTTAAAACTTAAATGAGTTGAGTTATATTAAACAGGTGCCATCAAATACTGTAACATAGTTTCATATTAAATAGTATTCTGTGGTTGATAAGTCATGTCCATTTTAAGTATATCAGCTGTAAGATAAATTAACACTTAAGTCTGAGATAAATTAACACTATAGTTTCCTGGATCGCCCCTGGAGCCCTTAAATATTGGGGTTACATTTGCTATCCTCCAGTCTTCAGGTACAATGGATGGTTTTAATGATAGGTTACAAATTTTTACTAATAGGACTGAAATTTCATTTTTTAGTTCCTTCTGAACTCTGGGGTGTATACCATCTGGTCCAGGTGATTTACTACTCTTCAGTTTGTCAATCAGGTCTACCACATCTTCTAGGTTCACCGTGATTTGATTCAGTCCATCTGATACATTACCTATGAAAACCTTCTCCAGTATGGGTACCTCCCCAACATCCTCTTCAGTAAACACCGAAGCAAAGAAATCATTTAATCTTTCCGCAATGGCCTTATCTTCTCTAAGTGCCCCTTTAACCCCTCGATCATCTAACGGTCCAACTGACTGCCTCACAGGCTTTCTGCTTCGGATATATTTTAAAAAGTTTTTACTGTGAGTTTTTGCCTCTACGGCCAACTTCTTTTCAAATTCTCTCTTAGCCTGTCTTATCAATGTCTTACATTTAACTTGCCAACGTTTATGCATTATCCTATTTTCTTTTTTTTTTTTTTTTATAATTTATTCTTTATTCAATTTTCATTCAAAAGAAACTTTTAAACAAAAATATACATAAGTAATATCGAAACAATAAAATTAAACTTAAATAAAATAAACTCTTATTTAAACGTCATGTATCTCAATTACATTTCCAATAATTAGGGGGGAAATAAACTTTATATAACTGGCAATATAATTATAATTGAAAGGAGAGAGAGTATTTTTCTTTATTTTTGACCATCTATACTACCACCTTGTATAAACTTATCCTGTAAGAACGTCTCCAAATGTAATGGGTCTAAGAAACTATACTTATTTCCTTGATATGTAACATAACAAATACAGGGGTATTTTAAGAAAAAAGTACCCCCAATTTCTAATAATTTAACTTTCAAGGAAAGGAAATGTCTCCTCTTAGCCTGCGTGGCCCTTGAGACATCAGGAAACAAATATTCTTTGACCACAAAAGTTCAAATCTTTATGTTTGAGAAAATCTCTAAACAATCTATCTTTGTCAGACTCTAATTGTAGAGAAACAAATAGGGTAGCTCTTTTCTGTATGATGTCTATAGACTCTTCGAGGAATGTTGAGACTCCTATAGTTGAAATCTCAATTTTCTCCTCTTTTTGTTCTGCCAATTTATCAGGAAAATAAAAGGTCTTAGAAATCACTTGTAACTCTTCGTCTCCATGTTGTAATATATCTTTCATGTATTTTTTCAGCATTTCTTTTGGAGATAAGAGTCTAGTCTGGGGAAAATTAGTTAGATATAGGTTTTTATACCTCATCATATTTTCTAATTTTTCCAGCTCTTTATGAGTGGATAAACTCTCTCTTATATGTATTGTTTCAGTTTCTTCCAATAGTTTTATTTATTTATTTATTTATTTAATATTTTTCTATACCGGCTTTCACGACTAGTAGTCGCATCAACCCGGTTTACATTTAACATTTAGTGTAATGAACATAAAACTAGATGAATTGAACTGGTGCAGGAATAGCAGTTACAATAAAACCAGGAAAAATACAACTGGGAGAGGAGGAAGCAAGAAGAAAAATATAGCAATAGGTACAAAAAACAAAATTACAAGATAATATTTACAATATGTACAAAATTAAAGTCAAGACTAAAGGTGGTCATGGGCTGGAAAAATTGAGGCTAAAATAGGAAGAGTATGATGAATAAGGCAGAGTGATGGTCTTTACACTGGGATTCTGGTAACATGGGATAGCCTGATTGAAGGGTAAGGTTTATATGGATCAATCAGAGATCTGATAGGCTTTTTTAAAAAGCCAAGTTTTTAGCCTTTTTCTGAAAGTTAATAGGCACTGTTCTTGGCGTAGCTCAGATGGGATGGAATTCCATAGACGTGGTCCTGCTGAGGATAATGCTCTGACTTCCAATGATTTATGTTGGAAGGTTTTGGCGTGTGGAACATGTAAAGCTTCTTTGTAAAATTCCCTAGTAGGTCTGACAGAGGTGCGTTTTTCAAACGGAATTTGTAGATTTAATGGTGCCTGAAGTTGCGTGGCTTTGAATATAGTAGTGATGGTCTTGTACATAATTCTGTAATGAATCGGTAGCCAGTGGAGGGCTTTCAGGATGGGGGTGATGTGGTCGAATCTCCTAGAGTTGGTCAACATTCTTGCAGCTGTATTCTGCACCATCTGTAAAGGTTTTGTATGAGAGATGGGGAGGCCTAGTAATATGGAATTACAATAATCCAGCTTGGAAAAAATAATTGCTTGAAGAATAGTTCTAAAATCTTTGGAATGGAAAAGATGTCTGATTCTTTTAAGGGTGTATAATTTATGAAAACAATCTTTGGTCGTTTGGTTAATAAATGGTTTTAGGTTTAGTCGGTTGTCAATAATTGCTCCTAGGTCTCTTATGTGTGAGGTTTGCAGGTTAGCTGGTGGGTTTGTGGTAATGTCGTTGTTTTCTGGGGCTATAATGAGAAATTCCGTTTTTGAGGCATTGAGAATGAGGTTTAGACTGTTGAGGAGTTGTTTAATCTCGGTTAGACAGCTCTCCCAGAATTTTAGAGTGTTTGTAATGGTTGTTTTTACGGGGATTACGATCTGAACGTCGTCTGCGTAAAGGAAGTGTTTCAAATTTAGTTTTGTAAGAAGGTGGCAGAGTGGGAGCAGGTATATATTAAATAAGGTGGGTGAGAGGGAGGAACCCTGTGGAACCCCTAATGAAGATGGATGGTAGCGAGATTCTTTGTTGTGGATTTTTACCTTGTATCCTCTGTTCTTCAGAAAGGTTTTAAACCAGGTCTGAACACTGCCTGAAACTCTGATGTTTGCCAGTAGGTTTATAAGGATGTGATGGTTGACCGTGTCGAATGCCGCCGAAAAGTCAAGTAAAATTAGAAGGAATGCGTGTCCTTTGTCGATGCCGGCTAGGAGGAAGTCTGTGAGAGAGAGTAGAAGCGTTTCTGTGCTTGCTGCTCTACGGAATCCAAATTGGTTAGGAGATAAAATTTGGTGGTCCTCAAGATAATTAGATAATTGTGCATTTACTATTTTTTCCATAATTTTTGATATGAAGGGGAGGTTGGAGATGGGGCGGAAATTGCCGGGATCATTTGTGTTAAGGTTTGGTTTTTTGAGTAGAGGTTTTATTGAAGCCGTTTTAAGGTCATCTGGGTAGATTCCCTGTTCAAGGGAGCAATTAATGATGTCCGCTAGAGTTTTGGAAATCGTATCCGGGATTAGTAAGAGTATTTTGGTGGGTAGTTGGTCAAAAGGGTGTGATGAAGGTTTCATTTTCTTCAGGATTGTTTGTATGTCCACGGTAGAGATGGGTTCGAATGAGTTGAAAGCGAAGTCTTTGTTATGGTAGAGAAATGAGGTATTGTAGGATGCATTTGGGTTTGGTGTCAGCTTCATAAGGAGGTCGGCGATTTTTTTATTGAAGTAAAGAGCCAGTTCATCTGCTTTAGTCTGTGCTTGGTCATCTGGGATATCTGGAGTGATGGTTTTTGTGAGACTGGACACGTAGTTGAACAAAGCTTTTGAATCAAATATGAGGTGGTGGATCTTGCAGGCGTAATAGTCTCTTTTGGTTTTTAGTGTGCTGTTTTTGTAGAGGTGTAGGGAGCGTTTGTAATCCTGAAGTGCTGCCGGTGAGGGGGCTTTTCTCCATTTTTTTTCCTTCTGTCTTAAAGTGGTTTTGAGTTTTCTTAATTCCTCATTAAACCATGGTTGATTCTTAGGCGCATTGTGTTTGGGATTTTTTGTTGTTAGGGGACATAATGTGTTGGCTACTGATTCTGTTATTTTAGCCCATGATTGAACAGCTGAGTTAGGAGTGGAGAGGTCAATGAGTGAGAGGTCTGGAGCTAGGTGCTTGGCTAGGTGTTCCGAAGGGCATGTTTTCCTGTAAAGAAATGGTTGAGGGGGGAGCAGATTGTAGCTCGGTTTAAACAGTGAGAATGATGTGGAGATTAATGAATGGTCTGACCATGGGACTTTGATGCACTCCGGGTGTTCTGTGAGTGAAATGCCGGAATTAACAAAAAAGAGGTCCAGCGTATGACCAGCTTTGTGCGTGGGTTTGTTAATTTGTTGCTTGAATCCCAAGGCTGTCATGGCCGTGAGAAAGGCTTCGCAGTTGGGAGAGAGAGGAGACTTATCCACATGAAGATTGAAGTCTCCCAGGATAATGGCTGGTGAGTCTAGGTTTAGGTGAGCTGCTATTATTTCCAGTATAGGAGAGGGATCAGATTCAAGAAAGCTTGGGGGTGCGTAGACTAATAGAATTTGAAGAAATTCAGATTTAAAGAGGCCTATTTCAAGTTTAGTTGAAGAATTGATGGTATGATGTGTAAATCTCAGTGTTTTTTTTGCTGCAAGGAAAATACCCCCTCCTCTTTTTTTTTGCCTTGGAATGGAGAAGAGGTCGTATGTTTGTGAAGGTAGTTGGTTTAAGAGGGCGATGTCTGATGTTTTGAGCCATGTTTCAGTTATGGCACAGAAGTCTGGGTTGTTATCTTGAAGAAGGTCGTTAAGGATCAACGTTTTGTTGGTGATCGATTGAGCGTTGAAGAGGATGAAGGTGAATAATGTTAGTCCTAAGAACTGCGTGGTGGGGGAGATCATGATGGGAATGAGAGATTTGTAAGTGTGTGGCCTGTTGATCATTGTAGGTATAGTAGATAATGAGCAGGCCTGATGAGGAGTAGGATAACTTGTATATGTTGACTCCTGGATGGTAGGTTGATGTGAGTCCTGGATGCAATTGGATGGATGCTGGATGGTGTTGAGTGAGTCCTGGATGCAGCTGGATGGGTGCTGGATGGTGTTGAGTGAGTCCTGGATGCAGCTGGATGGGTGCTGGATGGTGTTGAGTGAGTCCTGGATGCAATTGGATGAATGCTGGATGGTGTTGAGTGAGTCCTGGATGCAGCTGGGTGGGTGCTGGATGGTGTTGAGTGAGTCCTGGATGCAGCTGTGTGGGTGCTGGATGGTGTTGAGTGAGTCCTGGATGCAGCTGGATGGATGCTGGATGGTGTTGAGTGAGTCCTGGATGCAGCTGGATGGGTGCTGGATGGTGTTGAGTGAGTCCTGGATGCAGTTGGATGGGTGCTGGATGGTGTTGAGTGAGTCCTGGATGCAGTTGGATGGGTGCTGGATGGTGTTGAATGCGTGCTGAATACAGTTGCTGGAGAGTTGGACGAGTGAGGATGTGTGTTATTTGAAACGTCCGTTCAAAGTGAAATAGGGTTTACTTTTCTGCGGTCTGTTGGAGCCGAAAAGCTGAGAGGCTAGCTCTAAAGCACAGGGCTATTGGTCTTTTTACGGGGACGCACGAAGGGGCGCACTAAGGGGCAAGCCCCTTAGTTCGCGCTCCTTCGTGCGCGCGACGCCCGGCGCGCAACGCTGTCTTGAGGTTTGTAAAATTTAAAGGTCTCTGCTTCCCTCCCTGATTGGCTGGCTGAGTCCCAGGGGCGTGGTTTACTCACCGCGTTCTTAGATTGTCTGGCCGCTGAATGTTGTTAAATTGCTGGGTTCCGGTGCCTCCTCGGCACGGCTTACTCTAAGTCAGCGAGCAGGCTCTAGCCCGGGTGGGTAACGGGAGCCTCGGTCGAGGAGGTGGAAAAGCGCGGCGTGGTTAGTATCAGGAGCGGGAGGGCGCGAATATGAACGCCGCCTGGAGGTTTGTAAAATTTATTTTATTGTTTGTAAAATTTTATTGTTTTATTGTTATGTAATATTGTTTTATTGTTATGTAATATTTATTGTTATTGTTATAATTTTATTGTTTGTAAAATTTATTTTATTGTTTACCTTCACTAAATCTTCCTTTAAATTGGAGACACCCTTTTTTTGTTCCTCTAATTGCAACTTGTTTGAATTCACAATAGCTGACAGTGACATATTCATTTGGGATACATTTTCATTCATTTTTTACATCATTTGCCATATATCTTTTAATGTAACATCTTCAGGTGGGTCAGTAGGCCATTGATAACGCCTTTTTGACTCTCCTTCAGAGTTACTAATCGCTTCCACATCACAAGAATCAGCAGAGACACTCCCCATTGGTGGGCTGCCCGATTCCAGGTGTAAAAACCCATCTGGTAATGTTGCCAAAGGCTGCAGAGGGAGTGATGGTCCGGTGCCGGGGCTCAGGGAAGCTGAAAATTGCCCACCTGAGATATCCCCTGATGGCAATTCAACCCCCTTGAATATGTGGTTGTCCATTGGTCCCCTTGATGTTATAGGGGATATGGGAAAACTTTTAACTTTCCTTTTCCTCCCCATAATATGAGTTAGATTAGGTCAGAAAGTCTTCCAGTATCCAAAATGAATCTCTGGACTCACCCACTGCTTCTTCCGGTCTTCTCCGGGCTAAGCCGGGCAAAGCTGCGCACCGGCAGCGGCAGTGCGCCACTTCCTGGCGATTATATGGCCAGTGACTTACAAATGACATCACTAGTCCCGCCCCCTCGATCGGGGCTCAGCTGTTCCCTCACGGCGTTTTGATGGTACACAGTCCCGTGCAAATTCCAGAGACTCTGGGGGACCTCTCTCTCTCTCCCTTCAGCAGGTTCCCCAGTTTAAATGCCACTTCCTGGCGATTATATGGCCAGTCACTTACAAATGACATCACTAGTCCCGCCCCCTCAATCGGGGCTCAGCTGTTCCCTCACGGCGTTTTGATGGTACACAGTCCGGTGCAAATTCCAGAGACTCTGGAGGATCTCTCTCTCTCTCCCTTCAGCAGGTTCCCCCCTCAGCAGGTTCCCCCTATCCTATTTTCTTCTGTTGGATCCTTCTTCTAATTTTTGAATGAAGATCTTTTGGCTAAAATATCTTCTTTCACCTCCCCTTTTAACCATGCCGGTAATCGTTTTGCCTTCTTTCCACCTTTCTTAATGTGTGGAATACATCTGGACTGTGCTTCTAGGATGGTATTTTTTTAACAATGATCCTGCCTCTTGAACACTTTTTACTTTTGTAGCTGCTCCTTTCAGTTTTTTTCTAACAATTTTTCTCATTTTATCAAATTGTCCCTATTGAAAGTTTAGCACGAGAGCCGTGGATTTGCTTATTGTCCCCCTTCCAGTCATTAATTCAAATTTGATCATATTATGATCACTATTGCCAAGCGGCCCCACCACTGTTACCTCTCTCACCAAATCCTGTGCTCCAATGAGAATTAGATCTAAAATTGCTCCCTCTCTAGTCGGTTCCTGAACCAATTGTTCCTTAAAGCTATCATTTATTCCATCCAGGAACTGTATCTCTCTAGCATGTCCCAATGATACATTTACCCAGTCTATATTGGGGTAATTGAAGACTGGTGCAGGCAAAAACTTGTCACCACCAAAACTTGTCAGTGAATCTTATTTTAATGTTATAATGTTCCAAAACACTTTATACTTTCATTTAGAATGGCAACTCCGTAAAGCATCAAATTTCAGCAGTCCCCCGACACGGTCCCGTGTTTCGCTAGGCTGCATCGGGAGGGACCAGGTACATGATTATATCTATAAACACAAAACAAATATACATAGTCGATTGGTGGAGAAAGGCTACATCAACTACAGAGAAACTTTTAACATGTATTTCACATACCTGTGATAGCGTTATACGGAGCGCGAGCGCCCTCACAGGTGACAGGTATTTAAAGAGCAGAAAAGGCGCGAATCTAGAGGATCTCGCGAGAGCTGTCAGCCAACCTATCTGTCAAAACGTCAGCAGTTCCATACACTCAGTCAAACAGGAACCATTCTATGTCTTTATTAAGACCTTTTGGGAAAACTGTATCCAAAGTGAAAATCCATCTCTGTTCCCTCCTTCCGAGAATCTCGGGGAAGTCGCCACCCCGAGGCGGGCGGCGAACCACCTCAATTACCGTGAAGGAGAGATCAGAGATGGTGTGGCCCGACTGGGCCCAGTGAGACACCAGGGGCTCGTCCATCCTCAGAGAACGAATGTTAGAACAATGTTCTATCATTCTGGTTTTTAACATCCTAGTAGTTCTCCCAACGTATAGAAGTGGGCAGGGGCAATTGACGACATAGATGACTCCTTTAGTCCTTCACGGTAATTGAGGTGGTTCGCCGCCCGCCTCGGGGTGGCAACTTCCCTGACACACAAGGGATTTCTACCCATAAAGATTCAATTTTGTATTTAGTCTCATGCAGGATGTTTATCCTGTTGGACTCTATGCCATCCCGGACATAAAGCGCCACACCTCCTCCCGACTGCTCCTCTCTGTCATTGCGATATAATTTGTACCCCGGTATAGCACTGTCCCATTGGTTATCCTCTTTCCACCATGTCTCTGAGATGCCAATTAAGTCTATGTCATCATTTACTGCTATACATTCTAATTCTCCCATCTTACTTCTTAGACTTCTGGCATCCGCATACAAACATTTCAAAGTTTGTTTTTTGTTTGTATTTTTATTCTGCTTTTTAATTGATAGGGATGAGTTAGAATTTTTTAGCTCAGGTGAGTTTTTAGCTACAGGCACTTGGACTACTTTTCTAATTATTGGAACCTCACTGTCGGGATGCCCTAATTCTAATGCATCATTAGTATCCTTTAAAGATACCTCTCTCCGAACCATGCGCTGCTGAACGACTGTCGGCTTTCCCCTTTGTTCTAGTTTAAAAGCTGCTCTATCTCCTTTTTAAAGGTTAGCGCCAGCAGTCTGGTTCCACCCTGGTTAAGGTGGAGCCCATCCCTTCGGAAGAGACTCCCCCTTCCCCAAAAGGTTCTCCAGTTCCTAACAAAACTGAATCCCTCTTCCTTGCACCATCGTCTCATCCACTCATTGAGACTCCGGCGCTCTGCCTGGCTCTGGGGACCTGCGCATGGAACAGGGAGCATTTCAGAGAATGCTACCCTGGAGGTTCTGGATTTAATCTTTCTACCTAAGAGCCTAAATTTGGCTTCCAGAACCTCCCTCCCACATTTTCCTATGTCGTTGGTGCCCACATGTACCATGACAGCCGGCTCCTCCCCAGCACTGTCTATAATCCTATCTAGGTGACGCGTGAGGTCCGCCACCTTCGCACCAGGTAGGCATGTTACCAGGCGATCCTCACGCCCACCAGCCACCCAGCTATCTACATTCCTAATAATCGAATCACCTACTATGACGGCCGACCTAACCCTTCCCTCCGGGGCAGTAGGCCTTGGGGAGATATCCTCAGTGCGAAAGGATAATATATCACCTAGAGAGCAGGTCCTTGCTACAGGATCCTTTCCTGCTGCACCCGCTTGATGCTTTCCAATCATGAGACGTTCTTCCTCTAAGGCAGCACCAGGGCTGCCAGTTGAAGTTGGGACTTGACTACTATGTCCCTGAAGGTCTCATCTATATACCTCTCTGTCTGCCTCAGCTCCTCCAGGTCTGCCACTCTAGCCTCCAGAGATCGGACTCGTTCTCTGAGAGCCAGGAGCTCTTTGCATCGCATGCACATGTAACATACCTCTAGGAACTAGGGCAGAGAAATGTTGAATCATCATTGTGACATGAAAAGACTGACAATAGAGTGCTGTCTCTTTAAGAGCTGAGGGGGGGGGGGGGAAAGGAGATTCAAAATTGGATTGTATTGAGCATGTGCGAACAGATCACTGCTCAGCTTGAACAGAGTTCCTGCCCTGCTCTGAACTAATAAATATTATCTGTGCTGATTAAGGTTCTCTTTTCTGGAAACCCTGCTCTGGATGACTTGGGAGTAATTGAACTGTGCCCTGTCAGGATTTGAAGCTCTTCTTTCGGATAGAGGCTGCTGTATTGTGGATTTGACAGTTGAAGCAAAGAGCAGTACTGACGCCCTCTTCAGTTCTAAATTCAAATGGACACACAGTAGGGTACAATCTGGGACTTTGCTTGTTCAGAGACTGCTTAAGGTCGGGTGCTATATCACATGCTGATTCTGGTTGAAATACTTAACATGAGTTTATGACAAAGTTGAGTTTTCTCTTGTACTATATACAAGTGTTTATATGAAAAATGCAGATGCTTAGGAAGTGAACAGATTTATTTCAGTCATTCATTCCAGTAAAGATAAAACTGTTACTCACTAAAGAGCATGTGGATTCATTTCTGATACTGGGTTGGGAATCAAAGTGCAGGTTTCAGACACAAGGAGTCATAAAGAAAATTGAACTGCAAGGGTTACAACAAATTCTGGCGCATCAACGTGGGGCGGTGTTTCTTTTTTTTTTTCTCTCTCTGTCTGACCTGCTACTGAGCGACCCAGCATCATTAGTGAAGTGAGCACAGTATTCTCTTTGTTTCTTTCTCATACAAAATGGAGTATTGCAAGTACTATGATTGTATTCCTGATAGATCTGTTATTCTGAGTTCTGTAAATCCTGAAATATCTTTAGCAAGTGTAGAAGATGCATTAAGCCCAGCAGGTGTAGTTACAAAATTGAAACGTTTAAGAGCTGAGTCATCTGATCAAGTTTTGTGTGAGTTTGAAGAACCGCTTTCTATAATTATTTTAGAAAGAATGAGCTTAAAAGGGGAACTGGACAGTCAGTGGATCATTTTACCTGTCTTAGATGAGACAGTATCAGAACAGAATGTTGAGTCAATGTCCCCTGAAACATGCACTGACCCACTAGTGAGTGACATACTTTTAGATATGACAGATCGACTTCAAGAAGAATTAGCATATATAGCTGACAGTCATAAAATCAATATTCAAGATCTGAGAAAAAGAACATCTGCTCTCATGATTGAGAGTTTGGGGTCACAAGAAAAAGAAACACGAGATATGGATCAATCACCCCAGAGTATATTGCAGACTCCAGTTAAAAGCCGAAAAAGAGTCCCCAACTACTTGGATGCTATGCTAACCCAACATCCTGTGGCAGTCAATTCTTCTCAATATTCCATTCCACCAATTTCTATTCCTGCGGATGTTTCAAAGGTTATAGTGGAGCATGTGATCAAAACTCCTAAGGAAAAGGGTGCAGAGTTGAATCATACGTACTACAAAATTAAAGTTTTCTCTGGAAATGTCCCTAAACCTAGTAATGAAGGAGACTATGAAACTTGGCATATTCAAATTAAGCAATTACTGCAGGATCCAGATCTCACCGCAGGTGCAAAAAAAAGGAAATGAATTGAAAGTCTCCTTCCTCCAGCTTTAAATATTGTCTCTTACATAGGTAAAAGCGCCACAGCAGAGCAGTGTTTAGAGGAACTGGAGAAGGCATATGGCAGTGTAACTAATGGAGAGGAATTATTTTTTCAATTTATTGAAACTTTCCAGAATGGCAAAGAAAAATCTTCAGACTATTTGAGAAGGCTTCAGGTCCTGTTACAGAAAGTCGTGGAGCGGGGAATTTTCTTTGGGCTCGCCCCAGACAGGCAGTTACTACAACAGTTTGTACGTGGGTGCTGGGAGGAGACCCTGATTACCCGACTGCAATTGAGGGACTTATTAGAGAGCCAGTCGAAGAAACTGCCACAGTACTCGGAGCTGCTATTTAAAATCAGAACGATTGAGGAAGAAAGAAACATGAAAGAATCTAGGAGGATACGTCAATTGGGAGTTACCCAGATTAAACCTGTAAGCAGGACTTACCTAGCAAATGACATAAGCATTGCTCAACATATGGCAAGTGAGTTTAAGGTGGGATCTGAGTTGGGAACATTTTCAGGAGAAGATAATGTTTTGCTCGCCCCATTGATCACTCATTGTAGAGCTGCCAATTCAGAAATAGTAAATAGCCCTGTTGCAAACAGCATGATGCGAAGAAACTCTTGGGTAGAGAAGATGCCTCAAAAAGGGAGGCATCATCCCAAGATACTTTCATTTTGCTATAACTGTGGAGAGAATGGACACATGATGGGAGAATGCATCAATCCTGTAAATGCTGCTCTAGTCCAACAGAAATTGCGGGAAAAATTTGAGAAAAAAAAAATACCCAGCATTAGGCAGGTTTCAAATACTCCTTTAAACTAAAAAGGTGCTTTTGCGAGGGGCAGACAAAGGCACCAAATGCAATTCAGATAAGTCCCAAAAGAAAAATATCCAGTGATCATATCCCACCATGTCCTCTACCAGATGATGTTTTGAAACGCCTCGTGGGAAAGGTTTGTTCTGCAACCGCTTATTTGGATGGTGTGCAGTGCCCTTGCTTAGTGGACACTGGCTCTCAAGTGACGTGCATAACACAAACCTTCTATGAAGACTATTTATCACATCGGAAGCTATACCCGCTAGAAGACTTACTTTGTGTTACGGGTGCAGGAGGTCAACCTGTTCCTTATCTGGGGTATATTGAAGTTGAAGTACAGTTTCCCAAGGAGGCCTGTGGAAGTGGGAACAAATATTCTGTCCTTGCTCTAGTCTGTCCCGATCAAAAGAACAAACCCCTGCCTTTAATAGTGGGAACAAATATTCTCAGACATCTAATACATGACTGTAAAGAACTGGCTGGCCCAAATTACCTTAAGGAGTTAGCCATGGACAAAAATTGGGTAACTACATATCAGACCTATGTTTCTCATCAAAGTTCCAATCAAAGAGTTACTAGGCCAATGATGGCTAGATTGACCAGCACCAGACCAATAGTGTTCGAAAGGGATGAAGCGAAGGAAGTGGAATGCATTCTGAGAATGCCCAGACATGGTCAGAGTTTGTCCATATTGCTTGAGGCTTCAGAAAATTATCCTCTACCCGGAGGCTTACTAGTACAACCTCAACTCATCCGAACTGGCAGTAAGTCGCACACAAAGGCTAGGGTGCTATTGAAGAATATATCGGATTGTAGCATCAGTTTGCCTCCTAGAAGGACATTGGGTGTAGGTGAGCCAGTCGATATAGTGAGGACCATGAACGTTACAGGCTCGACCTATAAGGATGGTGCTAAACTAGAATCTATTGGAGAGGGTAACATGGAGTCTGAGAAGGTGTCGCTAGACTTCGGAGATTCTCCAATATCTGAAGAGTTTAAACAGCATATAGAAAAGAGAATTAATCAAGAGGCAAAAGGAGCATTTTCCTGTCATGACCTTGATATTGGATGTATTCCAGGAATAATGCATAAAATCACCCTGTTGGATCCAACTCCATTTAAAGAGCGCACACGTCATGTATCCCCAGCTGACTTTGAGGATCTCAGGCAGCACCTGAAGGAGCTATTAGCCACAGGAGTGATTGAGGAGTCTGATAGCCCTTATGCTTCACCTGTGGTATTGGTTAGAAAGAAGAATGGTACCTTGAGGATGGTTGTTGATTATCATAAATTGAACAACATAACCAGAAAAGACTCCTATCCGTTGCCTCGAATTGAGGAGACATTCACTCTCCTATCAGGTAGCAAGTGGTTCTCAGTACTAGATCTCAAGAGTGGGTACTATCAGATTGAGGTAGAAGAAATGGATAGGCCTAAAACTGCATTCACCACGCCCTTTGGAAACTGGCAGTTTAAGAGAATGGCTCAAGGACTGACAAATGCTCCAGCAAGTTTTCAAAGAATGATAGAGAAAGTAATGACTGATATTAATCTACATGAAGTTGTGGCCTTCTTGGATGATCTTATAATATTCTCGGACACACTGGAAGAGCATGAGGACCGATTGATGAGGGTGTTACAACGACTGTTGAAATGTGGATTGAAGCTCTCTCCATCTAAATGTAAATTCTTTCAGAAGTCAGTGAAATATTTGGGTCATCATATCTCAGAGAAGGGGGTGCTCCCCGATGAAGAGAAAATTTCAGCCATTACTAAGTGGCCACAACCTAAAAACATTAGAGAGCTGCGATCTTTTCTAGGATTTGCGGGCTATTACCGAAGATTCGTGAATCAATACTCACGCTTGGTGAAGCCGCTCAGTAATCTGTTGGTGGGACTAACAAACAGTCGAAAGGATAGGAAAGAAGCCCGGATTCAAAGTCAGCAGCTATTGGGTATGCAGTGGACCTCAGAATGTCAGAAAGCATTCGAAATTATAAAGGAAAAACTCACGGTTGCCCCTGTGTTGGCTTTCGCAAATTGGAAGCTACCTTATGTATTACACACTGATGCCAGCACTACAGGGCTAGGCGCTGCACTTTACCAAATTCAAGAAGGAAAACTGCGAGTGATTTCATATGCCAGTCGTGGGCTCACTAAAAGTGAACGGAATTACCCTATCCACAAATTGGAATTTTTAGCCCTTAAATGGGCAGTTTGTGAAAAATTTCATGATTATCTATATGGTGCAGAGTTTAAAGTAGTGACAGATAATAACCCTCTGACGTACGTCCTGACGACTGCTAAACTGGATGCCACAGGTCATCGATGGTTAGCATCCCTCTCCCTGTACAACTTTGACATCGGATACAAATCTGGTAAAGTCAATATAGATGTTGATGGGTTGTCTAGGAGACCACATGATCCTGAAGAAGATGATGAAGAATTTTTGAAATATGAGGAGAGGGTTGCCAAGATGCTATCTCGTGTGAAGACAGATCAAGAAGGAATGGACACTCTATCTAAGGTAATATGTAAGGCGGCATTCCAGAAGCATGATGTCTCTATTTTGACACATATTTCAGAAGATTCTGGAGACTACGACACTCCCATTACACCTCATTCTACTTCCAAGTTTGAGTGCAGCCCTGGTGCCTTGGTGGAAATCTTACCTGCAGGAGGAGATGCTGTTCCAGATGATTTTGATGACCCGGACCTGTGGCCTGGACAACCCTCCCTACCTGGGTTTACCTTGGGTGACTGGAGAGTGTTCCAGAGGGAAGATCCATGTTTATCCCAAGTCATAATGATGCTGGAGAGAGGTGAGAAATTTGAAGATCGAGACAGGAATCGGGAGCATCCAGAATTGCGATTATTCTTCAGAGAATGGCAAAAACTATGTCTTCAAGAGGGAGTACTTTTCAGAAAAGTGATGAGGAGTGGAGGACCACACCAACAACTTGTGATTCCAAGAAAATATCGTCAGAGAGCTCTGGAGGGGGTACATGATGAAACTGGCCATCTGGGTTGTGAACGGACCTTGGACTTAGCACGTGCACGTTTTTATTGGCCGAGAATGGCACATGGGGTAGAGCAATGGGTGAAGACATGCGAAAGATGTGTGCGGAGAAAAGCTAGAGCAGAAAAAGCAGCCCCCTTGGTAAATATAAAAGCTTACGCCCCCATGGAGCTAGTTTGCATTGACTTCCTTACCTTAGAGCCTGACGACAAGGATACACGAAATGTTTTGGTAGTCACGGATCACTTTACTAAGTATGCTCAGGCATATCCCACTAGAGATCAGACTGCAAGAACTGTTGCTGTTACCCTGTGGGAGAATTTCATCTGCCACTATGGATTTCCAAAACGAATCCATAGTGACCAAGGAGCCAATTTTGAATCTGAACTCATTTCAGAGCTATGTAGAATAGCAGGCACTAAATCCAGAACCATTCCATATCACCCTCGAGGAAATCCAGTAGAACGCTTCAATAGAACCTTAATAGAAATGTTGGGTACATTAGAGGATAAGCGTAAGGAACATTGGAGAAAATATGTTCGGCCACTAGTACATGCCTATAATTGTACTCGGAATGACAGTACTGGAATTTCTCCGTTTTTTCTCATGTTTGGAAGAGAACCTCGACTTCCAATAGACTTATGCTTCGGCATCAGTCCAGTGGGTCATAACGCTAAAACTCATCACCAATATGTACGAGAGTTACGTCAGAGGTTGAAGTATGCATACGAGCTGGCTACTCAGGAAGCTGAGAAACATCAACTAGCCAACAAACGCAGATGGGATGCGAAAGTAATGCCATCCTCAGTGGAAGAGGGTGATAGAGTATTGGTCAAGAATGTGAAGTTGAGGGGCAAGCACAAATTGGCTGATCGGTGGGAGTCTTCAGTGTATATTGTGGTAAAACAAATTGAAGGTATACCAGTCTATGTGGTGAAGCCAGAAACAGGGGATGGACCCGAAAGGACGTTACACAGGGATCTACTGCGCCCCTGTGGATTTATTTCTGGAAGAGAAGAGGCTGATATTCACTGTGAACCATTCAATAGTACCAAGCAATTGATGAAAAAGCAGAAGGAGGACGCTGAGGATAGTATGGATGGCTCTATCATGGAGAGCGGAAGTTCAGATCCAGCTGAACTGGAAGAGAGTCCAATTACTGGTGAAATTCAGTCAAATGGAACATTAAATCCTAATGCGGAGGAGTTTCATCCAGAGTCATGGGAAGAGGATCCTGTGGAAGTTAGTATACCAGTAAATCATAACAATTCATGTGATTTGAACAGCTCAGTCAATGAAGAACAGCGTGCATCCTCCTCGGGGAAGAGGAAAACTCTTGATGAATCAATGACCAAAATAGGACTTCTACCGTTACCTCAAAGATCGCAGAGACCAAGGAGACTGCCTAGTAGATTCGATGACTTTGAAGTGCAATTGCCCAAGGGGTTGCACAGCCACAACATATTGAGACAGTCATATTCAAGGAATCCATTGGAGACGTGTATATCCATGCAGCAACTAAGTAGTATGATGCAAGAGATATTGAGCAAACAAACAGAGTTAATATATAAACTGTGGACATAAATACCTGCCGGGGACGTCAGGTTTTACGAGGGGACCATGTAACATACCTCTAGGAACTAGGGCAGAGAAATGTTGAATCATCATTGTGACATGAAAAGACTGACAATAGAGTGCTGTCTCTTTAAGAGCTGAGGGGGGGGGGGGGAAAGGAGATTCAAAATTTGATTGTATTGAGCGTGTGCGAACAGATCACTGCTCAGCTTGAACAGAGTTCCTGCCCTGCTCTGAACTAATAAATATTATCTGTGCTGATTAAGGTTCTCTTTTCTGGAACCCTGCTGTGGACGACTTGGGAGTAGTTGAACTGTGCCCTGTCAGGGTTTGAAGCTTTTCTTTCGGATAGAGGCTGCTGTATTGTGGATTTGACAGTTGAAGCAAAGAGCAGTACTGACGCCCTCTTCAGCTCTAAATTCAAATGGACACACAGTAGGATACAATCTGGGACTTTGCTTGTTCAGAGACTGCTTAAGGTCGGGTGCTATATCAGATGCTGATTCTGGTTGAAATACTTAACATGAGTTTATGACAACGTTAAGTTTTCTCTTGTACTATATACAAGTGTTTATATGACAAATGCAGATGCTTAGGAAGTGAACAGATTTATTTCAGTCATTCATTCCAGTAAAGATAAAACTGTTACTCACTAAAGAGCGTGTGGATTCATTTCTGATACTGGGTTGGGAATCAAAGTGCAGGTTTCAGACACAAGGAGTCATAAAGAAAATTGAACTGCAAGGGTTACACACATTTACAACTTCTCACTGGTGGGTAAAAAAAGTTTTAAATACAGCTTATTACATCAGCCCCTAGGAAAGATGAGTTTTCTTATTTTTCCTCTAATCCTTCCCTGCTTCTGATTTCATATCATATCATAACTCCTTCTGCTTGAGTTTTTTTTTGTATGGAAAATGTTTTCTTAGTTTATTCGGGAAACCTACTAAATATTTCACAGGCCAATACAGTACAGTGCGCGCCGGTGGAGTTCCGGTGGAGCGCACTGTTAGCCCAGGTTCAGAGTGCGTTTTTGACGCGCTATTTTTACTCCTTACACAGTAAGGGGTAATAGCGCATCGAAAACACACGTCCAGTCCCCCCGAAACTTATAGTGCCCGCAACATGCAAATGCATATTGATGTCCCTATTAGTTATTCCCGCGTGATACAGTAAGTAGAATGTGCAGCCAATCCGCACATTTTACTTTCAGAAATTAGCGCCTACCCAAAGGTAGGCGTTAATTTCTGCCGGCACCAGGGAAGTGCACAGAAAAGCAGTCTGAGGCCCCAAAAGTAAAAAAAAAATTTAAATTTAAAATAAAAACAATTAAAAATCGGCCCATGGGTCGGAAGACGGATGCTCAATTATGCCAGCATTCGTTTTCCAAACCCGTGGCTGTCAGCAGGTTTGAGAACCGATGCCAGCAAAATTGAGCGTTGGCTGTCAAACCCGCTGACAGCCACCGTTCCTGTCAAATAGGAGGCGCTAGGGACGCACTAGTGCCTCCTTTTACCGCGGGCCCTAATTTGCATAGGCCACCCTCCTGAATCGCGCGCCCAGGAGAGTGACCTGTGCACGCGCCGGGAAAGCGAGCGCTCACCAGCTCTACCGTGCATTTTTCTGTATCGGCCTGTCAGTGTTTTCCCTTCAGTCTTCCAGTGCCTACATTTTGGGTTTCTTAAGCCTTTCTTTGTATGGTTTGTGTCGCAGGCCTGCTATCATTATAGAGGACATTTTCTGAGCCACTTTCATCCTGTCAATGGGGCTAATGTACTAAGGATTTTCCTAATAGACACCAAAAGGGGAAAAAACCTTTAGCATATCAACCTCAGTAATCTTAAGAAAGTTTGGTCTCCGGAAATGAACACAATACTCAAGGTGAGGTCTCCTTAGTGACCTGCACATGGTAAAATGACTTCCTTATTTCTTCTAGAGATACACTGATGTACCGGCTGCTTAGCGCGATGATGAGGTGGTCATGACACACTGTGGTAAGCAGAGAAGGCGCGATCTGGTCCCTACACCAGCACATGATGCCACATATACCCCACAGATCCCTGCAGCAACTCGTCTCCTTTTTCCATCAGGCAGCCAGCTTACTTATCCCATAAACCCTCAGGATCCCACGTTTGATCTCCTTGGTCCTCACACCGTAGACAATGGGGTTCAGTGTTGGTGGGACAAGGTGGTGTAAAACATTGAGCAGGATAGGGATATCAGGGGACATCTGGTTCTGCATTTTATTGGTGAAGATCAGAACCAGCAGCACAGAGTAAAAAAAAGCGATGAGAATGAGGTGGGAGGAGCAGGTGCTGAGTGCCTTGACAGCTGCACCTTCTGCCTGCAGCCGCAGCACAGCCCGCAGGATGAAGCCGTAGGAGAAGATGATAAGCACCAAGTCACTGCCCAATAAAGACCAGCCAATGACAAGCTGATAGATGCTGTTGATAGTTCGATCACTGCATGCCAGTGTAGTCACAGCGACATTGGTGCAGATGCAGTGAGCAATGGCATCTCGGGAGCAGTAGTGCAGCAGGGCCGCAAGCACTGGCACAGGCAGGGTAAGCAAGGAGCTCCTTCCCACAATAAACCCAGCGGCTTTTGCCACAAAGCCATTAGTGATTATAGAGGGGTACCTGAGGGGATGGCAAATAGCTACAAAGCGGTCGTAGGCCATGAGCAGAAAGGTAGATGACTCCATGGCCAGGAAGGCATTCATGATGTACATCTGCAAAAAGCAGAACCCTGGGCTAATCGTCTTCCAGTCAAACCAGAAGATGGCCAGGATTTTTGGGATAGTAGCAGTGCAGAGGACAAGGTCCAGGAGAGCCAGCAACCCCAAGAAATAGTACATAGGCTCATGCAGGCTGACCTCGGTGTAGAGAGTGATGAGTAAGGTGAGATTGGCCACAAGGGCCACGAGGAAGAGAAGAGCCAGGGGGATGGAGAGCCAGTGCTGCCAGCTCTGGATCCCAGGGAAGCAGAGCAGCAGGAAGACGGACACAGGAGAGGAGGTGCTGTTCACTGAGGACATGGCAGAAGATGCTCCCCCTACAGGACAGAAAACAGGGTGCAAATAGAAAATATTAGCCTATTATCATCACCACAGGGCAAGGTGTATACTTCTCTAATACTGAAGACATGAAGGCAGCCAGAACTGGTCAGCAGCTTCTCATCTCCTTCTTGCTTTCAGTGGCTCCACTACACTTTCTCTTCCCGATATTCATCCTCCCCAATCTTATTCCCCCCCTGCAAACATCAAGACCATTGCTCCATTTCTTTATATTCCCCACTTCCCTCTGCATGCTTTCTGCAGATCTTCTGCTAATCTGCTGAAATAGCTCACTCGGGTTAGATCCTGGGTTTCAGGAAACGCTTTGAAAGAGACTGTGATAATTAACTTGATCCTTCCAGGCCACACTTGTACTGTAGTAAGTAGAAGGCCTAGTAGAAGTGGAGATGGTCACATTGCCGGGTCTGTCTGGCAGGCTGCACAGAGGAACTGAGAAAGTTCACTAGTAGTGGAGCTATTTGGATCATACTGTGATGATAAAATCAAACCAGCAGTTGGGTCTGTCTGGCAGGCGGCAGGTTCTGCAATTAACTAGGAGTCCTGGCGGAAGTGCAGGTGCTCATGTGGCCAGCTTTGTCTGACAGGCTGCACATGGGAGCTAGGAGCCCAGATGCTTGGGCCACAGACACGTAAGTTTTGCTGGCTATGTAGGTAATTACCAGGGGTTGTGGTTGGATATGGGAAAGGTGGATGCTGGTGAGGCTCCTGTATACTTTTCTACCCAAAGTGGTGAAATACAAAGGCGGAAGACAGAAAGATTGTCCTGTATAAGGAGACAGGGGACCATTGTCTAAGGCTGGCAGCTGGGATATATCCCATGACTGATATGTGTTCCTGAGCTTGAGATCAACATGGAGATGGCAACTGATCCAGAATCCTCGTAGCCTTTCTGGCTAGGTGAATTTTATCTTAGCCTTTCTGGCTAGGTGAATTTTATCTTAGCCTTTCTGGCTAGGTGAATTTTATCTTAGCCTTTCTGGCTAGGTGAATTTTAAATGCCCTACTGAGCCAAGAACACCTGGATAGCAGTTGAAGCTGGCGACAATTTGTGATGCCTAATTATAGGGTCACAAGAGCAGAAGGCAATGGTCAGAACCTCAGCCTAGAATATCATTACAGGGACATCTGTAAACACAGCCTAAGATGTAACGATTGCCCTGAGCAGCAAGATTTTAACAGAACAAAGGATTATCTAAAGAGTGATGGTAAATGGGCCCCACCTTGGAGAACTGGTCAGGGTAATGAAGGGATACTCTTATCATGCTGTTGACATGACAACCTATGTAAATGATACTCCAGGTGGTCACGCAACTTAAGAATTTCTGACCCTAGTACTGTATTGTATTTTACCTATAAAAGAAGGATCAGTTCATGTATACAGACGAGATGCTGGTTAGTCAGTTTGTCAGAGAAATGGCATCCAGCATCTCCCAAGAATACTTATATTGCTCAATAAAAAAGTATACTTTCTACAAAATCTAAGTACAGTTTTCTTGTGACCATGGAGAAGGCCATAAGCGTGTTTGGCGTAATAATTTGGCCCGAGTCCCAGTTCCGGCCCCTAAACCACTAGTGTTTTGTTCATTAACCTCTATTTAAATTTCACTCTGCTTATGTTATGTATTGGGTTGTGTTTCGGTGGTAGCAGGTTGAGAATGGGAACTGTGCCTTTAAGTGCTGCCAATGTCATACGTAAGGTAGGACTCGCTGAGCGCACATGTGACTTTTGTGCAGAGTTTGCTCTATGCTGTTCTGCCAGCTGCTTGGGTCAGAAACTTGTGGAAAGCTAATCTCTTGCATGGCTTCCTTTGGAAGAGTCCCTGGGAGGAATCAGGGAGAATGGCTCCTCCTTTATGCTAACTTCTGAATGAAGGAGCTGTACCAGAAGTTAATTCCATGTGCTCAGGTGTGTGTGTGCACTACTGCTGCTGCTGCTGCTAAAGGTTTTCTTAGCGTTTTCCTACTGCCTGGCTGCTTTCCTGTGCAATCCCGTGGAACTGGAACTTCTGGTGTGTTTAATACATTTTGCAAACATTGGAAGCAGTAGGCAAGCTGTGGTTTGAGCTCATTATTCCAGGCCTTGAGTTCTCCAGAGGTGGTGGCTTTCTATTTTATGTATTCCTGCTAGGAGCTACAGTGTGGACAGAATAATGGGGAAGGCCTGAGAGTCTTTTTCTGCTGTCATTTACTACGTTACTATATTTTGTCAGCTGCTTTCTCCCTCTCTGACAGCCATCCCCGATAGTGCCTCACCCTCATCACTGTTGTCAGAGCTCCACATCTCTCCTCTCTACCTTTCTCCACTCCACCTGTTCTGGATGCCCCTCTCCTTCCTCACATTTCTATTTCCTGCAAGCTTGCCTACATTCATTCTCTCCATCTTCTCATGCAGACTGAGACCTGGATGCCCCTCAGCAGTCCTCACTCACGACTGCAGTGGTTGTGTCCTCCTGCAGGTTTCAGCTCCTTCTTCCTCCTCAACTCCATCCCTTTGAATCCCTTCTATCCACCTTTTCTCTCCATCACCTCGCAGGTCAGCTGCATCTTATGAACCCCATGAGAACTCCCCATCCTCCTTTCTCACTAACTCCAAATCCTGGCCTCCTTTCTTCCTCAAATCATCTCCCCTTTCTTTATTCTTGAAGACTATAACTTCAGTGCTGATCTATTGACTCTTACAGCTCATATCCCCTTGCCTTAATCTCATCTGACCTCCATCTATGATCTACTGTCTCCTCTCACTCAGATGACCACTGCCTTGATCTAATCCCTTCTCCAACTACTCTTGGGACAGACTTCTTCTCTTTTCTACCCGTCCTGTGCCATTTACTCTTCACCAGTATCCTCACAGCCTCCCCCCTCTCCTCCCAGCCTTCATAACGGTAAAAGTTATAACAGGACCCAATCTGGGATGCACTGGTAGTGGCACCGTGTGAACCCTGGATCAAAAGCTAGACTAGAAGAAAGGTCCTAGACTTTGTGTCAGGCATGTTAGCAAAGGAAGAGGGATGAGGAGACCACGATGGATCAGAGAAGGAGCAGGAGAGCACGTGAGAGCAGGCGGAATAACATTCAGGAAATGCAGAATCCAAGGAAGGCAGGAAGGGGAATGGGACAGGAGAGGCACATTAACGCCTTCATTCAGGGGAGGAGAGAAAGCTTTCTGTAGATATCTGTGCAAGAGGGAGAGTAAGGATATCGGGGAGGATGGGCTTAGTGAGGAGGATGAGGATGAGAAGAAGCAGTTTCCTTTGCTTGGAACTCACACGAGAGGGAGAGGGAGCAAAGCTTAAAGTCATTACCAGTTACTGAGGAAGAAGTATCCAAGGTACTCACCTTATGTCCAGAATTAGAACTTTATTTGTAGATTTGACATCGTTAGGAAATTTCACCTATAGCATTAAAGAATATATACAAATTCATTTTTAATTAATTCTTTATGGATTTATCATATTTAAAAACCAAATAAAATAATTATCAAAAGCAACTTTTCAATGGCTTACTGTGTCACTGCTGTGTCACTAGGCTCATACTGATGTAAGGAAAACAAAAACACAATAGATGCCTCAGTCTTATTTCAATGTTTATTAGAACAGAGATGTGCTCAATAATTGCCCGACTCAGGCCGAGTTTCGCAGCTCGTTGGCTGCTGCCTCAGGGGCACACATTGAATCCTGATTCAATGTGAGACTGAGTGTGGTACATCACCCGAAACATTGATCATACATTTGCTGAACGTTTGATGAAACTTACTGTGTGGATTTCAACCGAGAATTTGAAGTGTTCAAGCCCCTGAGGCAGCGGCCAACGAGCTGCGAAACTCGGCCTGAGTCGGGCAATTATTGAGCACATCTCTGTTCTAATAAACATTGAAATAAGACTGAGGCATCTATTGTGTTTTTGTTTTCCTGACGGCTATCATAGATTGCCTACCTCTTTGTTTTCTTGGATCATACTGATGTAAGACAGAAGGAATGTTATCAATGGCTTCCTACATCAAAACTGTGCAATGATTCAGGTCCCCATAACCTAAATTCATTATAAGCACAGTCGCGCTGGGCCTGAGGTTTTATAAACTCTTCCTGCACAGCCAGGGCCACCGTGAGAAGGGCTGAGCTCTGCCTGCTGCCTGCACTTCAGATTGATGTCTTACAGGCTCCTGATTCCTTTGCTCTTCTCCTCAAACATTTTTAAAGTGCAAAGTCCACTAACTTTCCAACAGAGCTGACAGATTGTGCCATCTTTCCAGACGAGTAAAGGGTGGGCACAGTGCATGTTCCCTGTGAAAATCTTAGCTCTCATTTACCTCTGGCCTGCAATTACCTGACAGATTCTCATTAATGTTACTGCACCTCTGGAAACTGCAGTAAGAATGCCTCCGCTGTATAACTGTGAGAGAGCATAAGTTTCAGTGCTCCCCAAACCAGTCCTGGGGACCCCACAGCCACAATCAATATGCAGGAGATAGATTTGCATACACTGAATCTGCATGGCATGCCACTTTATCTCATGCATATTCATTCTGGATATTCTGAACACACGACAGGTTTGCAAGCCCTGTCCGAAGGCTTACGTTTACCACATGGCAAACAAAATAAACATTTTGCACAAGATGCAAAAGGCCATGCCAAAGAATCCAGCTGTAAACTTCGGAATAAGAGGCTTCCAAGTCCTTAAATCCCATTATTCCAGGGTAAAGCTCTCTCTGCTCGGGCTTTTCCAGTCCTTTTTCTGGCACAACCTGAAGAAATGTGAGTAAGATAAAATCTGCTGTGTCACATGGCTCACACTGATGTAAATCACACACTATAGGCCCTTATATACAATATATATTCCAGGTACCACAATTGTAATCAAAACTTCAAAATCTCGGTAAACCCAGTATTCTTTTGTAAACTATAAAGGAATAGCTACACACTATGTTTGTAGGACCATGCCTCACGGGGTCTAGGTATTTTAACCAGACTCTTTCTTATGGGTTTTGGTCCATTTTACTTTAAATTTTTTTCAACATTTTTTTCAATTTTTACATTTTACACTGATGTAAGACAGCAGGAATGTTATCAGTGCCATCGCTATTAATGCAGGAGAGCCGGGTAACTTCAGAGGGACGCAGAATACACCCGGATAAAGTTACACACACAAGTTTAGGACAGCTGACCAGCACCCAATATCTGCTCTCAGCAGCTAAAGCTGAGCCCCACCCAGAACATCCCAGTGCCACCTCCCTTTATCCACTCTGCAGAGTGGGAGCTTTCATGCAGCTAACTCCAGCCTGTAAATATCAACCTCAAAATGTTCCTGCACTGCAGCAGGATCAGATGCTCAGATCTAACACAACATTTTGCACATGGAAATGGGATTAGGGAGGAGGAAGATGAGAGGAAAGCAGATTATAATTTGATTGCAGTTCTGCTGGGCATGAATCCAGCCGGAGATGCAGAAAGTTCAGACGAGACAGGAGGGAGTGACCCCTCTGTGTCTGCCCGGGGAGACAGTGCTACTCACTCACCTGAGACGCCCGTACAGGTCTGAGAGTAAGGACCCTCGGTAGTGTCCATCCAGCTCCAGCCTAACGCTCGTCTCTTCTCAGCTGTCCAGAGGAGTCTGCTTGGTGTCTTATCTCCTCCACGTGTCTGCAGGGAGGCAGGGACAGGGGACCGCGTGCCCCAGAGAGCCATCACTAATGGCCTCTTCATTACTGAACCCTATGTGTGAATACCGAGAACAACGTTACAGCACCGGTCACTCAGCATCCATGGGACGGGCGGAAGGGAGATCCCACTCACTCACTCACTCACTCACGCAGCTGGTGGCCAGCCCAGAGACTTTGTATGAGAGACAGATAGAGGTAGATGAGAGAAAATAAAAAAAGATAATCGAATGGAACAAAAGGATGAGAGAGAGAGAAGAGTGATTGATAAAGGGAGAGCAAAAAGTGGGTGACAGAAAGGGAAAAGAACAGATAGACACAGTGAATAACCCAAAATAAATTTGGCCTCTATATGGTAATAGTGTAAAAAATTATAAATACAGATACTGAAAAGTTATTTGGGTTGTAAAGGAGGAGTAGGAGGAGCTTTAACAGCCTGTGCTGCACCCAGAGCCGACCACAAACATCCCCCATTCCAGGGTCCATGTGACCATGAGGCGGGACTTACACAGTCGCCTAGGGCAGAGTCAGTGGGCGGGGTAATGAGAGGGCTGGCAGCAGTGGCTGAGAGAGAGAGAGAGAGAAGGCTTGCTGCATGGTGTTACATTGGTCTGCCTAGGGCAGAGTCAGTGGGTGGGGTAATGAGAGGGCTGGCAGCAGTGGCTGAGAGAGACAGAGAGAGAAGGCTTGCTGCATGGTGGTTACATTGGTCTGCCTAGGGCAGAGTCAGTGGGCAGGGTAATGAGAGGGCTGGCAAGCAGTGGCTGAGAGAGAGAGAGAGAGAAGGCTTGCTGCACGGTGTTACATTGGTCTGCCTAGGGCAGAGTCAGTGGGCAGGGTAATGAGAGGGCTGGCAGCAGTGGCTGAGAGAGAGAGAAAGAGAAGGCTTGCAGCATGGTGTTACATTGGTCTGCCTAGGGCAGAGTCAGTGGGCAGGGTAATGAGAGGGCTGGCAGCAGTGGCTGAGAGAGAGAGAGAGAGAAGGCTTGCTGCACGGTGCTACATTGGTCTGCCTAGGGCAGAGTCAGTGGGCGGGGTAATGAGAGGGCTGGCAGCAGTGGCTGAGAGAGACAGAGAGAGAAGGCTTGCTGCACGGTGTTACATTGGTCTGCCTAGGGGCAGAGTCAGTGGGTGGGGTAATGAGAGGGCTGGCAGCAGTGGCTGAGAGAGACAGAGAGAGAAGGCTTGCTGCATGGTGTTACATTGGTCTGCCTAGGGCAGAGTCAGTGGGCGGGGTAATGAGAGGGCTGGCAGCAGTGGCTGAGAGAGACAGAGAGAGAAGGCTTGCTGCATGGTGTTACATTGGTCTGCCTAGGGCAGAGTCAGTGGGTGGGGTAATGAGAGGGCTGGCAGCAGTGGCTGAGAGAGACAGAGAGAGAAGGCTTGCTGCATGGTGTTACATTGGTCTGCCTAGGGCAGAGTCAGTGGGCGGGGTAATGAGAGGGCTGGCAGCAGTGGCTGAGAGAGAGAGAGAGAGAAGGCTTGCTGCACGGTGTTACATTGGTCTGCCTAGGGCAGAGTCAGTGGGCGGGGTAATGAGAGGGCTGGCAGCAGTGGCTGAGAGAGACAGAGAGAGAAGGCTTGCTGCATGGTGTTACATTGGTCTGCCTAGGGCAGAGTCAGTGGGTGGGGTAATGAGAGGGCTGGCAGCAGTGGCTGAGAGAGACAGAGAGAGAAGGCTTGCTGCATGGTGTTACATTGGTCTGCCTAGGGCAGAGTCAGTGGGCAGGGTAATGAGAGGGCTGGCAGCAGTGGCTGAGAGAGAGAGAGAGAGAAGGCTTGCTGCACGGTGTTACATTGGTCTGCCTAGGGCAGAGTCAGTGGGCGGGGTAATGAGAGGGCTGGCAGCAGTGGCTGAGAGAGACAGAGAGAGAAGGCTTGCTGCACGGTGTTACATTGGTCTGCCTAGGGCAGAGTCAGTGGGCAGGGTAATGAGAGGGCTGGCAGCAGTGGCTGAGAGAGAGAGAGAGAGAAGGCTTGCTGCACGGTGTTACATTGGTCTGCCTAGGGCAGAGTCAGTGGGCAGGGTAATGAGAGGGCTGGCAGCAGTGGCTGAGAGAGAGAGAAAGAGAAGGCTTGCAGCATGGTGTTACATTGGTCTGCCTAGGGCAGAGTCAGTGGGCAGGGTAATGAGAGGGCTGGCAGCAGTGGCTGAGAGAGAGAGAGAGAGAAGGCTTGCTGCACGGTGCTACATTGGTCTGCCTAGGGCAGAGTCAGTGGGCGGGGTAATGAGAGGGCTGGCAGCAGTGGCTGAGAGAGACAGAGAGAGAAGGCTTGCTGCACGGTGTTACATTGGTCTGCCTAGGGCAGAGTCAGTGGGTGGGGGTAATGAGAGGGCTGGCAGCAGTGGCTGAGAGAGACAGAGAGAGAAGGCTTGCTGCATGGTGTTACATTGGTCTGCCTAGGGCAGAGTCAGTGGGCGGGGTAATGAGAGGGCTGGCAGCAGTGGCTGAGAGAGACAGAGAGAGAAGGCTTGCTGCATGGTGTTACATTGGTCTGCCTAGGGCAGAGTCAGTGGGTGGGGTAATGAGAGGGCTGGCAGCAGTGGCTGAGAGAGACAGAGAGAGAAGGCTTGCTGCATGGTGTTACATTGGTCTGCCTAGGGCAGAGTCAGTGGGCGGGGTAATGAGAGGGCTGGCAGCAGTGGCTGAGAGAGAGAGAGAGAGAAGGCTTGCTGCACGGTGTTACATTGGTCTGCCTAGGGCAGAGTCAGTGGGTGGGGTAATGAGAGGGCTGGCAGCAGTGGCTGAGAGAGAGAGAGAGAGAGAAGGCTTGCTGCATGGTGCTACATTGGTCTGCCTAGGGCAGAGTCAGTGGGCGGGGTAATGAGAGGGCTGGCAGCAGTGGCTGAGAGAGAGAGAGAGAGAAGGCTTGCTGCATGGTGTTACATTGGTCTGCCTAGGGCAGAGTCAGTGGGTGGGGTAATGAGAGGGCTGGCAGCAGTGGCTGAGAGAGAGAGAAAGAGAAGGCTTGCTGCATGGTGTTACATTGGTCTGCCTAGGGCAGAGTCAGTGGGTGGGGTAATGAGAGGGCTGGCAGCAGTGGCTGAGAGAGAGAGAGAGAGAGAGAGCTTGCTGCATGGTGTTACATTGGTCTGCCTAGGGCAGAGTCAGTGGGCGGGGTAATGAGAGGGCTGGCAGCAGTGGCTGAGAGAGAGAGAAAGAGAAGGCTTGCTGCATGGTGTTACATTGGTCTGCCTAGGGCAGAGTCAGTGGGCGGGGTAATGAGAGGGCTGGCAGCAGTGGCTGAGAGAGAGAGAGAGAGAGAGAGAAGGCTTGCTGCATGGTGCTACATTGGTCTGCCTAGGGCAGAGTCAGTGGGCGGGGTAATGAGAGGGCTGGCAGCAGTGGCTGAGAGAGAGAGAGAGAGAAGGCTTGCTGCATGGTGTTACATTGGTCTGCCTAGGGCAGAGTCATTGCGTGGGGTAATGAGAGGGCTGGCAGCAGTGGCTGAGAGAGAGAGAGAGAGAAGGCTTGCTGCATGGTGTTACATTGGTCTGCCTAGGGCTGTACAGATCCTTCGCCAGCCCTGCCCCATTCGCTCAAATACAGATGAATCTTCTCTTCCCCTCTAGGAGTCCTCAGGCACAAATATATTTATTCCTCTCTCAGGTAAAAGTAACTGAGCTCCAATTCATATCCTTGGGAGACAACTCCCTATCTAATATGCCCATAAAATATTTGTCTGTGCTTATCCATGCCCACTTCAATACCTGGGATAAGCATAGAGAATCGAAAAAATGAACAGAGAACTAGAAAAATTAGCAGCTGGGCCTGTGAGGCAAGTTACACATTCCTCGTCCTCTGTTAGCATTTAAATGTCTGTCCATAAAAGTCATTATTGTGGGAGACTCAGTCCCACTCCCTGGCTGCCTACAAAAAGCAAAGAGCGGGGCTCCTCACAAGGGCAAGTAACTAATCAGTGGGGCCACCCACCCCAGTCCTTTTTCCTTTCCACAATGTGAAAATAACGATAGGCTAAATAGTATCAAGTCCCCAGGGCTGGATGGAATCTACCCCAGTTCTAAAAGAGCTAAAGCTAGAAAATTCAGACACAGCTGAGTCTACCCCCTTTCACCCTCATCTCATGACCCCTCGTTCCAGAGTCTCCTTCCATTGAAAAAGGCTCATCCCCTGTGAATGGAAACCTCTGAGATATCTGAATGTCTCTATCCTATCTCCCCTATCTCCCCTCTCCTCCAGGGTGCATCATGTTTAGATCTTTAAGACTGTCCCCATGTGCCATAGAATGAAGACCAGTGACCATGTTAGCAGCCTCCCTCTGGAGCGACTCCATCCTGTTTATATCCTTTTGAAGGTGGGGTCTCCAGAATTGTACTCAGTATCCCAGTGAGGTCTCACCAGGGTCCTATACAGGGGCAGCATCACCTCCCTTTTTCTGCTGACCATTCCTCTCCTTGTGCAGCCAAGCAGCTTTCTGGCTTTTACCATCGCTTTATCCACCTGTTTGGCCACCTTAAGGTCATCAGATACTATTACTCCCATATCTTGCTCCTCTTTTGTGCTTAGAAGAATTCCGTCTCCAAAACTGATCCTTTCACTTGGGTATTGCATCCTACATGTATTACTCTGCATTTTATAATATAAAATCTTAGCTGCCAGCCTCTAGACTATTCTTTGAACTTCACTAGAACTTCACCATTTTTTCCACACTTTCCTGGCTGTCTACTCCTGCAGAATTAGGTATCATCAGCAAAAAGACAAATCTTTCCCAACAACCATTCCATTTTGTCGCTCATAAAAATGTTGAAAAGAACTGGTCCCAGGCCTGATCCCTGAAGCACATAAGAACATAAGAACATGCCATACTGGGTCAGACCAAGGGTCCATGAAGCCCAGCATCCTGTTTCCAACACTGGCCAATCCAGGCCATAAGAACCTGGCAAGTACCCAAAAACTAAGTCTATTCCATGTTACCGTTGCTAATAATAGCAGTGGCTATTTTCTAAGTCAACTTAATTAATACCAGGTAGTGGACTTCTCCTCCAAGAACTTATCCAATCCTTTTTTAAACACATCTATACTAACTGCACTAACCACATCCTCTGGCAACAAATTCCAGAGTTTAATTGTGCGTTGAGTAAAAAAGAACTTTCTCCAATTAGTTTTAAATGTGCTACATGCTAACTTCATGGAGTACCCCCTACTCCTTCTATTATCTGAAAGACTAATTAACCGATTCACATCTACCCGTTCTAGACCTCTCATGATTTTAAACACCTCTATCATATCCCCCCTCAGCTGTCGCTTCTCCAAGCTGAAAAGTCCTAACCTCTTTAGTCTTTCCTCATAGGGGAGCTGTTCCATCCCCTTTATCATTTTGGTAGCCCTTCTCTGTATCTTCTCCATCGCAATTATATCTTTTTTGAGATGCGGCGACCAGAATTGTACACAGTATTCAAGGTTTGGTCTCACCATGGAGCGATACAGAGGCATTATGACATTTTCCATTTTATTCACCATTCCCTTTCTAATAATTCCCAACATTGTTTGCTTTTTTGACTGCTGCAGCACACTGAACCGACGATTTCTATGTGTTATCCACTATGACACCTAGATCTCTTTCTTGGGTTGTAGCACCTAATATGGCTCTTTATGTCAGAAATAATATCCAAGCATCTGAGCTGCAAGGAAGTTGGGGCAAGGAAGAAGCACTATGGGTCGACCTAAAAACAGATGATGGAGCATCCATTTATATTGGAGTGGTTTACAGGCCTCCAAACCAAAAGGAAGAGCTGGACAGAGATCTGGTTGAAGACATCCATAAGATAGGTAAGAAAGGGGAAGTGGTGATCGTTGGTGACTTTAATATGCCAGATGTAGACTGGAAAATCCCATCTGCAGAATCTAAAAACAGTAGAGCAATAGTGGATGCCATGCAAGTATCTTTGTTCAAACAAATGGTATTGGAACCCACAAGAGAAGGAACTATTCTCGACTTAGTGCTCAATAATGGAGATATCGTCTCTGATGTCAAGGTGGGCACCCACCTCAGCACCAGTGATCATCAAACGGTATGGTTTAATATCACTAAAAGAATATGGAAAAGAAGCACAAAGACCAGAGTTTTACAGTTCAAAAACACAGACTTAGAGGAAATGGGGAAGTACTTAGAGGAAGAACTAACTGGATGGGAAAATGAGAGAGATGTGGATCAGCAGTGGACCAATCTAAAAGGAGCAATCGCCAAGGCAACTGCTCTATATGTTAGAAATGTAAAGAAAAGCAAAAGAAAAATGAAACCTATCTGGTTCTCAAAGGAGGTGGCTGACAAAATTAAAGCTAAAAGAACTGCATACAAGAAATACAAAAGAACCCAAAGGGAGGAGCACAAAGAAGAATATCTGATTCAACTGAGGGAGACTAAGAAATTAATCAAGTTGGCAAAAAGTCAAGCGGAAGAGAGGATTGCCAAGGAGATAAAATATGGTGACAAAACATTTTTCAGATACATCAGCGAAAAGAGAAAAGTCCAAAGTGGTATAGTGAAATTGAAAGGTGGAAATGATCAATGTGTGGAGAGAGACGAAGAAATGGCAGAAATATTAAACGAATACTTCAGCTCTGTGTTCACTAAAGAAGACCCTGGAGAAGGACCATCTCTACACAACAAGAAACTGGAGGGAAGCGGAACAGAGGAAAATCCATTTACAGTAGATAATGTATGGGAAGAGCTAAAGAATCTGAAAGTGGACAAAGACATGGGGCCTGATGGGATTCATCCAAGGATACTGAGGGAGCTCAGAGATGTGCTGGCGGGACCGCTGTGCGACCTGTTCAATAGATCCCTAGAAACGGGAGTGGTGCCGAGTGATTGGAGAAGAGCGGTGGTGGTCCCGCTTCACAAGTGTGGGAACAGAGAGGAGGCTGGTAACTACAGACCGGTTAGCCTCACTTCGGTGGTGGGAAAAGTAATGGAGTCACTGTTGAAAGAGAGAATAGTGAACTATCTACAGTCCGGAGAATTGATGGACCAGAGGCAGCATGGATTCACCAGAGGAAGATCCTGTCAGACAAATCTGATTGACTTTTTTGACTGGGTAACCAAGGAATTGGATCAAGGAAGAGCGCTCGATATCATATACTTGGATTTCAGCAAAGCTTTTGATACGGTTCCGCACAGGAGACTGGTGAATAAAACGAGAAGCTTAGGAGTGAGTGCCGAGGTGGTGACCTGGATTGCAAATTGGTTGACGGACAGAAGACAATGTGTGATGGTAAATGGAACCTTCTCTGAAGAGAGAGCGGTTTTAAGTGGTGTACCGCAAGGATCGGTGTTGGGACCGGTCCTGTTCAATATCTTTGTGAGCGACATTGCGGACGGGATAGAAGGTAAGGTTTGTCTTTTTGCGGATGACACTAAGATCTGCAACAGAGTGGACACGCCGGAAGGAGTGGAGAGAATGAGACGAGATCTAAGGAAACTGGAAGAGTGGTCGAAGATATGGCAGCTGAGATTCAATGCCAAGAAGTGCAAAGTCATGCATATGGGGAGTGGAAATCCGAATGAACTATATTCGATGGGGGGGGGGGGAAAGGCTGATGTGCACGGAGCAGGAGAGGGACCTTGGGGTGATAGTGTCTAATGATCTGAAGTCGACGAAACAATGTGACAAGGCGATAGCTAAAGCCAGAAGAATGCTGGGCTGCATAGAGAGAGGAATATCGAGTAAGAAAAGGGAAGTGATTATTCCCTTATACAGGTCCTTGGTGAGGCTTCACCTGGAGTACTGTGTTCAGTTCTGGAGACCGTATCTTCAAAAGGACAAAGACAAGATGGAGGCGGTACAGAGAAGGGCGACCAGGAAGGTGGAGGATCTTCATCGGATGACGTACGAGGAGAGATTGAAGAATCTAAATATGTACACCCTGGAGGAAAGGAGGAGCAGAGGTGATATGATACAGACTTTCAGATACTTGAAAGGTGTTAATGATCCAAAGACGACGACAAACCTTTTCCGTAGGAAAAAAATCAGCAGAACCAGGGGTCATGATTTGAAGCTCCAGGGAGGAAGATTCAGAACCAATGTCAGGAAGTATTTCTTCACGGAGAGGGTGGTGGATGCCTGGAATGCCCTTCCGGAGGATGTGGTGAAGACCAGAACTGTGAAGGACTTCAAACGGGCGTGGGATAAACACTGTGGATCCATAAAGTCAAGAGGCCGCCAATGAAGAGTGGGTGACTCGCCAGAATGATGGCTACTGCCTGGAGACAATACCCTTATTAAATAAACATACACATGCTTACTGTGACTCCAACATCGCTCTAAGCTTCAACAGCAAGAGGAAATGTGGTAAAAAGGATTCACACTCACAAAGAGGGGAGTAGCTGGCTTGTTACGGCGGTTACTACCCCAAATCAAATAAGCCTGATACTTCACTTTCAATGCATATACAGCAGAGTTCTCTGCTTCAATGGCAGGGGAGAATAAAAACATACTTCACACATCCAGCAGAGCTCTCTGCTTCAACGGCAGGGGAGAAGAAAAGAGGGTTAGCACTCACAAAGCGGGGAGTAGCTGGCTTGTTACGGCGGTTACTACCCCAAACCAAATGTGCCTGATACTTCACTTTCGATGCATATCCAGCATGGCTCTCTGCTTCAACAGCATGGGAGAACACTGATACTTCACGCATATCCAGCATAGCTCCCTGCTTCAACGGCAGGGGAGAAGAAAAACAACCGATAAGGGCTGTATAACATAGTCTGGGTAAAACAAATAAGCATGGGTGTAGCTTGCTTATTACGGCGGCTACTACCCCTAACTAATCAAGCTAGATATTTCACTTGGATGCAGCTCCATCACTGCTATCTACATTAAAGGTGGGGGTGGAAGGGAAATAGAACCAAAGAGCTAAGAGAAACAGATAAGTATGAGAGAAAAAATGTGTGAAGCTTGCTGGGCAGACTGGATGGGCCATTTGGTCTTCTTCTGCCTTCATTTCTATGTTTCTATGTAATATGGAACCCAACATTGTGTAATTATAGCATGGGTTATTTTTCCCTATATGCATCACCTTGCACTTATCCACATTAAATTTCATCTGCCATTTTGATGCCCAATTTTCCAGCCTCACAAGGTGTGATTTAACTACTATGAACAATTTTGTATCATCTGCAAATTTGATTATCTCACTCGTCGTATTTCTTTCCAGATCATTTATAAATATATTGAAAAGTAAGGGGCCCAATACAGATCCCTGAGGCACTCAGTAATGCCCCCTCCATGAAGTAAACTCCATTTACCACTCCCCTTGTAGCCTGTCACGCAGCCACTTTCTAATCCAGTCAGTCACTCTAGGGTCCATACTAAAGGCACAGTCTATTTATAAGTCTCCTGTGTGGAGCCATGTCAAAGGCCTTACTGAAACCCAAATAAACTAAGTCTAGCACTGTCCCTTAATCCAACTCTCTAGTCATCAATCAAAGAAAATTAATCAGATTCATCTAATAAGATATACCACTGGTTAGCCATCAAATTCAGGATTCTCTTCAAAGTCCTCATGATGATCCACAAAGATATTCACAACATCTCCCCCCTCAAGCTAAGCTTCCAGCTATGTCCACACACATCGGACAGACCCACAAAGGCACTCTCTATGCCCCCCCCCCCCTGCAAAAACATCCTTAAGGAAGCGAGCCCTATCCACAGCGGGTCCCACCCTCTGGAACACTCTCCCTCCTGATCTCCGACAAGAACTCTGCCATCAGACCTTCAAAAAAAACCCTTAAAACTTGGCTCTTCAGGCAAGCCTTTGCCGGAGAGTTAAGCTCTCTCTGAAGCCGCCTCCCAGTCTAGGTTATGTCGCACTCTCCAATTAATCCTCCCAGCCCTTTTCAGGGCCCCCCCCCCCTTCAAATCTAGCGTGCTCATCTGCCCTCTTCATATCCTGCACCTTATAATCCTTCCCTTAGGGCATCCCAGTCCTGTTCGCCTCTAATCTACTCTCCTACCTGCTCAAGTTAACCTGTATTTATGCTGTAACTCAGCAGATATCATTTCACAACCCAACACTCTCCCTTAACCAGCTCCTCAAGCTGTGAGTTCTCCACCTAAAACTCTACAGCTCCGTAGTTTTTTCCGGGTTCATTTCTTGATTGTAACATAATAATAATCTTGAAATACTCTGAAGTTATTTTTCTCTTTACTAAATTATTCATCTACATGATGTAACTGTTGATTTAACCTGTACTGAAGTTATTTTCTACTTGATTTAATTGTTCCTTGTTTTAAATTGCAAATTGTAATTGTTCCTTGTATCGCCACCAAGCGACTGTTATGTGTTCATTGTAAACCGGTGTGATCTGTATTCCTTACAGGAACGTCGGTATAGAAGAAATCAAAATAAATAAATAAAAACAATGCTGCCTCAGACCTTGTAATCCATTGCATTCCAGAATCTGCTCAATACTCTGTTTTCGAGTGATTCCATTAATTTTCTCACAGCGGAGACTAACTTGCCTGTAGTTCTCAGACTCCTCCTTACTTTCACTTTTATAAATAGAAATCACATCCGCCCATCCCAGTCCTCGGGAACAACTCCAGACTGTAAAGAAGCACTGAGAAGGTCACCAGTGGAGCTGCCAGGACTGCTGTAAGTTCCCTCAATACCCTCCCATGTATCCTATCTGCTTCCATCGCCCTATCTACTTTGTTAGCTCCTCACAAGCACACTGCTGTGAAAATCAATTGAGTTTTATTTCACTTCTAATCTGATTTTTCTTTGTTTTATGTAGATAACAGTGGATAAAGGTGAGCCAGTATAGTGTATCTGAATTTCCAGAAAGCATTTGACAAAGCCTCTCATGAGAAACTACTTAAGAAATTAGAAAGTCATGGGATAGGTGGCAGTGTCCTTTTATGGATTGCCATCAAGTTAAAAGATAGAAAACAGAGAATAGGGCTAAATGGTAAATTTTCCCAATGGAAAAAGGTGAATAGTGGACAGGGATCTGTTCTGGGGCCACTGTTTTTTAATATATTTATTTATAAATGAGCTGGAAATGAGAACAAATGAGGTGATCACATTTGCTGATAACACAAAATTATTCAAAGTTGTCAAATCATAAGAGGATTGTGAGAAATTGCAAGAGGACACTGCAAAACTGAGAGACCAAGCATGCAAATGGAAAACTGAAATTTAATGTAGAAAAGTGCAAATTGATGCACTTAGGAAAGTGAAACCCCAATTATAACTACAAAATGCAAGGTTCCACATTAGGAGTCACCAATCAGAAATAGGATCGAGGTGTCATTGTTGAAAATACATTGAAATCTCCTGCTCAGTGTGCAGCAGCAGCCAAGAAAGCAAAGAGAACGCTAGGGATTATTAGGAAAGGAAAGGAGAATAAAACAGAGAATATCCTAATGCCTCTGTATCACTCCATGGTGCAACCTCATCTTGTGTTCATGTATCATACACAAACAGAATGCTGGGGATTATTAGGAAAGGAAAGGAGAATAAAACAGAGAATATCCTAATGCCTCTGTATCACTCCATGGTGCAACCTCATCTTATGTACATATATCATACACAAACAGAATGCTGGGGATTATTAGGAAAGGAATGGAGAATAAAACAGAGAATATCATAATGCCTCTGTATCACTCCATGGTGCATCCTCATCTTGTGTTCATATATCATACACAAACAGAATGCTGGGGATTATTAGGAAAGGAATGAAGAATAAATCAGAGAATATCATAATGTCTCTGTATCACTCCATGGTGCATCCTCATCTTGTGTTCATGTATCATACACAAACAGAATGCTGGGGATTATTAGGAAAGGAATGGAGAATAAAACAGAGAATATCATAATGTCTCTGTATCACTCCATGGTGCATCCTCATCTTGTGTTCATATATCATACACAAACAGAATGCTGGGGATTATTAGGAAAGGAATGGAGAATAAAACAGAGAATATCATAATGTCTCTGTATCACTCCATGGTGCATCCTCATCTTGTGTTCATATATCATACACAAACAGAATGCTGGGGATTATTAGGGAAGGAATGGAGAAGAAAACAGAGAATATCCTAATGCCTCTGTATCACTCCATGGTGCATCCTCATCTTGTGTTCATATATCATACACAAACAGAATGCTGGGGATTATTAGGGAAGGAATGAGAATAAAACAGAGAATATCATAATGTCTCTGTATCACTCCATGGTGCATCCTCATCTTGTGTTCATATATCATACACAAACAGAATGCTGGGGATTATTAGGGAAGGAATGGAGAATAAAACAGAGAATATCATAATGTCTCTGTATCACTCCATGGTGCATCCTCATCTTGTGTTCATATATCATACACAAACAGAATGCTGGGGATTATTAGGGAAGGAATGGAGAATAAAACAGAGAATATCATAATGTCTCTGTATCACTCCATGGTGCGACCTCATCTTGTGTTCATATATCATACACAAACAGAATGCTGGGGATTATTAGGAAAGGAATGGAGAATAAAACAGAGACTATCATATTGCCTCTGTATCACTCCATGGTGCGACCTCATCTTGTGTTCATATATCATACACAAACAGAATGCTGGGGATTATTAGGAAAGGAATGGAGAATAAAACAGAGAATATCATAATGTCTCTGTATCACTCCATGGTGCATCCTCATCTTGTGTTCATATGTCATACACAAACAGAATGCTGGGGATTATTAGGAAAGGAATGGAGAATAAAACAGAGAATATCATAATGTCTCTGTATCACTTCATGGTGCGACCTCATCTTGTGTTCATATATCATACACAAACAGAATGCTGGGGATTATTAGGAAAGGAATGGAGAATAAAACAGAGAATATCCTAATGCCTCTGTATCACTCCATGGTGCATCCTCATCTTGTGTTCATATATCATACACAAACAGAATGCTGGGGATTATTAGGAAAGGAATGGAGAATAAAACAGAGAATATCATAATGTCTCTGTATCACTCCATGGCGCATCCTCACCTTGTGTTCATATATCATACACAAACAGAATGCTGGGGATTATTAGGAAAGGAATGGAGAATAAAACAGAGAATATCCTAATGCCTCTGTATCACTCCATGGTGCATCCTCATCTTGTGTTCATATATCATACACAAACAGAATGCGGGGATTATTAGGAAAGGAATGGAGAATAAAACAGAGAATATCATAATGTCTCTGTATCACTCCATGGTGCATCCTCATCTTGTGGTCATATATCATACACAAACAGAATGCTGGGGATTATTAGGAAAGGAATGGAGAATAAAACAGAGAATATCATAATGTCTCTGTATCACTCCATGGTGCATCCTCATCTTGTGTTCATATATCATACACAAACAGAATGCTGGGGATTATTAGGAAAGGAATGGAGAATAAAACAGAGAATATCATAATGCCTCTGTATCACTCCATGGTGCATCCTCATCTTGTGTTCATATATCATACACAAACAGAATGCTGGGGATTATTAGGAAAGGAATGGAGAATAAAACAGAGAATATCATAATGCCTCTGTATCACTCCATGGTGCAACCTCATCTTGAGTATTGTGTGCAGTTCTGTTCACCACATCTCAAGAAAGATATAGCAGAAAAGGTACAGTTCAAAATAATAAAAGGGATGGAACAGCTCCCCTATGAAGAAAGAGGTTAGGACTCTTCAGCTTGGAGAAGAGATGGCTAAGGGGAGATATGATAAGGGTCTATAAAATGATGAGTGGAATGGAATGAGTAAATGTAAATTGGTGGTTTATTCTTTTGAAAAGTACAAAGTCCAGGGGACACACAATGAAGTTACTAAGTAATACATAAGAGAAAATATTTTTTTACTCATTGTATTAAGCTCTGGAATTCATTACCAGAGGATGTGGAGAAAGCTATTAGAATAGCTGTGTTTAAAAAAGGTTTGGATAAGTTCCTGGAGGAAAAGTCCATTAACCATTATTAAAGTAGAGTTGCAGAGATCTACTGCTTATTCTTGGGATAAGCAGCTTGAAATCTCTCTACCCCTTGGGATCCTGCCAGGTACTTGTGACCTGGATTGGCCACTGTTGGAAACAGGATACTGGGCTTGATGGACCCTTGATCTGACCCAGTATGGCAAACCTTATGTTCTTATGGTCCTGCGCCAGGCTCTTCCACATTGAACACCGAACAGATATTTATTAAGCAATTTTACATTTTTTCTCATCAGGATCTACATATTCCTCCCCTTCACCTTTGAGTCTCACAATGCACTTTTGCACTTCCATCTTCTACTAACATATCTAAAAAAATCTTGTCCCCATTTTACCGTATTTGCTATTTTTCTTCTATTTGAATGTTTGCTTTCCCTAATACTTTCCCAGCTTATCTTAATTTTTCCAGATGTCACTTGTCTTCCTTTTTCTATAATCTTTTGTAGTTTATGAATTCTAACTGTTGCATTGGAGATGGACCCTTAGCCCGAGGTGGGATTGACACTACCCACAGGGCAAGCCCTACGAGTCCCCACCTTCAGGAGATGGAGGCTGACTGGAGCTTCGCCAATACCAGCCCACATTCCCCACAGGTTGAGCCCTTGCATGCCGGAGCCAGCTGGTCTTAGGCGGCCCTCAGTCAGACGACTCCCAGTTGAAGAAGTGGTAGCTAGCCCGGAACCAGCAGAGATAACAGGAAGACCAAAGCAGATCCAGATGAGGCAGGGAACCAGAGACCTGAGTGCCAAGGAGGGCCAGGAACAAGAATGGGTGACGCCCGGGTAGTAGTAGGCCGGAGCCTGAGAGGGTCAAGTCCAGGAAGATTCCAAAAGGCATAATGAAGAACAGGCTGGTGTCAGGGCAGGCAGCTGAATTAGGCGAGGTACGGAGTTCAACAGAGCAAGGGTCAAAGCCAGGCGTCAGTCCAAAGCATAGTCCAAAACTTAGCAAAAGGTCAAAGCCAGAGATCAGTCCTGAGCGTAGTCCAAAATATAGCAAGGGTCAAGCCAGAGATCAGTCCAAGCAAGGCTAGGAAGGGACCAGGAACAAAACAGGAACCAGGAACAAAGTCAGGACCAAGCAACTAGCACACGACAAGCATGGAGACCTGTTACCAAGGAGAGGAACTAGTGGCGGGCCCTGCCTTAAGTAGCAGGGCCCGGTGATGTCATCATCCGGGGCTGCGGGTTAGTTTCCCACCGCGGCCCCTTTAAAAAGACAGTAAAGTGCATATGCACATGCCTAGAGGGCAGCAGGACACTGGACAGCGGCATCTCCCCATGGGACACATGGGGAGACCCACCGGGAGCTGGGGAGGTCTGCACTGGAGCCAGGAATGGCCAAGGAGGCAACGGAGGCTCAGGAACGTAGGCAGCTGCCTACAGCCACGAGGGAGGATGGGCCAGGACCGGGAGCTGGGTGCCAGAGATGAGTAGGCCTGCGCAGACAGGATATGCAACACTAATCTTTTCAGTCTTTTTCCCTCTTCTCTTTATTTAAAGATTAGTTGTCCTTATCATATCTCATTTTAGTTCTGACCACTGCTCTTCTACTTCCCCTAGGTTTTCCCAACCAGCTAACGACTCCTTGAGGTATTCCCCCATTTTAACAAAATTAGTTTTCCTGAAATCTAGCACCCTTGCCGTTGAATGAACAATCATCTTTTATGCTCCAGTACTGAACCACAACATCCACCTAGCATGATTCTATTACTATAGGCGGATTATAAATACTAAAAAATAAATAAATCACTGGATAAAGGATGATCATCTACTACAAAAACAGAGATTATTGTCCCCATTGACAAGCACCAGGTCCAGTATCTCCCTCTCCTATGTGAGTTCTGTTACTGTAAACAGTGGGATGAGTTGTGCTATATTATGTCATAGAACACACAAGCACAGATTTGTAAAAACAAAAACTTACAAGTGAATTTTCAAAGGCCTACGAGCATAAAAACCGGGATTTACACACATGGCTGGGCCTTGTGTGCGCAGCACGCATTTCACTATGGGCCTGGCCACGTGTAAACCTCGGTACATGCACAAGTGCCAGCCGAGGGAAAAGGAGCAGCCCAGGGGGGTATGAACTCAGTGGGGAGGGGTGGGGGGCAGACCGGGACAGTGCCACTAGCCACTGTCCCTGGTAAGCACACACCAGCAGCCAGCCAGTGCATAAAAATTACTTACTGCTCCTCCTGGAGCAGAAGTAATCTATAAAAAAAAAAAGCAAGTAGGAAGGAGAGGAGAGGTGATAGGGTAGGAAGGATAGGTAGAGCTATAGGGAAGTTCCTTCCCAGTCCACTCCTTAATTGAAGCGGACTGGGCGGAAACTGGGGAAGCCCTACTTCCATCACTGCACGTGGGATTTTAAAATCCCCCTCCCCCCTCCCACGCACAGAAGATGCCATCCACCTGCACATGCACATGTGGATGTGAAAATCTACCTCATATGTGCACACGAATATCATATTTTATAACACATGCGAATGTTGTAAACTAGCCATATGCGTGCGCATAGGTCTAAAAATTGACCTTTTAGTTTACTAAATATTGTAAACTATGGTAAAAATCAACAAAGGCTAATAGTATCACAATAAATATCAGTTAAGGCAAATAGCATTACAATAATAAAAAAAAACCCAAAGATTTATACAAAGAGCATAAAGATTTATAAAGAGATACCTGCCTCACAGTTTTTCTTATGTGAGTTATCATATCTTGGAAAACCGGAAGACAAACAGGCCTAGAGAAACAGCAAGAAATGGCTAATGGTGCTCTTTCTCTGATGATTCTGAGGAAAATTGTTAATTACAATTAACTTTATATTCTTCTTTCTGGCTCTAGTTTAGGTTTTGCAAGAACTTACAATTTCAGCAAGATGTATGCCCTAAGAGGAAGGCATCCTGTTACTGCATAATTCTAGATTAATCAAGTCCAGTGCTTGAACAGACAGAAAAACAGATGTTTCTTGTTTCAGAAATCAGTTTCAGTTAGCAAAAGTCTCACTGATATGGACAAGTAAAAACGGAATCACACAATGGGTAGTCCCGCAGTCCCATAGGGAAATCATGCTGCAGCATGCCAGTGATGAGTCATGTGCTGGTCACCAGGGTCACTTATGAAGCACTGAAACAAGTAGCATATTGGCCTCACATGTACCAGGATGTCAAATCATACCCAAAAGGTTGTCTCACCTGCTGCAGCTTCCAGCCCACTTTGCCTACACATAGAACACCGTTATAGAACCGGGGCGTTACTACGCCCCTGCTCTGATATTCAAATATCAGACCAGAGCATGTTGTCCAATCCTCGAGGGGTAATAAATATATATGCTCACAGTGACCACTTGTTGAATAAGTGGGTAGAGTGCATTTCTGCCCTTAACAATACTGCTGAGACCACAGCCAGCCTACACTTGAATAATGTGTTCAGTCATTGGGGCCTGCCCATGAAGGAAAATTCAGACCCACATTTTACTGGACAGGTAATTATATAGGGAAACTGTTGGGTGTGAAAAGTAAGCTCCACATATCATACCACCCCCAGTCGTCAGGACAAGTGGCGAGAGCACAGAAAACCATAGTCAGCATTCTAAAGAAGTAGGCGTCCTCATCAGGTAAGGAGTGGGATATCAAATTACCCTTTGTGTTAATGGCTATCCGAGCCACACCACACCGTACTACAGGGCCCTCCCCATTTCAGATGATGACAGGAAGAGAAAGGACCTTACCTCTGCATTTGCTTTACAGGACGCAGGATGCTAATTTGGCTAGGGCTACGACTGCACATGAACATGTTACCCATCTGCAGGAACGTTTGCAAAACACCTTTGCCCAAAAGAATCTGGAGATGAAGGTCAGAGGTAGAAAGGCTACTATTATGATTTAATAGCTACCTCTAAAAAGTATAAAATTGGAAACAAAATCTTTTACTAGGATTACATCAGAAACAAAGCCAAAGAAAGCACATTTTTGCCCTTCTGGAAAGGAGCTTTCATAATTGTGGATAAAGTCTCACCAGTCGCTTATCTTACCTGAATTAAGACAAATCCTGATGGTGAAGATGTCCTTAAATGGGTCCACATTAATCAGCTCATAAATTAGCAGATGAAAATGCTGTGCCCGGCGATACTGACATCAACAATAAAACAGAGGAATGGTTCTCAGATGGAGAGTGGAGCCCTGCTGATTGGAGCAAAGGTTGCCAATGGCCAAGTCAGGCCCTTCCTCCGCACTGTAACGCAAGACATTACCCAGTCGCAGACAGTCACCCAGAAAGTCTGTGCGTCTGAGACAAAGCACAGTTTTGGTTTGATATTTTATACATTGAAGGGAAAATTTAACTTGTTAATAATTATTTCCTTCCCCTATTTAAGGAGTTTTCATTTAGATCCCTAAAGTTATAAAAGGGGTCCTGAGATGGAAACTATTCCCTACTGTGACATCAGTCAGGCAAGTAGGGATGTGCAGGGGGGGAAAATCTGTTTTCATTTTTGGTTTGTTTTTGGGAGGGTTTTTCCCCATGAATTAAACAATAATTAAAAAACAAAATCGGCCAAGAAATGAAAATGAAGCCTCCCTCCCACCATTCTGGAAAAATGCCAGGAGCCAGTTCCCCCCAGCTCCCACGTACCCAGTCCAGTGGGGATCCACCAGCTGAGACTAGGCCGAAGCCTCAGACTTGCATAGATCGAGGCTGCACTAGTCGCCGCAGCCTCGGCCTACTAAAGACCTGTGCCTCGACCAGACCCAGGACCAACACCTGGTCATCAGCATAGGCCTGAGCTCGGACCCAGGCATGACGCCACGACCTAACCTGGAGGCTGGGTCCTGACATGGCTTCAGCCTAGGCTGGAACCCAGGCTCAATGATGTGACCCGACCCAAAGACCAGGTCCTGACCCCCTGGGCCCAGGCCCAACGCCATGACCTGACCCAAAGGTCAGATCCCGATGCCAGGGCCTCGGCCCTGTCCCAGGCCTAATTCTGTGACCCAAACCAGAGGCTGGGTCCCTACACCAGGGCCTTGGCCAGGAGGTCCTGTCCCAATGCCAGGCCTGGGAGCTCCTCTTCTTGGGTCCTCTTCTTTCTTTGGTGCTTGAAAGTCAAATAATGCCATCCACTGGGATCACACCAATGTTAATTAACTTCAATGCATTCACCCCAGTGGACAGCGTCCACTGGGGTGAATGCATAACTTTATTCTTCTTGTTCTACTTATGGTTTTAGTTACAATTCCCCTATTCGATGTAAACCGATCTGATATGGTCTTCAACCATGAAGGTCGGTATAGAAAAGTGTTAAATAAATAAATAAATTTTGATGTACAGCATTGTACGATATTGCCGTACATCAAAATGGCGCCATCCACTGGATCTCAGGACCATTGCTGCAGTGATCAGACTTGTAACCTTGGGAGGGGGAAAATCCCTGGATAGCTGCAAATAAAGGCTCGTGGCATAAACATCTGACTGAGATGGAAGTAAAAGAAGAAAGGAAGAACTACCAGGCCAAAAACAAAATGTGTCCTCTGGCTTTTCCACAACAAAAGCTGCAAAAAGTTGGGGGAAATGGTTGAAGCCCTTCCCTTTTTTCCTTTCAGTGTTGCTAGGGCAAGTACTACCAGGTTTGCAAACCGTGCGCCAATATCTGATTGCAATAATAAGAAGTAATCACCACACAGAAGCCTCAAGCCCCTCGATAATAACAGCATACAACCAAAGAGAGGAAACAATTCGTTTGTTATCAAACTATCCTTGTATTTTATTTAAACCAAGAGAACATCATCATCAGAACTTGGTGCAGATATTTTAATCCACTGGCTCTCGCCACGCAATGGGCCACAAACAGTATCGGCCGTTTATTCAGCACTTTACTGTAATCATTTGACGACGTATCTCACAACTCACCCCCACATTTATTTTATTAATTTAAGAGACCCAATTACCCTTTGCCCAAAGAGAATTTTATTAATTTTATTACTAATTACTCTGAATAAAAATACTTAGCTCCCACTGTAGCGTTCTAAACATCGCCCCAACATGGACCATGTTTCGGCTGTCACGAACCTTCATCACCTCATAGTAACAGATCCTTAAGACGCCTCTGTTGTTCATGTGTTAATCCTAAAATAAACACAACATTTAAAAACATTCTCACTTCACTCAAACCCACTACACAACACATCCCACATGGTAGTTTACAATCCTGTGCAAATACTCACTATGTTGACCTTGATTCTTTAAGGAGAATATTTCTATTTTCTTTTTTCTTTTCTCAATTTATACGTCATTCCCTTTCACAGCAACAATGGCGCCACAGAGTTCAAACTAACGCCTTCACTTCCTCCAAGGCTATTTATATCCATTCCCCACCCCGGAAGTGTAGCCTGTCAATCACTTTAGAAAAAACTCAACCACCCACAGCAAATAGTTTTATTCAAAAAACCAATCGACCGTCTTGAAAAAATATATACACTTTTGTTCTTTCTGTAAAAGGAAATTATCAAAATCCCCACCCCTTATTGATGGCTTTGGTTGTTCAATAACTGCAAACCTTAGGTCTGTAAACTCGGCCTCCTAAATAAACATTTAAACCCCCCACCCTCCTGACCCCCCCAAGACTTACCAAAACTCCCTGGTGGTCCAGCGGGGAGTCAGGAAGCCATCCCTGCACTCGTTTGCGGTTTCCTCACGGCGCCGATAGCCTGTGTCACAGGGGCTGCCGGTGCCATTGGTCAGCCCCTGTCACATGGTCACCGGCGCCATCTTGTGCTCCTACCACGTGACAGGTAGGTCATGTGGCAGGAGGTCGCTCCGGGACCCTCGTTGGACCCAACCGGAACTTTTGGCCAGCTTGGGGGAGCCTCCTGACCCCCACAAGATTTGCCAAAAGTCCAGCGGGGGTCCGGGAGCGACCTCCTTTCACGCCGTCCGTCCGATCCCAATACTCAAAATGGCGCCGATCGCCGCCATTTTGAGACTCAAAATCGCCATCCCGCCAATACTCAAAATGGCGCCGATCGCCGCCATTTTGAGTATTGGGATCGGACGGACGGCGTGAAAGGAGGTCGCTCCCGGACCCCCGCTGGACTTTTGGCAAGTCTTGTGGGGGTCAGGAGGCCCCCCCAAGCTGGCCAAAATTTCCGGTTGGGTCCAACGAGGGTCCCGGAGCGACCTCCTGCCACATGACCTGTCACATGGTAGGAGCACAAGATGGCACCGGTGACCATGTGACAGGGGCTGACCAATGGCACCGGCAGCCCCTGTGACACAGGCTATCGGCGCTGTGAGGAAACCACAAACGAGTGCAGGGATGGCTTCCTGACTCCCCGCTGGACCACCAGGAAGTTTTGGTAAGTCTTGGGGGGGGGGGTCAGGAGGGTGGGGGGTTGTAGTTAATTTAGTAGTAACGTATTTACAGATCGACAACTTATTGAATTCGCCATGCGTTCGCATTGAACGGAATTGACCCCCCACGAATACGTATCGCGTACGCAACGAAAACTTTTTGCCTGCACATCTCTAGAAATTGCCATGCTGGGTCAGACCAAGGGTCCATCAAGCTCAGCATCCTGTTTCCAACAGAGGCCAAACTAGGCCATAAGAACCTGGCAATTACCCAAACACTAAAAAGATCCCATGCTACTGACGCAATTAATAGCAGTGACTATTCCCTAAGTAAACTTGATTAATAGCAATTAATGGACTTCTCCTCCAAGAACTTATCCAAACCTTTTTTAAACCCAGCTATACTAACGGCACTAACCACATCCTCTGGCAACAAATTCCAGAGCTTAATTGTGCATTGAGTGAAAACAATTTTTCTCTGATTAGTCTTAAATGTGTTACTTGCTAACTTCATGGAAAGATCCCTAGTCCTTCTATTATCTGAAAGTGTAAATAAATGATTCACATCTACCCGTTCTAGACCTCTCATGATTTTAAACACCTCTATCATATCCCCTCTCAGCAGTCTCTTCTCCAAGCTGAAAAGTCCTAACCTCTTTAGTCTTTCCTCATAGGGGAGCTGTTCCATTCCCCTTATCATTTTGGTTGTCCTTCTCTTTACCTTCTCCATCGCAATTATATCTTTTTTGAGATGCGGCGACCAGAATTGTACACAGTATTCAAGGTGCGGTCTCACCATGGAGCAATACAGAGGTATTATGAACATAAGAGGAGCCATGCTGGGTCAGACCAATGTCCACTGAGACCAGCATCCTGTTCCTGACAGTGGTTAGTCCAGCTCACAAGTACCTGGCAGATCCCCAATACTTGATCCATTTATTGTACCTCACGCCCAGGGATAAGCGCAGCCTTTTCCCAAGTCTACCTGGCTAATAGCTGTTTAGGGACTTTCCCTTCAAAAACCTCGCCAATCCTGCTTGGAACTCCATTAAGTTAGGTGGCTTGGCCACATCCTTTGGCATCAGATTCCATAGCTTGATTGTGCGCAGAGTGAAAAAAATGCTTTCAACAATCTATTTTAAATTTGCTGGTTGCTAGTTTCATGGAGTGTTCCCTCGTTCGCGTAATGTGAAAGGGTTAATAACAATTTCCTATTTACTCATTAAGAACACAAGATACGCCATACTGGGTCAGACCAAGGGTCCATCAAGCCCAGCATCCTGTTTCCAACAGAGGCCAATCCAGGCCATAAGAACCTGGCAAGTACCCAAAAACTTAGTCTATTCCATGTCACCATTGCTAATGGCAGTGGCTATTCTCTAAGTCAACTTAATTAATAGCAGGTAATGGACTTCTTCTCCAAGAACTTATCCAATCCTTTTTTAAACACAGCTATACTAACTGCACTAACCACATCCTCTGGCAACAAATTCCAGAGCTTTATTGTGCGTTGAGTAAAAAAGAACTTTCTCCGATTAGTTTTAAATGTGCCACATGCTAACTTCATGGAGTGCTCCCCTAGTCTTTCTATTATCCGAAAGAGTAAATAACCAATTCACATCTACCCATTCTAGACCTCTCATGATTTTAAACACCTCTATCATATCCCCCCTCAGTCATCTCTTCTCCAAGCTGAAAAGTCCTAACCTCTTTAGTCTTTCTTCATAGGGGAGTTGTTCCATTCCCCTTATCATTTTGGTTGCCCTTCTCTATACCTTCTCCATCGCGAGTATATCTTTTTTGAGATGTGGCGACCAGAATTGTACACAGTATTCAAGGTGTGGTCTCACCATGGAGCGATACAGAGGCATTATGACATTTTCCGTTTTATTCACCATTCCCTTTCTAATAATTCTCAACATTCTGTTTGCTTTTTTGACTGCTGCAGCACACTGAACTGACGATTTCAATGTGTTATCCACTATGACACCTAGATCTCTTTCTTGGGTTGTAGCACCTAATATGGAACCCAACATTGTGTAATTATTGCATGGGTTATTTTTCCCTATATGCATCACTTTGCACTTATCCACATTAAATTTCATCTGCCATTTTGATGCCCAATTTTCCAGCCTCACAAGGTCTTCCTGCAATTTATCACAATCTGCTTGTGATTTAACTACTCTGAACAATTTTGTATCATCTGCAAATTTGATTATCTCACTCGTCGTATTTCTTTCCAGATCATTTATAAATATATTGAAAAGTAAGGGTCCCAATACAGATCCCTGAGGCACTCCACTGCCCACTCCCTTCCACTGAGAAAATTGTCCATTTAATCCTACCCTCTCATGATTTAATAAATCTCAGTGCTATCCCCTCTCAGCCATCTCCTCTCCAAGCTAAAAAGCCCTCATCTGTTTAGTCTTTCTCCATAAAGGAGCTTTTCCATACCCTTGATGTTTGGGTAATTGCCACGTTCTTATGGCCTGGATTGGCCACTGTTGGAAACAGGATGCTGGGCTTGATGGACCCTTGGTCTGACCCAGTATGGCATGTTCTTATGTTCTTATTTCATGCCTAAAACACTTCACCAGAATCTCAGAGGGTGACAATACTCATGGGTTTCTCCCATTGTAATCTCAAGAGCTGTGTGGATTCATGTGATGCTTCCTGTGTAAGGTCATTTGATTGTTTGAAGGCATTTTACCTATTTATGATGGTGCTACAGGGGGCTACAGGGGGCATTGTGTGATCATAAATGTGGGAGTGAACTCAGGCCCAGCTACTGTTTGTGGAGGGGCCATGTACAGGCCTGCTCCTGCTGTGCTTGTGTGACACAGCTCATGCTTAACATTATGGGAAAAAAAGTTTGCAGTCTTGGATTCTGCATACACATTTCCAGCCATAAATATCAGATGAATCATATAATGTGAAGTCAGTGTTTCTTGCATGTTTCAATTGATTGGAACACGAATGATATCCCTAAAGTCTGTTTGTGTTGTAAGGCAATAAAGTGACTTTCCTCATTAGTGATTAAGATATGATAAAACCCACGGGAATACACAGCCTACAGTAAGTGTGACCAATGCAGAGTCCCATGGTGTGCGGCCCCCATTCATTAACACAAGGTTAAAGCTTGTCTTTCTAATTAGTCACCAGGCACCATCCTAACAAGTCTGACCCTTAACAGACTGATGTACTGCTAATGAGAAAACCTAACTCTGAGACAGCAATAATTGCTAATTGGAAAGCTAACAGACAAACACAAGTGTAAGGAATGTGGCATTCCCATCATTAAGTCCCAACCCAACACAAGGGTGGGTTCTCAGCAGAAAGAAGCAACATTACATTGCAAACTGTTTAAGAAGATTCATTAACCCTTTCTCATCCCACAAGTCATCGATAAGATTTCCTCTTAGATGACTTTCAGTCATTTCCAATATTTTAAAATGTTGTCTAATTTCTGATCCTCCATCTCAGGCCTGTCTGTGATCTCATCTCAGATGTTCATCTCCATTGTTCTGTAGGCCCAACTCTGACTCTACCATAGAAATCCTTTCTGATCTGTCTCCAGTCCCATATGGGACACTCAGAACCTTAGCTCTGATGTCTGCGGCCTCATTTCCAATCTTTCTAAAACCTCATCACTGACATCTGTGTGTTCCACTCTGACCTGTCTTTAACTTTGTCTCTAACCTCTTTCTAAGTCAGTTGCTAACTCACTTCAGAACTTCCTGCCAGAAATGTCTTCAAAACAAAAACTATGTCATCAAGCCTTATCCATAACTCATCCCCATATCCTCTGTACCCAAGTCTTATCAACAAGCATGCCTTATCCATAACCAACCCATTACATTTGACAGCTGTAGGGGTTGCCAACTTTTCCATAGACCAGGACTGGACACTTGAGGGCTTGGGGGGGTGGGGAATGGTACCCCCTCATTTGCATACATTTTAGATTCTGCTAGTAAATGGCCCATGTATCTGCAGAACCACTGGAAGCTGAGGGCTGTGCTGTCCAATCACAGTATGGGAAAGGAGGCAGTGATATGGCACAGCTCTCCTCCGATAGGCTCCGACCTGCCTTTCTCTTCCTCCAACTAAGAGGCTGTGGGAAAAAGGAGGATCCACCTGCAAAGCTGGACATTTAGCATCTGGTTGGTACCTCTGACTGGACACTGTGCAGAATGCCTGAAAACCTGGCTGTCTGGTCCAAAACTAGACAGTTGGTAACCCTAGGCAGCTCGCAGGATGGCTCTGCGAGCATGCTTTACTCATCCCCAATGACAGCAGATCAATTTTGCAGCAAGAACACCGTGCAGCACAGGATGCCACCAGCTGCTGCTACCATGGACATGCCATAAGCACGTATGCACCTGAACGGCCCGGCCTTAAAGGATCTGTAGCAGGAAACCTACACCAGTGCCTCCTGATGACATCATCAGCACTCTCATACATAAGGCTCCTCAGAGGAGCCTCAGACGCCTCAGCAACAGGTCCTCCTCACTTGACTAGTACATGTTGCCAACATCCTTCATCATCTCTCCAGAGTTATCTCTCCTCATCCAGCCTTGCCTTGTCTCTCCCCCGTGTCCAGTCTTGTCTTATCGAGTCTTCTCGTCCGCCTGCCTGTTCTGTATCGGTCCTCCCTGTCTCTTGTCTTTCTTTCAGACTGACCACCAGATCTAACCCTTTGCCTGGACTCTGACTACTCTAAATGCCGCCTATCTCTGACCCTTGCCTGGCCCTGGACTTCTGTCTATCTACAAAAGGCCATCGCCTAAGTCCAGCCAGCCCAAGGAACACAAGGCTGCAGGGAAAGAGGTTGGTGTAGGTCAAGCCTTAGACCATTCTCTTGCCAGCCAACTTTTACCAGCCTTTGGTGTGGACTATGGGGTTCGCCCAATAGGCTGCGTCAACCTCACTCCAACCCCAAGGTTCACAATGCTTACATAACTTTCAGACACATCCCCATATCTTCAGTACCCCTGTTCTATCATCAAACATGCCTCATTCATAACTAACCTCTAGAATCCAACCCTGCTTCTCCCTTCACTACCCCCAAATCCATTACTACTCAGGTCCTATTATCAAGCATACAATAACTAACCTTTAGCTTCATCCCACTGTACCCAGGTCCTATCATTCATCAAGCATGTCTCATTTACATTAAATATCTAGGGATGTGCATTCATTTAAAATGAATGTGCAAAATCTAATGAATAATGGGAATTTGTTTCATTCAGAGGGCCCTGCAAAAAATCAGTGCCCCCTCCCCAAATATAACAAACCTTATTTGTTGCACTCATTTTAAATGAATGCATCAGGCCTAGGTGTAGGCCCTAAAGCCGGAGCCTCGCTTTTGGCATAGACTGAGGCCCAAAGCAGGGGTCGCAGGCTAGGCCTGACCATGATGCTAGGGTCTCAGCTTAGGCCCAGGCCAATTGCAGGGCCTGAGCCAAGACTTGAGCCTCCCTCCAAACACTCACTTACCTGATCTCTTGGGTATCCATGGAAGCAGCCAGGCCGGGTCCTGATGCCAGGGCCTCGGCCCAAACCCAGGCCTTATGCTGGAGCCTGACCTAGAGGATGGGTCCTGATACCTGGCCCTCAGTTTAGGCCAGAGCCCGGGCACAGGCCCGATGATGTGGCCCAGCCCAGTTGCCAGGGCCTGGCCTGGAGACCAGATCAAGCCCAGGGCTGGACCCCAGGCCTCAGAGCAGATCCAAGGGATCTGGCCTGGCTCTGATCCTAGGCTGAGGCCCAGGTGTCAGGACCAAGTCCCCAGGCCAGGCTCTGGCATTGGGCCTGGGTCCAGGCCAAGACACAGCCATCATACCTGGGCCCAGGTTGTGGTCTAGGCTGAAGCACAGGAATTGAGACCCGGCCTCTGATCCAAGCCAACCACATCAGGACCCAGCCTCTGGGAATGGGCTCCATCCTAAACTGAGGCCCAGGTATTGGGATCTAGCATCAGGCCTGAGTTTGGGCCAAGGCCCCAGCATTGGGACCTTGCCTCCCGGGTGGGCCATGGCGTTGGGCCTGGGCCCAGGCTCTGGCCTAGGTCAAGGCATCAGCCTTGCATAGGCTAAGGTCAATTTTGCAGCGATCTATGATGTCCTCAGCCTACGCCAAGGCTTCGGCCTGGGCCTAGGCCTCACCGGTAGATCCCCTCTGAATCAGTGAAGTTAGGGCCGGGGGGGGGGGGGGGGAATCCTGGCCCCAGAATTTATCTGGGTGAATGGGAGGAATGGATAAAAGGCCTTGGAAGGCCCTATTTTCATTTTTTGTCTGTTTTGGGGTTGTTGTTTTTTTAACATCTTTGATTCATTTTTTTCACACAATGAAACGAATCAAATATTCCATGAACCGAAATTCATGCAAAAAAACTTGAAAATGAACCGAAAAACAAAAATGAAATTTTCTCCCTGTATATCCCTATTAACATCTACAATCACCCATAAGCTATCTCTCATCCTTGATCTACCTGTCTTTCATCCTATCCTCCCCTTTATTACATCTCATCCAAGACTCCACCTGCTCCCAGACATTGATCATGTAATGCTGAGCTTTAGTTAGACAGACTGCCGTGGGCGAGTAAGTGGCACTAGCACGAATATTGTCTCTTGAAATAAAGAGGTGACACAGGTGCACTAATTCAAATCCTGAAGGCCAAAGCACTAAAACCTGTGGTGCAGTTAAAATTTCCAGTCTGTGTTTCTTTGTTTGGAACATGTCCCATAGGGATGACTGAAGAAGCATCTTTCATGAGCAGACTGATAATGGGGCCATCAGGGCCAGGGTGTTTCCAGGGAACTCTAACATTAGGACATCAGCTCTTGGTAATATATTCTTTGGTGAATTCAGGTTGCATGTGTTGGCCACAGGCACAATAACTAATTGGTCACTGTGTGTGTTGAGTCTTTTGGGGAAAGGCCAGAGAGAAGTAAAAACAAACTTTTGTGATAATTAATTTTACCTTGTTCTGAGGAGGGGAAATGACCTTCCAAGCACAGGTATATGCTCACACACAAACATGCATGCACACGCATGCTGGCACACACAAAACATTAGAAGTGCAGTGCTGGGTCAGAGTACGTTCCATCAAGCCCAGCATCCTGTTTCCAGGTAATAAGTACCTGGCAGATCCTGTAAAGTAGCACTAATTCCTGTTACTCATTCCCAGGAATGGAAATAGCCTTCTTTAGTCTACCTGGCTAATAATGGGTTATTCGCTTTTCCTCCAGGAACTCGTCCAAACCTCTTTTAAACCCCACTGTGCTAGAGGTTTGGTCAAGCACCAGGAAGAAAAGTCCATAAATAATTATTAGCCAGGTGGATATCACAATCACGTGTGCACACATAAGGACACGCATGCCTATGCTCGCACACACGCAGCTATATTCATTATCATAAATAACAAACAGGTTCATTATCACAGGGTTTAGACTCTTCACTTTGGGATTTAGGATTTAAAATTTTTATCCACCTAACATCAGACCTGCAGTTGACCCATTCTAAGCTATCTGGCTAACATATAGGTCGATTTAATATCGTTGTGTAAAAAATGTGCGACCAAACCGGGTGCATGTTTTTTTGAATGCGCGCATATCCAACTCTCCTGGGCGATGCAATTCGCAAATGAGCTGCCGTGCTAAAAGGGACGCGCAATGGGCAATTTGTACATCCCTAGCGCTCTGCATTGGGTGCCCAGGAGTGTGGCTGTGCCGCCACAACAGCCTGGCCATAGCTCCCTCCCCATTACCCCATCAGGGCTGCTCCTGATTGGTCCTTTTCACTGAAAGGGGATTGGTCATTTCACTGCCGTGTGACAGTGAATGGACCAATCAGCAGTACGTGAAGGAGTGAATAAATTAATATTAAGTGCCCGACAAATGTTAATTTATTCACTCCTTCAATAGGGCCAGAACCTGAGGTTAATGCATTCTGTGGTTCTTCCTGCTGTATCACGACGATACAAATAGGAGGAATCCCAGAAAGCAGGATTTGGGGATTTTTTGTGAGCCCTTGTGCGCGGCATACTTTAACTCCAGCTTCCAGGCAGGCGTTGAATTTGCTTTGTTAAAATGGGCATCTTGGTCGCGCAACAATTTTTGCATTGCAGGGTGATAGCTAATAGCCTCATCTACATGGAATTTGCATGTGCAGAGAGCTATTAGCTATGAGCTTAATTGTATGCACGTTTTGGATGCGCTAATCTCCGTATTCATCAGGCATAAGTCTAGCGCATCCAAAACGAGCGTCCAACCACATCTTAAGGGGCGCGCTGACCTGAGCACCCTATATTGCATTGGCCTGATAGTCGGAAAAGCTTAAACATCGCTTCTTAACGCTACCTATTCTGCTTCTCCCTGAAACATCCATTTCCTGCCCACCAGATATTCAGTTGACACCATTTAGCCGGAAAAGTCCTTACTTATCCAGCTAAGTGGCACTTAAATATTGGCCTTTATATAGTGACGGGCTGCCATGGAGCAGAAGAAAAGGTGCTAACACTGTTTTCCATCCTAAATCCCATCAAAACTTGTAGTATTTCAAGTTCCAAATCTAGGTAAAAGAATAGCAGGCCTAAATTTAGGTGAATTTCCAGCTGAATAGTTAGGGATCTAAGTTGAGTTGCCGCTGGGTTTCTTGCTTATGGCCTCATTTCCTGGGCATTTTACCCATAGACACAGAATGGAAGATCAGGGCCTCAGGTGCCTGTTCCATTCCCTTTATCATGTTGGTTGCCCTTCTCTGTACCTTCTCCATCGCAATTATATCTTTTTTGAGTAGAGGAGGACTGGAAGGTTCATCTGCATACTGCTCCCAGCATCTCCTAGGAGAAGAGTCCAGAGGTCATCCAAGCGATCCAGGGATTGACATCCACAGCCCCAGCTTCTAGAGGCCCCACACCCTTTGCAGTAGAGGAGGACCAGAAGCGCGCCATTCAAACCCTTTAATTAACTGAGTGAAGATTAATTTAATGGTGGTTAAAGAGAATTGGTAAGTATAGCTTTCAGAAATTTTGGGGCTTATAAAAGTTTGGTGAAAGGTGAAATTAAGGGTTATATTCTTTAGAGTTTGTGTGTGTCTGAGGTAATAAGCAAGCCAGAGTTAGTTAATTCTAGTGTCTGTCTTTCCCACCCACTCAACTCTTGATTTTTAGGCACGAGACACTTTCTCATTAAAAATCAATCAGGGTCTTATCTAAATCATACTATTGTACCATCCCTTCTTGAAAGTTTAATCATCCCCTTGTAGGACACTAGCTGATTAATTAGTAAATTCACCTGTAAATTTAAAGTACTCTCATTCCAACTCCCTTAGTATCCTAAACTTAACTAGGAACTCAATAAAACTAAGATGAAGGCAGCAGTCCAGCAGCAAGAGGGGGGCTTTCCAGTCTTTTGCATTGAGTGTCACATGTATGATTTTTTACCTAACAGTAAGAGATTATACGTGTGCACTCGGTGCAAAGATCTCCCGGCTCTCAGAGAACGAATCCGATCTCTGCAGGCTAGAGTAGCAGTCTTGGAGGAGCTGAGGCAGAGAGAGAGGTACATTGATGAGACCTTCAGGGACATAGTAGCCAAGTCCCAAATCCAGTCTGGCAGCCCCAGTGCTGCCTTGGATCAGAAAGGTCTCCCGGTTGGAGAACATCACCCTGGTGTAGCAGGAAGTGATCCTGTAGCAAGGACCTGCTCTCCAGGTGATGTATTGTCCTCTCACACTGAGAACAAGTCTCCCAGGGCTACTGCCCAGGAGGGAAGGGTTAGGTCAGCCATCATAGTTGGTGATTCAATTATTAGAAATGTAGATATCAGGGTGGCTGGTGGACATGAGGACTGCCTGGTGGCAGACCTCCTGCATTACCTAGATAGGATTTTAGACAGTGCTGGGGAGGAGCCGGCTGTTGTGGAACATGTGGGCACCAACGACATAGGAAAATGTGGGAGGGAGGTTCTGGAAGCCAAATTTAGGCTCTTAGGTAGAAAACTAAAATCCAGAACCTCCAGGGTGGCATTCTCTGAAATGCTCCCTGCTCCACGCGCAGGTCCCCAGAGGCAGGCAGAGCTCCGGAGTCTCAATGCGTGGATGAGACGATGGTGCAAGGAAGAGGGATTCAATTTTGTAAGGAACTGGGGAAACCTTTGGGGAAGAGGGAGACTTTTCCGAAAGGATGGGCTCCACCTTAACCAGAATGGAACCAAGCTGCTGGCACTAACTTTCAAAAAGGAGATAGAGCAGCTTTAAACTAGAACAAAGGGGATTACCAGCTGACTAGCACCAACTTGCTGCCTGCAGCTCCGGTTCCCTTTCCCAGTGTTAGTGAGATTGTTCCAAGTAGAGAGGGCAGATTCTGCGTTTGATAGGTCGAGTTTATCAAGGGCACTAGTGAGGGAAGTAATTAAGTCATCTTTGTTGCAGGGTTTTCTGAAATGTATGGTATTGGTGTGTGGGTTGGGGTGTAGTTTATTTATTTATTTATTTATTTATTAACTTTTATTTACCGACATTCGTGCAGCACATCATGCCGGTTTACAATGAACTCAGGTGGAAAATACAGTGTAACGATAAAACAATATTTATAATAATGATAGTAAATAAATAACTGGCAATAACAATTAACAATGTGGGGATGGGGAAGAGAGGAGAACAAAGGCAGATAGAGAGATGAGAAGTAAAGGAATGAAAACTATAGGAATAGAGGGAAACTATGTACAGATGACGGAGTGCACAGGTCTCATTAACTTGAGTATAGGTATCAGTAACTTAAGTACAGGTTTTCCTTATGGATAGTTTGGTTTTTATGAGTGAGTGGTCAGACCAAGGGACGGGGTGCAGGAAGGAGTATCAGTGGAGAGTATGCATGAGAGTTTATAAAGATTAAATCTAGGGAGTGGCCTGCTTTGTGTGTAGGGGAGGTGATAATTTGTTTAAAGCCCATGGCATTAATAGAGTTTAGAAAGACTTTGCAGGTGGAAGACAAAGGGATGGAGTCTACGTGGAGGTTGAAATCACCAAGTATAATGGCTGGGATGTCTATATCTATATTGTCGGTTATGAATTCGATGAGGGGGAGAGGTTGTTATCGAGGAGACCTGGGGGGTGTAGACTAGGCATACTTGTAGTTGAGATGATTTGAAAAGACCAATTTCAATCTGGGTGAGATATTGACATTCTGGGATATTAGTCTAAGGTCTTTCTTAGCTGCTAGTAGGAGACCTCTGCCTCTTTTTTTGAGCCTTGGTATAGAGAAGATGTCATATAAGTGTGTAGGAAGTTGGTTTAAGAGAACTGAATCTGTTTGTTTGAGCCAGGTTTCAGTTATGGCACAGATGTCGGGATTGCAGTCTAGCAGGAGGTCATAAAGGATGGGAGACTTTTTAACTAGGGACTGCGAGTTGAAGAGTATAAGGAATAAGGCCGTGAGGCTGAGAAACAGTGTGAGCGGGGATACCATGATTGGTAGAAGGGATTTAGTGTATGAGGGTAGGCATAGATAAACGGGGTTTTCTATATTTGTGAGTGAGATGTTCAAGTATGGGGATAGAGTATGCTAGCATGGATTGGTTGAAGGGGGAGGTGTATAGACTGCGGAGGGGCTGTTAGTGAGGGTAGTATGGTGCGGATGAGGGGATGAGGATGAGTGGAAGGAGCTGGCTATAGCATGGGTTATTTTTCCTTATAAACATCACCTTGCATTTATCCACATTAAATTTCATCTGCCATTTGGATGCCCAATTTTCCAGCCTCACAAGGTCTTCCTGCAATTTATCATAATCTGCTTGTGATTTAACTACTCTGAATAATTTTGTATCATCTGCAAATTTGATTGCCTCACTCATCATATTCCTTTCCAGATCATTTATAAATATATTGAAAAGCACCGGTCCAAGTACAGATCCCTGAGGCACTCCACTGTTTCCCCTTTTCCACTGAGAAAATAGACCATTTAATCCTACTCTCTATTTCCTGTCTTTTAACCAGTTTGTAATTCACGAAAGGACATCGCCACCTATCCCATGACTTTTTACTTTTCTTAGAAGCTTCTCATAAGGAACTTTGTCAAATGCCTTCTGAAAATCAAAATACACTACATCCACCGGTTCACGTTTATCTACATGTTTATTAAAATTTATTTATTTATTTATGGAGTTTATATACCGTCGTTCGGTTTCGCCATCACAACGGTTTACAAAGTTTTGATGTTTAACAGAGTGTTCCAAAATTCATACGCTTAACATAGTTTTCTTAAACCCTTCAAAAAAGTGAAGCGGATTTGTGAGGCAAGACTTCCTTTGGGTAAAGCCATGCTGACTTTGTTAATTAAACCATGTCTTTCTTTATGTTCTGTGATTTTGATCTTTAGAACACTTTCCACTATTTTTCCTGGCACTGAAGTTAGGTTAATTGGTCTGTAGTTTCCCGGATCGTCCCTGGAGCCCTTTTTAAATATTGGGGTTACATTAGCTACTCTCCAGTCTTCAGGTACAATGGATGATTTTAATGATAGGTTACAAATTTTAAGTAATAGATCTGAAATGTAATTTTTGAGCTCCTTCAGAATGCTGGGGTGTATACCATCTGGTCCAGGTGATTTACTACTCTTCAGTTTGTCAATCAGGCCTACCACATCTTCAAGGTTCACCTTGATTTGGTTCAGTTCATCTGAATCATTACCCATGAAAACCTTCTCCGGAATGGGCATCTCCCGAAGATCCTCTTCAGTAAACATCGAAGCGAAGAAATCGTTTAATCTTACCGTGATGGCCTTATCTTCTCTAAGTGCTCCTTAACCCCTCAATCATCTACCAGTCCAAATGACTCCCTCACAGGTTTTCTGCTTTGGAAAGTTTTTACTGTGAGTTTTTGCCTCTACAGCCAATTTTTTTCAAATTCTCTTTTAGCCTGTCTTATCAATATCTTACATTTAACTTGCCAACATTTATGCTTTATCCTATTTTCTTCTGTTAGATCCTTCTTCCAATTTTTGAATGAAGATTTTTTGGCTAAAATAGCCTCTTTAAGCTCAGCTTTTAACCATGCCGGTAATCGTTTTGCCTTCTTTCCACCTTTCTTAATGTATGGAATACATCTGGACTGTGCTTCTAGGATGGTATTTTTTAACAATGTCCACACCTCTTCTACACTTTTTACCTTTTAGGGATGTGAATCGTTTTTTAACGATTAAAATTATCGTCCGATAATTTTAATATCGTCTTAAATCGTTATAGAACACGATACAATAGAAATTCTAACGATTTATCGTTAAAAATCGTTAAATCGTGTTAGTGCGCACTAACGGGAGTTAGTGCGCACTAACTCCGAGTTAGTGCGCACTAACTCGAGTTAGTGCGCACTAACTGAAAATGATACAAATTGACACTTTCCAGGTCAGTAAAGGTCAGTTAGGAATGAATATGTGTTCCTATTGGCTGGCTGCCCTCTTATCTATTGATGTTAACCAGGTTCCCACTGAGGTGATGGTTGGGGGGATGGGAAATGGAAATGGAAACTCAGGAACACTAACAGAAAATGATACAAATTATTGACACTATCCAGGTCAGTAAAGGTCAGTTAGGAATGAATATGTATTCCTATTGGCTGGCTGCCCTCTTATCTATTGATGTTACCAAGGTTCCAACTGAGGTGATGGTTGGGGGGATGGGAAATGAAAACTGTTGGTAGTTGACAAAAAAAGTAATGTGATCAGTCAATATGACTAGAACCTGTGCCCTATCCCTGATACCAGTCTGAGACAGCTCCCTCCCTGCATTACTAGTGAGAGGCTGGCTTCACAGCAGGGGGGAGCTGCCTGACCCTCACTCCTGACTTCCCCCATGTCCCAGCTAGTGAATGGTGTGTGGGTGAGGGGGGGGAGGATGGTGAAGTCTGAGACAGCTCCCTCCCTGCATTACTAGTGAGAGGCTGGCTTCACAGACAGGGGGGGAGCTGCCTGACCCTCACTCCTGACTTCCCCCATGTCCCAGCTAGTGAATGGTGTGTGGGTGAGGGGGGGGGGAGGATGGTGAAGTCTGAGACAGCTCCCTCCCTGCATTACTAGTGAGAGGCTGGCTTCACAGACAGGGGGGAGCTGCTTGACCCTCACTCCTGACTTCCCCCATGTCCCAGCTAGTGAATGGTGTGTGGGTGAGGGGGGGGGGAGGATGGTGAAGTCTGAGACAGCTCCCTCCCTGCATTACTAGTGAGAGGCTGGCTTCACAGACAGGGGGGAGCTGCCTGACCCTCACTCCTGACTTCCCCCATGTCCCAGCTAGTGAATGGTGTGTGGGTGAGGGGGGGGGAGGATGGTGAAGTCTGAGACAGCTCCCTCCCTGCATTACTAGTGAGAGGCTGGCTTCACAGACAGGGGGAGCTGCCTGACCCTCACTCCTGACTTCCCCCATGTCCCAGCTAGTGAATGGTGTGTGGGTGAGGGGGGGGGGGGAGGATGGTGAAGTCTGAGACAGCTCCCTCCCTTCATTACTAGTGAGAGGCTGGCTTCACAGACAGGGGGGAGCTGCCTGACCCTCACTCCTGACTTCCCCCATGTCCCAGCTAGTGAATGGTGTGTGGGTGAGGGGGGGGGGGAGGATGGTGAAGTCTGAGACCGCTCCCCCCCTGCATTACTAGTGAGAGGCTGGCTTCACAGACAGGGGGGAGCTGCCTGACCCTCACTCCTGACTTCCCCCATGTCCCAGCTAGTGAATGGTGTGTGGGTGAGGGGGGGGGGAGGATGGTGAAGTCTGAGACAGCTCCCTCCCTGCATTACTAGTGAGAGGCTGGCTTCACAGACAGGGGGGAGCTGCCTGACCCTCACTCCTGACTTCCCCCATGTCCCAGCTAGTGAATGGTGGGTGGGTGAGGGGGGGGGGGGAGGATGGTGAAGTCTGAGACAGCTCCCTCCCTGCATTACTAGTGAGAGGCTGGCTTCACAGACAGGGGGGAGCTGCCTGACCCTCACTCCTGACTTCCCCCATGTCCCAGCTAGTGAATGGTGTGTGGGTGAGGGGGGGGGGAGGATGGTGAAGTCTGAGACAGCTCCCTCCCTGCATTACTAGTGAGAGGCTGGCTTCACAGACAGGGGGGAGCTGCCTGACCCTCACTCCTGACTTCCCCCATGTCCCAGCTAGTGAATGGTGTGTGGGTGAGGGGGGGGGAGGATGGTGAAGTCTGAGACAGCTCCCTCCCTGCATTACTAGTGAGAGGCTGGCTTCACAGACAGGGGGGAGCTGCCTGACCCTCACTCCTGACTTCCCCCATGTCCCAGCTAGTGAATGGTGTGTGGGTGAGGGGGGGGGGGAGGATGGTGAAGTCTGAGACAGCTCCCTCCCTGCATTACTAGTGAGAGGCTGGCTTCACAGACAGGGGGGAGCTGCCTGACCCTCACTCCTGACTTCCCCCATGTCCCAGCTAGTGAATGGTGTGTGGGTGAGGGGGGGGGGGGAGGATGGTGAAGTCTGAGACAGCTCCCTCCCTGCATTACTAGTGAGAGGCTGGCTTCACAGACAGGGGGGAGCTGCCTGACCCTCACTCCTGACTTCCCCCATGTCCCAGCTAGTGAATGGTGTGTGGGTGAGGGGGGGGGAGGATGGTGAAGTCTGAGACAGCTCCCTCCCTGCATTACTAGTGAGAGGCTGGCTTCACAGACAGGGGGAGCTGCCTGACCCTCACTCCTGACTTTCCCCATGTCCCAGCTAGTGAATGGTGTGTGGGTGAGGGGGGGGGAGGATGGTGAAGTCTGAGACAGCTCCCTCCCTGCATTACTAGTGAGAGGCTGGCTTCACAGACAGGGGGGAGCTGCCTGACCCTCACTCCTGACTTCCCCCATGTCCCAGCTAGTGAATGGTGTGTGGGTGAGGGGTGGGGGGGAGGATGGTGAAGTCTGAGACAGCTCCCTCCCTGCATTACTAGTGAGAGGCTGGCTTCAGAGACAGGGGGGAGCTGCCTGACCCTCACTGCTGACTTTCCCCATGTCCCAGCTAGTGAATGGTGTGTGGGTGAGGGGGGGGGAGGATGGTGAAGTCTGAGACAGCTCCCTCCCTGCATTACTAGTGAGAGGCTGGCTTCACAGACAGGGGGGAGCTGCCTGACCCTCACTCCTGACTTCCCCCATGTCCCAGCTAGTGAATGGTGTGTGGGTGAGGGGGGGGGGGTGTGGGTGAGGGGGGGGGGAGGATGGTGAAGTCTGAGACAGCTCCCTCCCTGCATTACTAGTGAGAGGCTGGCTTCACAGACAGGGGGGAGCTGCCTGACCCTCACTCCTGACTTCCCCCATGTCCCAGCTAGTGAATGGTGTGTGGGTGAGGGGGGGGGGAGGATGGTGAAGTCTGAGACAGCTCCCTCCCTGCATTACTAGTGAGAGGCTGGCTTCACAGACAGGGGGGAGCTGCCTGACCCTCACTCCTGACTTCCCCCATGTCCCAGCTAGTGAATGGTGTGTGGGTGAGGGGGGGGGGGGGGAGGAGGATGGTGAAGTCTGAGACAGCTCCCTCCCTGCATTACTAGTGAGAGGCTGGCTTCACAGACAGGGGGGAGCTGCCTGACCCTCACTCCTGACTTCCCCCATGTCCCAGCTAGTGAATGGTGTGTGGGTGAGGGGGGGGGGGGGAGGATGGTGAAGTCTGAGACAGCTCCCTCCCTGCATTACTAGTGAGAGGCTGGCTTCACAGACAGGGGGGAGCTGCCTGACCCTCACTCCTGACTTCCCCCATGTCCCAGCTAGTGAATGGTGTGTGGGTGACGGGGGGGGGGGGGGGGAGGATGGTGAAGTCTGAGACAGCTCCCTCCCTGCATTACTAGTGAGAGGCTGGCTTCACAGACAGGGGGGAGCTGTCTGACCCTCACTCCTCCGGGGTATTGTGATCTTCCTGCACACAGTGCCCTATCCCTGATACCAGGGGTGTTGTGATCTTCCTGCATGCAGTGCCCTATCCCTATTAATACCAGGAGTGTTGTGATCTTCCTGCACGCAGTGCCCTATCCCTATTAATACCAGGAGTGTTGTGATCTTCCTGCACACAGTGCCCTATCCCTAATACCAGGGGTGTTGTGATCTTCCTGCACACAGTGCCCTATCCCTATTAATACCAGGGGTGTTGTGATCTTCCTGCACACAGTGCCCTATCCCTAATACCAGGGGTGTTGTGATCTTCCTGCACACAGTGCCCTATTCCTGATACCAGGAGTGTTGTGATCTTCCTGCACACAGTGCCCTATTCCTGATACCAGGGGTGTTGTGATCTTCCTGCACACAGTGCCCTATTCCTGATACCAGGGGTGTTGTGATCTTCCTGCACACAGTGCCCTATTCCTGATACCAGGGGTGTTGTGATCTTCCTGCACACAGTGCCCTATTCCTGATACCAGGGGTGTTGTGATCTTCCTGCACACAGTGCCCTATCCCTATTAATACCAGGGGTGTTGTGATCTTCCTGCACACAGTGCCCTATCCCTAATACCAGGGGTGTTGTGATCTTCCTGCACACAGTGCCCTATTCCTGATACCAGGAGTGTTGTGATCTTCCTGCACACAGTGCCCTATCCCTATTAATACCAGGAGTGTTGTGATCTTCCTGCACACAGTGCCCTATCCCTATTAATACCAGGGGTGTTGTGATCTTCCTGCACACAGTGCCCTATCCCTAATACCAGGAGTGTTGTGATCTTCCTGCACACAGTGCCCTATTCCTGATACCAGGAGTGTTGTGATCTTCCTGCACACAGTGCCCTATCCCTATTAATACCAGGAGTGTTGTGATCTTCCTGCATGCAGTGCCCTATCCCTGCTACCGGGATGTGTGCAAGAAGATCCCAACACCCCCGGTATCAGGAATAGGGCACTGTGTGCAGGAAGATCACAACACGCCTGGTATTAGGGATAGGGCACTGTGTGCAGGAAGATCACAACACTCCAGGTATTAATAGGGATAGGGCACTGTGTGCAGGAAGATCACAACACCCCTGGTGCCAGGGTTAGGGCACTGTGTGCAGGAAGATCACAACACTCCTGGTATTAATAGGGATAGGGCACTGTGTGCAGGAAGATCACAATACCCCTGGTATCAGGGTTAGGGCACTAGGGATGTGAATCGTTTTAGGACGATTAAAATTATCGTCCGATAATTTTAATATCGTCTTAAACCGTTATGGAACACAATACAATAGAGATTCTAACGATTTATCGTTATAAATCGTTAGAATCGTGAGCCGGCACACTAAAACCCCCTAAAACCCACCCCCGACCCTTTAAATTAAATCCCCCACCCTCCCGAACCCCCCCCAAATGACTTAAATAACCTGCGGGTCCAGCAGCGGTCCGGAACGGCAGCGGTCCGGAACGGGCTCCTGCTCCTGAATCTTGTTGTCTTCAGCCGGCGCCATTTTCCAAAATGGCGCCGAAAAATGGCGGCGGCCATAGACGAACACGATTGGACGGCAGGAGGTCCTTCCGGACCCCCGCTGGACTTTTGGCAAGTCTCGTGGGGGTCAGGAGGCCCCCCACAAGCTGGCCAAAAGTTCCTGGAGGTCCAGCGGGGGTCAGGGAGCGATTTCCCGCCGCGAATCGTTTTCGTACGGAAAATGGCGCCGGCAAGACTGCAGGAGGTTGTTCAGCGAGGCGCCGGAACCCTCGCTGAACGACCTCCTGCAGTCGATCTCCTGCCGGCGCCATTTTCCGTACGAAAACGATTCGCGGCGGGAAATCGCTCCCTGACCCCCGCTGGACCTCCAGGAACTTTTGGCCAGCTTGTGGGGGGCCTCCTGACCCCCACGAGACTTGCCAAAAGTCCAGCGGGGGTCCGGAAGGACCTCCTGCCGTCCAATCGTGTTCGTCTATGGCCGCCGCCCTTTTTCGGCGCCATTTTGGAAAATGGCGCCGGCTGAAGACAACAAGATTCAGGAGCAGGAGCCCGTTCCGGACCGCTGCCGTTCCGGACCGCCGCTGGACCCGCAGGTTATTTAAGTCATTTGGGGGGGGTTCGGGAGGGTGGGGGATTTAATTTAAAGGGTCGGGGGTGGGTTTTAGGGGGTTTTAATGTGCCGGTTTTGCGATTTTTTGATTTTTAGATTTTTCACGATTTTTCACGATTTTTCACGATATTTTACCCCCCCAAACGGCAACAATACGATTCCCTCCCCCTCCCAGCCGAAATCGATCGTTAAGACGATCGAGGACACGATTCACATCCCTGTAGGGCACAAGTTCTAGTCACATTGACTGATCACATTACTTGTTTTGTCAAGCTACCAACTGTTTCCATTTCCCATCCCCCATATACTGTCAGTGGGAAGCTTGGTAACATGAATAAATAAGAGGGCAGCCAATAGGAATACATATTCATTCCTTAACTGACCTTAACTGACCTGAAAAGTGTCAAATTGTATCATTTTCAGTTAGTGCGCACTAACTCCCAGTTAGTGCGCACTAATCGGAAAAAACGATTTTTAACGATTTTTTAACTGAAAAATCGTGCCTAACACGATTTTCTTGCCCTGCCACACGATTTCTATCGTTAAGACGATATGGAAAACGATTCACATCTTTATTACCTTTGTAGCTGTTCCTCTCAGTTTTTTCTATTTTTCTCATTTTATCAGTTTCCCTTTGGAAAGTTTAGCACGAGAGCTGTGGATTTACTTATTGTCCCCCTTCCAGTCATTACTTCAAATTTGATCATATTATGATCACTATTGCCAAGCGACCCCACCACCATTACCTCTCACCAAATCCTGTGCTCCACTGAGAATTAGATCTAAAATTGCTCCCTCTCTCATAGTCTCCTGAATCAATTGCTCCATAAAACTGTCTTTTATTCCATCCAGGAACTTTATCTCTCTAGCATATCCCGATGATACATTTACCCAGTCAATATTGGGGTAATTGAAATCTAAAACAAACAATGTGCAACCCAACAAATTTTTAAATTATAGCCTAAGAAGGTGTCAGCAAGCCTGACGTTGTGTGACTTCTAAATAAAAGACATCAACCGGTCTTCTAATCATTCACCTTCATCATCTTTTAATGCTTCAAAAATATTTTTATGACATTTTTTCAATTTTTCTTAAAATAGTCCTCCATCCATAGAGATTATCACAAACCAGACTCTTGAAAATGATTGTTTACATAGCCCAACACCGCCAGTGTTTCGCTTAATAGCTTCCTCAGGGGCATACGAAGAATGTTTAAACAAGAGTCTTTAACACTTTTAACGGGACGTAATGTCTCGACCATCCGAGCAGCAGATTTCCCTGATGAGCAGCAGATTTATAACAGTACCCCGGTATAGCACTGTCCCATTGGTTATCCTCCTTCCACCATTTCTCTGAGATGCCAGTTAAATCAATGTCATCATTCACTGCTATACACGCTAATTCTTCCATCTTGTTAGACTTCTGGCATTAGCATACAAACATTTCAAAGTGTGTTTTTTGTTTGTATGTTCATTCTGCTTTCTAATTGATATGTATAAATTGGAATTTTTTAGCTCAAGTGAGTTTTTAGTTAATTTTTCTAATTATTGGAACCTCACTGTCGGGGATGCCCTAATTCTAATGCATCATTAGTATCCTTTGAAGATACCTCCCTCCGAACCATGCGCTGCTGAGCGACTGTCGGCTTTCCCCTTTGTTCTAGTTTAAAAGCTGCTCTATCTCCTTTTTAAAAGTTAGCGCTAGCAGTCTGGTTCCACCCTGGTTAAGGTGGAGCCCATCCCTTAAAAGACTCTCCTTTCCCCAAAAGGTTCCCCAGTTCCTAACAAAACTGAATCCCTCTTCCTTGCACCATCGTCTCATCCATGCATTGAGACTCCGGAGCTCTGCCTGCCTCTGGTGACCTGCGCGTGGAACAGGGAGCATTTCAGAGAATGCTACCCTGGAGGTTCTGGATTTAATCTTTCTACCTAAGAGCCTAAATTTGGCTTCCAGAACCTCCCTCCCACATTTTCCTATGTCGTTGGTGCCCTCATGTACCATGACAGCTGGCTCCTCCCCAGCACTGTCTAAAATCCTATCTAGGTGACGCGTGAGGTCCGCCACCTTCGCACCAGGTAGGCATGTTACCAGGCGATCCTCACGCCCACCAGCCACCTAGCTGTCTACATTCCTAATTTTTTTTTTATTTAAAACTTTTTATATACTGACGTTCATACTTCACTTTCAATGCATATCCAGCATAGCTCTCTGCTTCAGCGGCAGGAGAGAAAGTCTGATACTTCACTTTCAATTCATATCCAGCATAACTCTCTGCTTCAACGGCAATGGGGAATGAAGAAAAGTGGCTCTATATACAGACAACAACCAACAAGGACTGAATTACATAGTCTGGGTAAACAAATAAGCATGGGTGTAGCTTGCTTATTGCGGTGGTTACTACCCCTAACTAATTAAGCTAGATGTTTCACTTAGATGCAGCTCCAACACTGCTCTCTGCATTAATGGTGGGGGTGGAAGGGAAATAGAACCAAAAGGTTATTTAGAGCCAAGAGTAACAGATAAGTATGAGGAAAAAAAACAAAAGTGCAAAACTTGCTGGGCAGACTGGATGGGCCGTTTGGTCTTCTTCTGCCATCATTTCTATGTTTCTATGTTTCATATACATATCACATCAGTTTACAAATAACAGGGGATAAATATATTGAAACTGAGAGGGAAATATAAAGTTACATGTAACAGGGGTATAAATAACTTGGAAGAGTTGAGGAAAATGGTCAGGTGACCTAGGCGAGAAGAGTTAAATAGATAGAACAATAACAATAATATCATTGTTTGTATAGTTCTGAAGGAGGGTGGTAGAGAGGGATGGAGCTATGGTTGGGGGAGCTAATTCAAGTGAAGGCTTGTTCGAAAAGCCACGTCTTAAGATTTTTTTTTTAAGGTGGCAGTGCAATGTTCTAGGCGGAGATCTGGTGGCATAGAGTTCCATAGAGTTGGACCTGCTACGGTTAGTGCCCGTTTTTTGGGCAGGAATGGCTAAGATTCCTTCGTAAGCAGTTCTGGAGGGTCTAATGGAAGTGCGGTATTGGAAGGCTTTATTTAGCCAGGTAGTGTTTTGATTGTTTAAGGTTTTGTGAATAATTGTAAGGCTCTTATAAAGGATTCTCGAAGTGATCGGGAGCCAGTGGAGGTCTTTGAGGATCAGAGTGATGTGTTCTGATCTGCGTGAGTTAGTTAGGATTCTTGCCGCTGCATTTTGCAGCATTTGAAGGGATCTGATTGAAGTTGCTGGGAGGCCTAAGAGAAGAGAATTACAGTAATCGATCTTAGAGAAGAAGGTAGCTTGGAGGACTGTTCAGAAGTCATTGTGGTGTAGTAAAGGTCTTAGTTTTTTTAGTGCCTGCAATTTGTGAAAACAGTCTTTGATAGTGTTAATATGTTTTTGGAGACTGAGGTGGTTATCAAGAGTAAAGCCTAAATCTCTAACTTGTTGGGAGAAAGTGAAGGGATGCACTGAGGGTGGTTGGTTAAAGCGAACTGTGGAGATAAAAAGCAGCTCTGTTTTCGATGTATTTAAGGCCAGCTTGAGATTGGTGAGGAGGGAGTTGATTGAAGAAAGGCAGTTGTTCAAGGTTTTAAGCGCATTAGATACAGAGTCTGTGACAGGGATGAGTATCTGTACATCATCAGCATAGATGTAATGTATGAGACCAAGGTTGGCAAGAAGTTGGCATAAGGGCAGCAGGTAAATGTTAAAAAGGGTAGGGGAGAGGGAGGATCCCTGTGGTACGCCATGTGTTAGATTAATGGGGTTCGATTTGTGGTTGCCCATTTTGACTTTATACTGGCGATTATTTAGGAAAGATGCAAACCAGCTTAGGGCTGTTCCTGATATACCTATGTCAGTGAGGCGTTCAATAAGAATATTGTGGCTGACAGTGTCGAAGGCTGAGGAAATGTCTAATAGGGCGAGAATAAATGATTGACCCTTGTCCATACTCCTAAGGATTGTGTCAGATAAGGATAGTAAAAGAGTTTCTGTATTGAAGAATTTCCTGAAGCTGAATTGGGACGGGTAGAGGAGGTTATTTTCAAGATGATCAATGAGCTGTAAGTTTACGACTCTCTCCAAAAGTGGTTGGATGTTGGATATTGGTCTAAAGTTAGCTGGGTCTGAAGTGTCTAGGTTTGGTTTTTTTAAGATGGGTTTGAGGATGGCTTGTTTCAGAGCAGAAGAGACTTGTCCTAGGGTGAGTGAATAGTTAATAATCTCCGATAAGGGTTTGGCAATTGTATCAGGAATGGAAAGGAGGGCTTTAGTAGGAATAAAGTCCTCTGGGTGTGTAGAGGGTTTCATTTTCTTTAGTAGGTTGGATATCTCTGAGATGGAGGTGGTGTCGAAAGAGTCTAGGGAGATGCAGATATTTTCATGTCTAGTATGTGGGGGAGGAGGGGAGGGTGGGAATTTTGCAATGAGGTTACTTATTTTGGTGTGGAAAAAGGTTGCTAGTTTGTTGCATTTGTTTTTTGCCTCATTATCTGAGAATGGAGTGGGGGTTGGTTTTGTGAGAAGCGAGACATAGGAAAAGAGAGCTTTGTCATCGTATTGGTAGTGATGGATTTTTTGAGAGTTGTAATCTTTTTTAGTTTGTAGGATTGAGATTCTGTAGGAGTGGAGGGTGTTTTTGTAGTCTGCTAGGAGGGAGGGGAAGGGTTCTTGCGCCATTTCCGTTCTTTGGTTCTTAGCTGTAGTTTGAGGGACTTAAGTTCTGCTGTGAACCACGGGTTTTTTGAATTATGTGGCTTCATTTCTCTAGATAAGATAGGACAGACTTTGTCCGCCACGTCTTTGGTTATTCTGCTCCAAGAGTGGTGGGCAGAGTCAATGTTGGTGAGGTCCAATTTTCCAAGTTCGGATGTGAGGGAGAGGGTTAGATCTTCTTGAGAGCATGGTTTCCTGTAATAAATGAGGTTGCTTTGTTTTATGTTGGGGCATGGATTTTTATTTAGGGTGAACTTGGAGGTTATAAGAGAGTGGTCAGACCAGGGAACTGGGGTGCAAGTGGGGGCTTCTGCAGTGATGATGTGGGAGTTAGTAAATATTAAGTCTAAAGTATGTCCGGCTTTATGTGTAGAGCTGGATATGGTTTGGGTAAATCCCAAGGCTGTGATAGCGGATAAGAAGGATTCACAAGTGGGAGAATGGGGAATGCTGTCCACATGGAGATTGAAATCACCCAGGATACAGGCTGGAATATCCATGTCTATCTTCTCTGCAATAAATTCAATGAGTGGGGAGGGGTTGCTGTTGAGGAGACCAGGAAGAATGTAAATGAGACAAATTTGAAGCTATGGGGATTTGAAGAAACCTATTTCATAATTATAGGGAGGGGTAACAACCTGGGGGATTAGTTTCAATTCTTTCTTTGAGGCCAGTAGACGACCTCCTCCTCTTTTTTTGAGTCTAGGAAGGGCGTGAATGTCGTAGAGGTCTGTGGGGAGTTGATTCAGAAGGGCTATGTCCGTTTGTTTGAACCATGTTTCTGTAATAGCACAGATGTCTGGCTGAGTATCTAGTAAAAGGTCATTAAGGATCGGGGTTTTTTTAGTTAGTGATTGGGAGTTGAAGAGGAGGAGTGATAGTGTGCCTAGATAGAGGAATTGTGTTGGGGGGGGAGATCATAATAGGTACTAGCGCTCTCAGATTGGAGGGAGCCGTAAGGGGGTAAATCCTTTTTTGGGTATAGGGTTGGTGGTTAAGTATAGGGATAGGGTAAAATTCCATGTTGAGAGGAGGGGGAGGGGGAGTTAAGTGCAATTTGTATGTATGCCTAGCTGGGCCTCGGCTTTTACCCCGGTGGGTGTGCACCGAACGCACGAGCCTTTGTATTAACAGATGCTGCTTCGTGGTGTTGGGTCAGTCCTTTAGACGGCAGTCCTGTCTGGTTGCAGTAAATTGGTCAGGTTGGGGCGCATGCAGGTGTTGTTGGTCTAGTTGGGTCGCTGGCCGGACGCAGGAGGATCAAATCACCAACTATGATGGCCAACCTAACCCTTCCCTCCTGGGCAGTAGGCCTTGGGGAGATATCCTCAGTGCGAAAGGACACTGCATCACCTGGAGAGCAGGACCTTGCTACAGGATCCTTTCCTGCTGCACCTGGTTGGGGCCCTCCAATCATGAGACCTTCTTCCTCCAAGGCAGCACCAGGGCTGCCAGTCTGAAGTTGGGACTTGACTACTATGTCCCTGAAGGTCTCATCTATATACCTCTCTGTCTCCCTCAGCTCCTCCAGGTCTGCCACTCTAGCCTCCAGAGATCGGACTCGTTCTCTGAGAGCCAGGAGCTCTTTGTATCGCATGCACATGTACAACTTCTCACCGGTGGGTAAAAAATCATACATGTGACACTCGATGCAAAAGACTGGGAAGCCCCCCTCTTGCTGCTGGACTGCTGCCTTCATCTCAAATTTGTTGAGGTCCTATTTAAGTTTTAGGTTGCTTTGGGAGCAGGAATGTGTCTAATTAATGTCCTTGAAATGTATTAATATATTCACTTTATGTCTGGTAGTGGCCTACAAGGGAATGATGAAACTCTCAATAAGGTGTGGGGAATTCGTGAAGTGAAGTTAAAAGGCTGATTTTTTTTGTGTGTGTGTTAAAGTGGCACATGCTTATAAATTAAAGGATGAGCTACGGGTGGGTGGGAGAGGGGTGGGAGGGTTGGGAAGCAAACACGCTAACTTGTTTATTAGCTGCTTTAATGACTATTTAGAAAACAAACACTAACTTCTGTTTATAAAGACACATGAGTACATGCACAGCCAGTCACGCACTCAACATAAAATACACTCTGCAGGCACTGGGTATAAATTTGTTTCTGCTAGACCTTTTGCTTTCCTGATTTATTTCTTCATCTCCCTCACTTTCACCAGATATTCTTCCCCGAGTTCCTCTTTTTGGGATCCTTTACATTTCTTCAACGCTGTTCTTTTTGTCTTTATTTTTTCGGTCACCTCCTTAGAGAACCAGATCGGTTTCTTACTTCTCTTTCTCTTGTTTACTTTTCTCACATAGAGATTTGTTGCCTTGGTAATTGCTCCTTTTAACTTGGCCCCACCTCTCCCATTTTCTCCAGTTCTTCCTCCAAGTACAGCCCCAGTTTGACAAAGTCTGTGGTTTTGAAATTCAAAACTCAGGTCTTCGTGTGACTTCTCCGTATCTTATTTGCAAAAGGGAAGCCCTGCGACTGATGATCCCTGGTGCTGAGGTGAGCTCCCACCTGAACATTGCAGACATTATCACCATTAATAAGCACCAGATCAAGTATCAAACCCCCTTGTGGGATCCATTGCCATCTGTTTGAGCAGAGCCCCTTGAAGAGCATCCACTATCTCTCTTCTTCTCGTAGATTTCATAGAAGGGATGCTCCAGTCCACATCCGGTGGATAACTAAAAACCTAACCAGCTGTGTCTGAATATCGCTGGCCAGGTGCTCAATGTGCCCGGATAGTGCACTACATTTCTGGCCCTCCCCTCCCCGTGGGGAAGACATATTTATGGGAGGGGATGGGGTTCAGGAGGGAAGAGGGGAAGGCAGGCTGAGCTCCTTTTAAAAGTTTAATTGAGATGGGGTCTGACTTCCAATACCGGGCAAATCGTGACATTTTTAAAAGGTTTAAGGATGGGGGGAGGGGTTTAAAGTATTATCTAGCGCTGTGATTATGCTTTGCTGGGAGGGAGGGAGGGAGGGGATGGCTCTTTTACTTTTGTAGATGACAGCGCTACTTAGCCAGATATCATTTCCAGATATCCAGCCACACAAGGCCGCATAATTTTAAACCCCTCCTCGGAATGCCCTCCTAACTCCCCTTTTCTATCCAGCTGTAATCTAGCCATCCAACTAATTACCTGGATAAGGGCTAAATATAACCAGGAAAGCTATTTAGACATAAGAACATAAGAAATTACCATGCTGGGTCAGACCAAGGGTCCATCAAGCCCAGCATCCTGTTTCCAACAGTGGCCAATCCAGGCCACAAGAACCTGGCAAGTATCCAAAAACTAAGTCTATTCCATGTTACCATTGCTAATGGCAGTGGCTATTCTCTAAGTGAACTTAATAGCAGGTAATGGACTTCTCCTCCAAGAACTTATCCAATCCTTTTTTGAACCCAGCTACACTAACTGCACTAACCACATCCTCTGGCAACAAATTCCAGAGCTTAATTGTGCGTTGAGTGAAAAAGAACTTTCTCCGATTAGTTTTAAATGTGCCCCATGCTGACTTCATGGAGTGCCCCCGAGTCCTTCTATTAACTGAGAGAGTAAATAACCGATTCACATCTACCCGTTCTAGACCTCTCATGATTTTATAGATCTCTATCATATCCCCCCTCATCCGTCTCTTCTCCAAGCTGAACAGTCCTAAATTCCTTCGCCTTTCTTCATAGGGCACCCATTCCGTGCCCCTTATTATTTTGCACAGATAACTATTAGGTTATTTATCAAAATTACTTTTGATTATCTACCCCTATTAAAGCAAGTCTTTCCTCCCAGTCCATGCATATTAATCTTTCACTTCCCAATCGCATGCAGCTCTTTTGCATTGCACCCCAGATGCATGACTCTATACTTCTTGGCATTGAATTCAGCTGCCAAATCTTCAACCACTCTTCAAGCTTTCTTAAATCTCTTTTCATTCTCTCTACTCCTTCCGGAGTATCCATTGTGTTGCAGATCTTAATATCATCCGCAAATAGACAAACTTTACCTTCTTTCCCTTCCGCAGTGTAACTCACAAAGATATTGAACAGAGCCGGTCCCAAAACTGATCCTTATGGCATTCTACTTAACATGGCTCTCTCTTTAGAGTAGGTTCAATTTACCATTACCTGCTAATTCCTGTCAGTCAACCAGTTTTTAATCCACACCATTTGGTGATCACTCCCAAGCTTCTCATTCTATTCACAAGCCTCCTATGCAAGACCGTATCAAAAGCTTTACTGAAATCCAAGTAGATCACATCAAGCGCTCTTCCTTGATTCAACCCTCTAATCACACATTCAAAAAATCAATCAGATTTGTCTGACAGGAGCTTCCCCTGGTGAATCCCTGCTGCCTCAGGTCCAGCAACCCACCAGATTATAGATAATTCACTATCCTTTCCTTCAGCAGAGTCTCCATTAATATTCCACCACCAAAGTGAGGCTAACCAACCTGTAGTTTCCATCCTCCTCTCTGCTCTCACTCATGTGAAGTGGGACATGCCACTCTTCTCCAATCCCGCAGCACCACTCCCGTTTCCAGGGATCTATTGAGCAGGTCATGCAGCGGACCCGCCAGCCCATCTCTGAGCTCCCTCAGTATCCTGGGATGAACCTCCTCCACCCCAGGGCTTTGTCCATTTTCAGTTTGTCTAGCTCCTCCCATACATTCTCCTCTGTAAATGGAGTTTCATCTACACCATCTCCATCTATGGTCTTGTCAACCAGCAACTGCCATTTCTTCATCTCTCTATCATATAGATTTGTTGTCTTTGTAATTGCTTCTTTTAATTTGCCCCACTGTTGATCCACCTTGCCCATTTTCTCCCAGTCTTCCAGTTCTTCTTCCAGGAACATTCCCATTTTGACAAGTCGGTATTACTGAAATTCAAAACTTGGATCTTTGTGAGACTTCTTTGTATCTTATTTATGCTATCAAACCATATTGTCTGATCACTGGTGCTCAGATGGGCATTTACGCGAACATTAGAGACATTATCCCTATTTGTGAGGACCAGGTCAATTATTGTACCCTCCTATGTGGGTTCCATCATCATTTGTTTGAGCAGAGCCACTTGAAGAGCATCCACTATCTCTCTACTTCTTGTAGGTTCTGCAGAAGGGACGCTCCATTCTACAACCAGCAGATTAAAATCTCCAACGTGCAACACGTCTCCCTTCTTTCCCATCTTTTGGATCTCTTTAACAGATCTCTGTCCAGTTCTTCTGTTTGAGTCTGAGGTCTGTAGACCACCTCGATGTAAATGGAAGCACCATCTTCTTATTTTAGGACCATCCATAATGCTTCTTCCCTTCCCCACATCCCTTGCAGTTCAGTTGCATGAATATTGTTTGTGACTTAAAGAGCTGCTTCTCCCCCTCTTTTGTCTTCTCTGTTCCTCCTTAAATTATAGCCTGGGATGACCGTATCCCAGTCATGAAGCTCAGTGAGCCACGGCTCCATGACAGCAACAATGTCCAAGTCTGCCTCCAACATTAGAGCCTGCAGGTCTGGGATTTTATTGCCCAGACTACGAGCATCTGTGGTCATTGCTTTCCAGCTTCTCTCCCTCGGGGCCTGATTCACTAAGACTTTTCTCCCATTTTGTGTCTATGGATCAGTGAATCAGACCCTTGGTTTTGCTGCTCTTCCAAGTCACGTTTTTCTGCTTTTTGGATCTGATTGATTTTTTTTATTTTCTCCTTCCACTTCCTGCATTGCTTGGAGGTGAGATGCTAGTTTCACTGAGCACCTCCTGCCACCCTGCTTAGTTTAAATGCTTGATAATGTGTGATCTGAATGTTTCACTTAGCATCCTCTTTCCTGCTATTGAAAGTGTAGGCCATCATTACTGTATGACCTTCTACTGCTCCAGTCATGGCCCTAGCCTTCAATGTATCCAAATCCTCATTCTTTACAGCAGGGTTTGAGCCATAAATTGAAGTTTTCTATACGGCTCAGCCTTTCCTTGGGCAGGTTTTTATTTATTATTGATATTCCACGTTTCAGCACTTCAAAGCAGCATGGCCCTCTCACCTCTCTGCAGTAACTCCACCTCCTGATTCTTCGTCTCTGGTGGTGGTAGGTTGCCAGCTCTGTCCTCGGGCCTCCCCTGGTGCCTCCAGCTCAGCTACAGTACCCTGGCGTTCCCGGTCCAGTCACCACTTCCATTGCTTCACGTCGGGCCTTTCCGTGTGGCCCGCAGAGAGACGCTGCTACTTGGCGCCGCGCCCCTCCCTAGGCGCGCGCATGCGTATCACCAATGCTTAAGTAGGGACCGCGGTGGGAACCGACCCGCAGCCCCAGATGATGACGTCAGCGGAGCACTGTAAGCTCGGGCTCCGCTCCCTAGTGTATGTTATATTATCCACTGACTTTCTGAAGTTCCTCATCTCTGCTGTATTCAAGAGACTAAAAAAAACAGAGGACTCTGCCTCCGTGCTGGAATGCAGCCAGCCAACACCCCAGACCCATTAGCTGATTGGTCTAAAACATTCTCAAATGAAATGCACTGCACTTAACTAGAATCAACACTTGACATATGCTCTGATTGGTCAGTATGAAAGGTATAAAAGATTATGCACCTCATGGGAACTTTGGGGTGGCTGGGTGATTGTACAGTTGTATGGACCTGTCGCCCCCCAGAACAAACTATTTCCTCGTGCTTTGTTCTGTTTCCTCTCCCTATTCCCTTTGTTTCTGTCTTTCCCTAATAAAGTCTCAAGTTACCTATTGCAGCTGTGTTTCCTTTAGAATTAACATTATTGGTAGCAGAAGGACAGGGTTTTCTTTTGCAGCTGTACTTTGACTCTCCTGACTGATTGGACCAGATAGTTGACCTTTTCCCTGTGCTAAGGCCCCCGGACCTGACGGAAGGGTCACCAGCCTCCAGATTGGAAAGTCTTAGGGACTTCGTTTGGTGCCTTTGCAACAGGGTCTCCTCACTGGTCGAGTACTCGTTGCCTCCTGAGAGATTCATCTCACTCCCGTGTTCCTGTTCCTCGCTGTTCCTGGTTCCTGATTCCTTGCTTCTACGTTCCTGCTCTTCACCTGTTTGCCTACATGGACTTTGACTTTGCTTCGCCTGACCACGCTATTGACTCTCTCCAAGCCCAGACCTCTACTTCGCCTGACTACGCTGTTGCCTCTCTCCAGACCCAGACCTCAGCATTATTTGACTACGCTTGACCATCTCCGTGTTCAGACTTCAGCCTTGCTTGCCACTGCTTCCAGATTGCTGCCAGCCCTGACTCAAGCCTGTTCTTTGATACCTCTTCAGCCTACTTCCTGGACTTGGTCTATTCAGTCTTCGACCTGCTCTTGCTCAGGCACCCCCTGTCTGCCTACGTTCCTTTGGCACCCAAGTCTCCAGGACACTACCTCATCCAGTGTAAGACAGTACCATCTCCCTTCTACTGTCTCTGGGCTAATCACCATCTCCTCATTGACGACATACAGAGGCCCACCTAAGTCCAGCCGACCCTGGCACCCAAAGGCTCAACCCACGGGGAACAAGGGCTGGTATTGGTGAAGCTCTAGCTGGTCTCTGTTCATCAGCCCACTCCACCTGCTTACGGTGGGAACCCGTAGGTCCCTACCTATGGGTTGCGTCAACCCCACCTTGGCGCAAGGGTCCACCTCCGGCACAACAGGTTGTAATGGCCATGGACTCAGCAGAGCCACGTGCCCTCCAGGCCATTCCTGGCCTGGCATCCAAAGTAAAAGAACAGCAGCAGTTTCTCGAGGCACTGGCCTCCTCCATTGAGCATCTCCACGCCTGGCTTGATGCCCTCACCAGCAATATGGTTCCAGTACTGGCTCCTTCTCATTCACAGCCATCATCTTCTACGCCGCGAGCCATGTTGGCCTTACCAGCGCCCCCACATGTCAACGGTGACTCCAAGCTCTGCAGAGGGTTCATCAACCAATGCTATATGCGGTTTGCTCTGCAGCCCTCCGTCTTCCAGGATGAATTAACCAAGGTCACCTTTATCTTGTCTCATCTTGAAGGGAAGGCGCTGACCTGGGCTTCTCCCTGTGGGAACGGTCAGACTCCCTCCTAAGGGAGTTGTCCCGGTTCATGGCTGTGTTTCGAAAAATCTTTGATGATCCAGGGCGGCACGCCGTGGCAAGCACTAGTTTGTTACACCTTTGTCAAGGTCAAAGAATTCTTTTTGACTGTACTATTGAATTGGACTTTGGCTTGTGAACTCACTTGGCAGGAAGACTGCCTACAAGCTATCTACATGGATGGACTTTCCACGCAGTTGAAGGATGAGCTGGCTGCACGGGAGCTCCCTTCCTCTCTTGAGGACCTTATAGACTTAACGGGCTGAATTGATTATCGTCTCCAAGAGCGTCACTGGGAGAGTCGAATGCCCAAGAAGCCCTCTCGGGTTCGATCCCGTTCACCACCAACCACCTGCCCCTGCCTCCAGTGGGGTCCCTATTGTGGCCAAGATGGAAGAGCCCATGCAGCTGGGCCATGGGCAGCTGACCCCGGAGGAGCGCCTCCGGCGGAGACAAACCAGTCTGTGTCTGTATTGTAGAGCACGTAGCCACCATCTACAGACCCATCCTGTCCGTCCAGGAAAATTCCTGGCCTAAGTTCAGTAGGAGTCCTGAACTTGGGTGCAACGTCTACGGCCCCTCAATTGCTGTACCAGTCACCCTGATCTGGGACTCCCGGTCCTTTCCAGTCCTTGCTCTGGTGGATTCCAGAGCAAGAGGTAATTTTATCCTCAAGGAATCTAGTTCAACTCCTGGGTATAAAGACCCATCCTCTGGAGACTTCCCTGTGCATAGCTTACATTTATGGGGAACCATTACCTGGTCGAATATTCCTCACTACAGAGCCAGTTCTATTATGCACTGGCGCTCTCCACACTGAAAAAAGTGAATTACTAGTACTGGAGAGGATCATCCGGTGGTCTTAGGACTACCCTAGCTCCAACATCACTCTCCCCAATTTGATTGGGGTTCACTTCAACTGGTGGAATGGGGATCCACCTGCCACCAGTTCTGTTTATGCAAAGTGGTTCCGCCACCTGTGGATCCTCTGGCTGCCACTTCTTCTGGTATACCCGCTCCCTATGCGGATTTCGAAGACATATTCTCCAAGCAAAAAGCAGACCTTCTCCTACCTCTTCGGAGGTTTGAATGTCCGATAGACTTCCTACCTGGGACCTTGCCTCCCAGAGGGCGTACCTATCCTCTGTCTCTTCCCGAGACAAAGGCCATGATGGAGTACATTCAAGAAAATCTTGCGAAGGGATTCATCCACCCCTCTACATCTCCTACCGGAGCAGGATTCTTTTTTGTGGTCAAGAAGGATGGGTGTCTCAGGCCATGTATCAACTACCGTGGCCTGAATTCCATTATCCATAAACACAAGAACCCTCTGCTGCTGATCTTGGAACTATTAGATCGCCTGCATGGAGCATCCATATTCACCAAGTTGGATCTACACGGGGCATACAACTTGGTATGAATCCGTCCTGATGATATTTGGAAGACAGCTTTTAACACCAGAGACAAGCATTACGAATACCTGGTGATGTCCTTTGGTCTTTGTAACATGCCCGCAGTTTTCCAACGAATGATGAATGCAGTTTTCAGAGATTTGCTGTATACCAAGGTTGTGGCGTACCTGGATGACATCCTTGTCTTTTCTAAAGATCTGGCAACACACTGCACTGATGTCCATACCATCCTCCAATGCCTTCATGAGAATCACTTATCTGCAAAGCTGGATAAGTGTTTATTTGAGAAATCCAGTCTGCCTTTCCTCGGGTATATTATTTCCCAATGAGGATTCTCTATGGACCCTGCCAAGTTAAAAAGAATCCGAGACTGGCCGCAACCTGTAGGTCTTAAGGCTCTCCAGTGGTTCTTAGGATTCTCAAATTACTATCGCCATTTTATTCCACACTATTCAACCTTGGCCGCCCCTCTGACTGCATTGACTTGCAAGGGCCAAGACACTCAAAATTGGACACCGGAAGTCATCACAGCCTTCCAATACCTTAAAGAAGCTTTCAAGGCTGGGTCTTGTCTTCATCACCCTGACCCAAACCGCCCCTTTCAGATAGAGGTGGATGCCTCTGTGATTGGAGCTGGGGCGGTCCTGAGCCAACGTACCACTTCTAGATCCATATTTCTATGTTTGTTCTACTCTCGCAAGTTCTCATCTGTGGAACAAAATTATAGTATCGGAGATCGCGAGTTACTTGCCATCCAACTGACCCTTGAAGAATGGTGCCCGTGGCTAGAGAGTGCTCAGCACAAATTCATAGTATTCACTGATCACAAGAACCTGGAACATTTGAGCCATGCCCAACGTCTCAAATGTTGGGCATTATTCTTTTCCAGGTTCAACTTTGACCTTCGATATCATCCAGCTGAGAAAAACCTCCGGGCACATGTCCTATCATGCTCTTTCGAGCCTGCGGATACTCCGGAAGAACCTGGCCATATAATAGATCCAGCTTGTATTTGCTTGTCCACTACTCACCCAGTCCCTACTGGGAAGACTGTTGTGCCCCGATGATTCTGAGAAAGAGTCCTCCAGTGGGTACATGACTCAAGTTTGCCGGTCACCCAGGGTGAGCACGAACCTTGGCGATTCTCCAGTGGTTCTTCTGCTGGCCCACTATGGTCTCTGATGCGAAAGCATACGTCAAATCCTGTAACATTTGGGCGCAACAGAATCCCCCGGTTGGTCGACCCTGGGGTTTGCTTCAGCCATTTCCAGCTCCCAAGGAACCATGGACCCACCTGTCTACGGATTTCATCGTGTACTTGCCTCCATCTAAGGGCCATACCATTATATGGGTAACCATAGATCGATTTTCAAAAATGGCCCATTTCGTCCCTCTACCGGGCCTACCATCTGCTCCTGAGTTGGCACGCCTATTCTTTCGTCACATCTTCAGATTACATGGCCACCTCAAGGACATTGTCTCTGACAGGGGTCCACAATTTGTTGCTAGATATTGGTGCACCCTTTGCTGAAAATTCGGCACTAACATCAGTCTAACAACCGCTTACCACCCTCAAGCCAATGGACAAGCTGAGCATATGAACCGCTCTTTAAAGGCTTTTCTCCGTACCTACATAAACGATCGCCAAGAAAATTGGTTTGAACTTCTTCTTTGGGCAGAGTTTTCTCACTACTCCCATATCGCCACTGCTACAGGCACGTCACCGTTTTCCATCGTCTATGGGAAGCAACCACGACCTCCATTGCCCATACCATTAAATAAACGTACTCTATCCACAGCAGGCCCCGCGCTATGGAACGCTCTACCACCATATCTCCGGAAAGAACCTTGCCCTATCACCTTTAAAAAGAGACTCAAAAACTTGGCTATTCGAACAAGCTTTCTATCCATAACAATAATTTTCCGCTTAATCTTTCCAAATATGTGCACCTTGTACCGTGACTCCTTTATTTTTAGCCAGGTCCTTCCTAGAACCTCATTTTTTATTGTATTCTTTGTTCTTTAATCCCCAGTTTACTTGATCCAAGTTTATCCACCTGTTCGATGTAATTGCATTCGGTCATGCCTGTTTAATGTTATAATGTAAACCGAATTGATATGTAACTTTGCTACATGAATTTCGGTATATAAAAATGTTAAATAAATAAATAAATAAATAAATAAATAAATAATCAGTACCTTCCCCTGTTGCGCAGGCTACAGCTGATGCCCTCAAGGCTTTATGGGAACAGACAAACCTTCACTTACGTCAAGCCGCTTCCTGGGCCAAGAGATCTGCTGACAGTCTGGTTGAGCTCTTGGTATATCGGACTCAAGATACCTTCTCAAAGGTTCGCTCCAAGGTACATTGGACCTTTTTCGGTCACCCAACGCATTGGACCATTTACATACCAATATTGGCTGCCACCTACACTGGGAACACACAATACATTTCACGTATCTCTTCTAAAACCAGTGGTCTTGTCCTGGCCTTCCCAAAAGGCTCCGGAACCACCTCCATTGGTGGCTGAGACTGATACGACCTACAAAATACATGAAGTCCTCGACGTCCGCCATAGGGGCCACCGCTGGGGAGGGTTACAGTCCTGAAGAAAACTCGTGGGAACCAGCTCGAAACATCCTGGACAAAACACTCCTCCTGCACCTTCATCGTGCCTATCCAGGCAAACCCTGACCTCCAAGGTGGGGGGTACTGTTATGCGTGCCATCCGTGGCAGACCCGCGGCACAGCCTTCTCACCTCTCTACAGTAACTTCAGATCCTGGTTCCTCGTCTCTGGCGGTGGTAAGCAACCAGCTCTGTCCTCGGGCCTCCCCTGGTACCTCTGGCTCAGCTACAGTACCTGGAGTTCCCGGTCCAGCCACCACTTCCATTGTTTCACGTCGGCCTCTCTGTTCTCAGCGCTGCCCCCCTCCCTAGGCGTGTGTGCATCACCAATGCTTAAGTAGGGCCCGCAGTGGGAACTGGGAACCGAGCCGCGGCCCCGGATAACAATGTCAGCAGAGCACCGGTACTTAAGCCCAGGGTCCGCTCCCTAGCTTTGCCTTTGCAACAGGTTTCCTCGCTGGTCGAGTACTCGTTACCTCCTGAGAGATTCGTCTCACTCCCGTGTTCCTGTTCCTCACTGTTCCTGGTTCCTGACTCCTTGCTTCTATGTGCCTGCTCTTCACCTTTCCTTGGTTTGCCTACACAGACTGACTTTGCTTTGCCTGACCACGTTATCGACTCTCTCCAAGCCCGGACCTCTGCTTCGCCTGACCAAGCCATTGACTCTCTCCAAGCCCAGACTTCTACTTCACCTGACCACGCCGCTGACTCTCTTCAAGCCTGTACCTTTGCATTGCCTGACTACACTGTTGCCTCTCTCCACACCCAGACCTTTGCATTGCCTGACTATGCTGTTGCCTCTCTCTAGACCCAGACCTTTGCATTGCCTGACTACGCTGTTGCCTCTCTCCAGACCCAGACCTCAGCATCGTTTGACTACGCTTGACCATCTCTGTGTTCAGACCTCAGCCTTGCTAGCCACTACTTCCAGATTGCCACTAGCCCTGACTCAAGCCTGTTCTTTGATGCCTCTTCAGCCTACTTCCTGGACTTGGTCTATTCAGGCTTCAGCCTGCTCTTGCTCAGGCGCCCCCCTGTCTGCCTACGTTCCTTTGGCACCCGAGTCTCCAGGACACTACCCTCGTCCAGTGTAAGACGGTACCCATCTCCCTTCTGCTGTCTCTAGGCTAATCACCATCTCTCTTCGATGACATACAGAGGCCCACCTAAGTCCAGCCGGTCCAGGCACCCAAAGGCTCAACCCGCGGGGAACAAGGGCTGGTATTGGTGAAGCTCCAGCTGGCATCTGTTCAACAGCCCACTCCACCTGCCAATGGTGGGGACCCATAGGTCCCTACCTATGTGTTGCATCAACCCCACCTAGGCCCAAGGATCCACCTCCGGCGCAACAGTATTTCTCTGTCTCCAGAGGGCTCACAATCAAACAGGCCGATACAGTATGGTGCTCTCGGCCGAGCGCACTGTTTAGCATGCGACTGGCTGCACATTTTTGTTGCACGTCTGTTACCCCTTATGCAGAAAGGGGGTTAGCACGTTGAAAATGCATGGCCAACCCCCCTCCCCCAATAACTAATAGCGCTGATCACATGCAAATGCACGTTGATGAGGCTATTAGTTAGTCCCCAGGATACTGAAAGTAAAATCCACGGCCAAGCTGCATCCCGGAAAAGTGTACAGAAAAGCGATATTAAGTCGGAGGAACCAAAAATTTAAAAAAAAAAAAAAAAAGCTGCCTACCGGTGCTTACAGAATGTGTGCTAAGAATGCCCATGAATTTTCTGGGCCTGATTTTCGGTTTTACACAGATAAAAGGGCTTTTAGAGACTTGCACGAGGGCTATGCATATAAGGCATTTCCCATGTCAATGTACTGTAAAGAGGAGCTGCTGGGCAGAGCTGAGGCAGGGAATCCATTTCTGTGCACACTTAGCATTTTTAAATCATGTGCACAAATGTCCATCTGAACATTTATACCTGCTCCCAAGTCGCACTGCATTCTGCATGCTCTCTGCTAATTTTCAATGAGGATTTATACGCACAAGTCTTCTTCGAAAATTCGGGCTGAAGTCTGTATACTTTCTACACATGGACATCAGCCCTATGCGGGCCGTTATAATATTTCAAAATGTCCCTCAGTATTTATAATTGTCCACAGCACTGTACAGTCATAGGGCAGTGAATATAGGAACCACCCTGCCCAGTACCTCCCCTCTGTACCTGAGTACCAGAAGCATGGAAAAAGGATGGAGTCACACGGCCTTGCAGGCTAATGACTCGTGCCTGCAGTTTCTGATTTCCTCACCAGGTGGCACTGCTGCTGCATGCATGGAAGTGACTGCTGAGCTCTGCCAGCGGAAAGCAAATTCTCTGCCAGGTTAGAGGGAAAGTAACAGGAGCGCAGTAATATGCGCAATTTTCAATAAATGCACTTTGGGCCCGAAGCAATACCTTGTGCAGAGGCTAGTGCATGATTTAACACATGATTGGACGCATAACCCCCCCGATGCAACACGGGGATTACTGCGTCCAAATCACCGCATAGCTAATAGTGCTCGTTACATGTAAAATCCATGAGGCTATTAGCTAATTCCCGCGATGCAAAAAAATCTCTTGCATGGCCAATGCACCCATTGCAACGTGGCAACGTTAATGCCAGCCCGGGACTGGAATAAAGGTGTGCCACATTCAAGAGTGCATTGAAAAAACGAAAAATCCTGCTTTTTGTGATTTCTCCTAATAGAGTCATAGTGATGCTAAATTAGAAGAACCAAATAAAGCAGATTTAGTTTAAAAAAAAAAAAGGTTTTGAAAAAAACAAATTCTGGATGCCGACTATACACACAGGCCGTGTATCTCGTGCGTCCTACGCCATGAAGCAGAAGAAAACGGATGCTCGTAGACTGAGCGCCCATTTTCCCAACCCGCTTGACAGCCCCCTCTCCTGTGTGCCTGATGCCGAGGAGCGCTAGGGACGCACACATTTTCCCTAGCGCCTCCTTTTTTGCACGACCCCTAATCTAAATATTGCTTTGCGCACCCAGGAGAGGTGGCTGGGCACTCAACACTGAGCGCCCGTTTTCTGCATTCAAATATTGCATCGTCCCCTTCGTGACTACTGGGCTAAGTTTAAAAAGGGTTGGTGATCTGTCAGATCTCATGTTTACTGGTAAGGCGTCATGGTCACTGGAAGGATGGTGAGATCATTTTATCCTGCACATGCATTTAAAAACAGAACTATAAATGAATAGGAAGTAACCAGCGTGACTGCAGAATGAAAACGTGGGCTTAGCAACCCAGTTCATCTCTGTACAGAACGCTTGCCCAAGAAATGGTATTGGTTCTGCTCCTTTCACAAACTGCACTATCTCAGTGGGGCAGGCCATGCTTTCGCTAGCTCTAGATAAATGGAAGGCACCTGCGCGTGTGGGAATTCACCATGGTTTAATGATAGTGCGAGAGAAAAACGTGTCAATTGTGCAGAGCTGAGCGACAGAAGTGCACTCGGCTATTTCCATCCTGAAAATCGCACCGTTTCCCCTGGCTGATAACCGGAACTAGAAAGAGAAATTCTTCCTGTGAATTATTTCACACTGTAAACAAAGTGCTGCCAGCGCCAGCCCTTCCAGTTACTGCGAGGATATTGACCTTAGTAGGAAGTGCGAGCAGCTTGCTGACTGTTGCAATCAGTAAGATCAGTGCCGGATTTCCTTCTGGTTGCGATGCGCTGCTCTGTACTCAGTGTGCGATGGGACAGTTACGCAGACGTGCCCTGTTCTGAAGTGATCCTATAGGTCTCCAGATTAAATAAATCCTGCTGCACATTAATATATCAAAAAACAAATCGGAAGCCGATCCAAGGTTGCTGTGTAGCAGTAATTGGGCTAATTTCAATAAAGGTCTCTTTTATATACACCGATCTCCACCATTAATATATCAGTTAATACATCAATACATCAATGCAATCAATAAGATCAATGCCGGATTTCCTTCTGATTGCAATGCGCTGCTCTGTACTCGGTGTGCGATGGGACAGTTACGTAGATGCGCCCTGCTCTGAAGTGATCCTAAAGGTCTCGAGATTAAATATGTTATTTATTTATTTGTAGAGTTTTATATACTGTCGTTCGGTATTGCCATCACAACATGGTTCCATTAAGTTAACAATTTTATAAACATGCTATGTGCAAAGTTTTGTTAGAGGAGTCATGGGGAAGTTAAAATTAACAGCGGTCTAACATGTTGTTGGTTAGGAGGAGGATTTGCATAGTAGTGTTGCTTTCATAATGAGCTCGAGAAGTTGTAGTCATGCTGTTATAAGAATGAAGATAGGGGTTAGATAACAGAGTTAACAGCGTAACTTAGATTATTAGTGGACTCACAAAATATCGATGTTTTAACAATAAGTTTGAGATCTATTTTCGTAGATATATGTTTGGAGTGTGGGTAGGGTAGATATCTGTGGATTTGCTCAGCTAACAAGAGAGTTGCGGGTGCTGGTTGAGGTTTATTGTGTGCCATGATAGGCTTTAGTAATCAGCCAGGTTTTGAGGTCCTTTTTAAATGTTTTCCGGCCGGGCTGTAGTCTTAGTTCTGTTGGTCGTGTGTTCCAGAGTTTGGGACTGGCAAGGGAAAAAGTGTGCTCGTTGATTGAGGTGAGTTGTGTGGAGCGATGGAGTCCTTTCTTGGCAGATTGTAAGTTTTTGTGAGGTACGTGGGGCTTGATAGACACGTCTAGCCAGTCGGTTTGTTCCTGGTGTATAACATTGTGTAGCAAGGTTAAAATTTTGTAGTCTGTTCGGAATTTTATAGGTATCCAGTGCAATGACGTAAGAATTGGAGTTATGTGATCGGATTTCTTTGTTCCTGTTAGTATTCTCGCTGCTGAGTTAATACATCAATGCAATCAGTAAGATCAGGGCCGGATTTCCTTCTGATTGCGATGCGCTGCTCTGTACTCAGTGTGCGATGGGACAGTTATGTAGATGTGTCCTGCTCTGATGTGATTCTGTAGGGCTTAAGAGTAAATAACTCTTGCTGGACATTAAGGGGCGTATTTTAAAAGGGATACACGCGTAATGTATGCGCGTAACCCTTTTAAACCCCTCCTGCGCGCGCCGAGCCTATTTTGCATAGGCTCAGTGACGCGCGCATGTCCCGGGGCTTGAAAAAAGGGGCGGGACCAGAGGCCTCTGAAGGCCCACTCGGCCGGCATGTACAACCTACACCTGCCCGGAGGCAGGCACAACTTAAATAATAAAGGTAGGGGGAAGATTTAAGTAGGGCTAGGGGACAGGTTAGATAGGGGAAGGGAGAGGGGGTGAAAGGAAAGTTCCCTCCAAGGCCGCTCCAATTTTGGAGCGGCCTTGGAGGGAACAGGAAAAGCCATTGGGGCTCCCCTTGTGCGCGCCGACCCCGGATTTTATAACATGCGCGCGGCTGCGCACGCATGTTATAAAATCGGGCGTAGATTTGTGCACGCCGGGTTGCACGCACAAATCTACGCTTGCACGTAGGTTTGAAAATCTGGCCCTAAGCTTCTACTCAATGGTGGTTATTAAATCGATTCATAATGAGATAGGGGAAGTGTAAATTTATCATTAACAGAAAGGTTCACTTCCATCACATCTCAAGCTAGCTTATAAAAACGCTGATTGCTGCCCACCCTGAACTCTACTTGGCCACAGACTCTCACTCCTTGCCCTGTGGGACCACTGCCTAATCCTGCAGGTCCCCCAGACTCCAAGTGCTCAACCTGCAGGGGAAGGGGTCGGCATAGGTGAAATTCCAGACCAGTCCCGTCCCAGGGTACGTCACCAGCTATTGGTGTGGGCTTAGGGGCTTGCTTTCTAGGCTACGCCAAGCACACTACAGTACAAGGGCCCACTTCCTTTACAGGGAGTCAGTTGGATTATTAGATGATTGAGGGGTAAAAGGGGCGCTAAAGGACGACAAGGCCATAACAGAAATATTTAATGAATTCTTCGCTTTGGTCTTTACTGAGGAAGATGTAAGGCAGATACCCATGTCATAAGTGATATTTAAAGGTGATGAATCAGAGGAACTGAAAGAAATCTCAGTGAACCTGAAAGATGTATTAGGGCAAATTGACAACTAAAGAGCAATAAATCACCCAGACCAGATGGTGTACATCCCAGAAATGAATTTGCAGACTATTGTTGGTACTCTATAACCTATCATTAAAATCAGCTATGGTATCTGAAGTTTGGAGGGTGGCCAATGTAACGCCAGATTTTAAAAAGGATTCCGGGAGAGGTCACGTGATGCGCTAGCCCGATAAGCCGCGCTTCTCAGGGCTCCGGGTGCTGGCCTGCAAAAAGCTAAAAATATACAGTGTCACACCACTCGAAATTGAGCAGGAAGGGTACTAAAAGGCAGCGGAGCAGCTCAGGACGCCAGCGAGCCAACTTGTAGGCTGCTGAGAATGTCGGCGAAAACACCCCGCAAGGAAAAGGAAAAACCTAAAGGCAACGGGGCTGAGCAGAAAATGGCGGACGGCGGGAAACTGCAGGACACAGCGAGCCTAGATGAGGCGGCGATCTCTCGCATGACTGCTGCGGTGGTAAAAGCGTTGGAGCCCAATTTTACCGGTATCACGGACAATTTTGCCACGCTTAAAGAATCGCTCATAGATATTGGGCAGCGGATTGACGGTACAGAGAGTCGCATAGCTGCAGTGGAGGAGGAGCAACAAGCCCTCGTGGCGAGAGTTACAGCCTTGGAGACAGCAGTAAAATCAGCTGATGCCAAATTGGAGGACTTAGAAAATAGAGCTAGGCGGAATAATTTGAAGTTCATGGGACTACCAGAAGAGATCCAGGAGGGTGAGATACAATCTATTCTTGAATCATGGCTACCTGGAGCCTTAGGTGTGGAATCCCTAGAGGGCCGGCTCACCATTGAAAGGGCACACCGGTTGGGCCTGCGGAGAGACACAGACACCCGTCCCCGCCTTGTGATCGCGCGCTTCATGAACTGGGCGCAGCGGGCTGCTATCCTTGCGGCATATCGGAAACAGAGAGACTTAAAGTATAAAGAACATAAAATAGTGATTTTTCAAGACTTTTCAGCGGCGGTGGCAGCTAAGAGACGGCGGTTTTCGGCTACGTGTAGCGATCTCTACAATAAGAACATCCGATTTGCGCTCCAGTATCCGGCTATACTGAAAATATGGCGGGACGGTAAGATGAGCACCTTTGATGCCCCGGAAAAAGTTACAGCTTGGCTGGGTCTGCCTGGTAATAATAAATAGGTGCAGAGGCCTGTGACGGGAGTGTTTCCAATGCTGCGGGAGGACGGCTGTTTTCTTGCACAGCGGCGGCTGCATGATAGCGAGTTGTGCAGAAGCGAGAAGTTTCATCTGTGGTGGATGACTATGGAGCAGCTCTTGTTTTGTTTTGTTTTTTTTTTTCTGGCTCCTGGAGGGGAGGACGATGACTACTATGGAATGGCTCTAGTACCCTAGTAACAGGCATGATTTCCGTATATAGGGGGTGGAGCCGCCAAAGAGGACACGAGCATAGGCCACGTGCACATGCTACATGGGTGATCCTGGCTGGTACCTAATAAGCTGAGCCTATGGCTGGACAGGATCTTATGAGTACATGGATGTCAAGTGACTGAGTCCCTTTCCCAGGAGCGGAACTCGGACCGAGTACAGCCAGGCCGTGGAGTCTTTTTATGTTGCTGATACTAGTTGGTTATGCTTCGTTTAATTACTGTATTTCCTACATAGGATTGTATGTTGGTTCTTGGGTTGCAAAAGGTTAATATGTATAACGTGTATTGGACTACCCATGTGATTAGGTGTCTTAGGCCTTTGGGATCTGAAGCTCGTTAGGAGGAACGTGGGCCAGCACCTGGTCGCATCGTACTACGGACCTCTAGCCCAGTGATGTGGGCCGGATGGAGTATACTGTGTATAGTAGTGGGGGGGATGCGGGGGGGAGGGACGAAGGGAAGGGGTAGAGGGTGGTGGGGGTATCAAAGGGGGGACATGCATCACACCAGAGTACAGGAATGGATAGGTAGAGTCATTACGGGACTTGAGGTGGGGGTGGTCCAGGCTGGGGGGCCGCTGCCCAGGCATTCAAAACCAAGGATTCATTGGTATGCGACCGCCCTTGCCACAGGATAGGTTACACAAGATATATATCCTGGAATGTCGGAGGCATTAGTACGCCGGTCAAGCGAAAGAAAATACTTAATGCCTTACAGAGACAAAAAGTGGGGATTGCTGCTTTGCAGGAAACGCATCTGTCCTCTGCTGAAAGTCTTAAATTAAAAAAGCAATGGGTGGGACAGTGTTTTTATAACCCAGCTCTAGGTCGTAAGGCGGGGGTTGCGCTACTAATCCATAAAAGCATTAAATTTGAATTAATTAAACAGGAATCTGATGCTCAGGGCAGATCTCTCATTCTGGTGGGCAAATTGAATGGCAGGGAGGTAACAATTTGTAGTATATATGCGCCAAATGCGTATTCCCATGCGTTCTTTCAGGAGCTGGTGGGACGGTTACTTGGCATGGCTAGGGGTGCTCTCATTCTATTAGGCGATTTTAATTATGTAGGTGACCCTAGTGTAGATCGCTCACGACCAGCCATACATACCCCTAACCTGTTGGGGAAAGGTGTTTCCTACCTCTGTGCCGAATTACAGTTGTTAGATATTTGGAGGACGCTCCACCCGACAGAGCGCGATTATACTCATGTGTCGAAGGCGCATGCGACTTTGTCCAGAATAGACTATGTGTTGGTCTCGTCCTCCCTACTACCCAAGATAGGACAGGCGACAATTGGTCCTATAGAAATCTCGGATCATGCAATTATTTGGGTGGACATTGGGGATGGCCTTGAGGAGCCGCCCTATCGGATCTGGAGGTTCCCTGGCCATTTACAAGGGGATTCTAAATTCCGGGATTTTCTAATAACTAAATGGGACGACTTTGCGCATCACAACAGGGAACATAAAACTGACCCATGGTTGTATTGGGCTACCAGCAAGGCCGTGATGAGGGGAGAAATTACATCTTACACAATAGCACAATCCAAAGCGATGGCTAAAAACATAGTTAGCTTGGAAACACAGCTGAAACAGGCTAGGCGCCGGCTGGCGCAAAAGCACTCCCCCCAGGCCCAAACGCATTATAATGAAATCTTACGTACACTGAATGGGCTACTCCATGAGAGAGCACAGAGGAGCTTGCAACGGGGGACACATCGGCTTTTCCGATTTGGAAATAAGTCGGGGAAGATCTTAGCGAATATGGTTCGCTTGGCCAGAGGGAGTACTGTGATTGATAAGCTGAGGAACGGAGGTGGAGTGCCCTTAACAACTGGGAAAGAGATATGTGCAGAGTTCAGGAGCTTTTATGAGAGGCTCTATTCCGAAGATAGAGGGGGGGGAACTGACCAGGAGGAGGAGTTTTTTCGGGATTTGCGCATCCCAAAAATAGATCCACTAAAACTTGCCATACTTAATAAGCCTATTCAATTAGAGGAATTAAGGAGCACTATTTTGGCTAGCAAGGCTAACAAGGCCCCTGGACCGGACGGCTTTAGTGCTGAGTATTATAAATGTCTAATCTCACGGGTAACTGAAGACTTGCTTCTTTTTTACAGAGAGGCTCAAAGGCGAGGGCGGTTCCCCGAAGAGACTACGAGAGCCGTCATTACGGTTCTTGAGAAGCCGGGGAAAGACTTAGCCTCCCCAGCGGCGTACCGGCCGATCTCCCTCTTAAACTTTGAAGCAAAGGTCTTTGCAAAAATAATGGCGGACAGGTTAAGTGAGGTTTTCCCGGATCTTATTACAGAAAATCAGGTGGGTTTTGTTAAGGGTCGGGCAATTAGTACTAATATTACAAAATTGATAATAGCGATGGAGGAGTGTCGTCGGCAGGGAACTCCGGCGCTTCTGGTGGGCTTTGACTCCGAAAAAGCCTTTGATAGGGTGTCTTGGGACTACATGTTTTCAGTCCTGGGACGATATGGCTTTACTGGAGAGATAGTACATAATATTAAGATGCTCTATCATGCCCCTAAGTCAGTTATTCGAGCAAACGGGCAGGTTTCTGATGACTTTAGATTACATCGGGGTGTCCGTCAGGGATGCCCCTTGTCGCCCTTATTGTACATTCTTTCCATTGACCCGCTCCTGAGGAAAATAGAAGCAGATCCGGCAATTCAGGGGTTCCGTCGGGGGAGGCAGGAATTTAAAGTATCTGCATTTGCCGATGACGTTCTGGTGTGTCTAACCTCCCCGCAAAGTTCTCTTGGCCAAGTGTTAGCACATCAGAGGCTGTTTGGGTCCTTTGCAGGGTTGAAAATAAATGTGGACAAATCTGAGGCTATGGATCTTGGGATGGCGGTCCGTAACAATTGGTCGGGGGCTTTTCACCTGAAATGGGCAGGTGACACCATGAGGTATCTGGGGATATTGTTGACCAGGGACGTGGCGAAGCTTCGAGAGACGAATATACGTCCCCTATTACAAAACATGGCTAAGAAATTACACATGTGGAGATCCTTGCCGCTGTCTTTATTAGGCAGAATTGCGCTGCTAAAAATGTTGGAACTGCCTAGATGGTTGTATGTCTTACAACAATTACCAATATGGCTAACTAAGGCAGAAATTGTAGGCATCAATAGAGTTATACGTACCTTCCTGTGGGGGGGCCGTAAACCTCGATTAGCCCTAGCAACGTTGCAGCTTCCAAGGTGTCAAGGTGGATTAGCATGCCCCAACTGGAGAGCATATAATCTGGCGTGTGTCCTACGTCATATCCAGGACTGGTTGGATGGCACTGGAAAGTTTACTCCACGTGCCTTTCTTTTGGAGTGGCTTCATCCCTATACGCCGGAGTCCCTGATGCAGGTTAGGGGAGCTCACTTCCCGGCTATGTATCGGGGATGCCTGCTTTTGATGTCGGGCCGAAAAGCTTGGTGGTTTCTCTGTACGCATACCCTTAGATTACCAAGTTATATTACTCCTTTCATGCCGTTCTGTGGCAATCCCATGTTTCCCAGTGGTATGATGGGAGCGGTTTTCAAACAGTGGGAGGCGAAGGGGATACGACATATATATAATATGTACGAGCCAGGGTCTCGAAATTTATGGTCTTTTCATGACTTCCAACATGTTTACGGGGTCCGTTCAAACGATTTTTTTGCATACCTGCAGGCACGACACTATGCGCATAGCCTAGTCGGCTCGTACACCATAGGATCGGTGTGGGATTCCTTGAGTGCATTTTTTATGCCCCAGGGCAAGTCAGGCCACTCCTGCTCCACCTTGTCTAGGGCTTTGCGAGAAATTTCTATTACGGAAGCAAAGATGGTAATCCAGAATAAATGGGTACGTACAGCGGATATTTATTTGGCAATGTCAGATATCGAGGATATTCTGGTAAACTGTAATAAAATATCAGAAAATGTTGTGCTTCAAGAGCTAGGCTTTAAAATACTAAATTGTATGTATATTTCCCAGGCGCAGAGATATGCAGCCCACCTTAGTGAATCTGCAATCTGTCTTAAATGTAAAAAGGACGTGGGGACATATCTGCATGGGCTATGGGAATGTTCTGAGTTGGAGGTTTTCTGGTCCGAGGTGTTGATGAGCCTGGAAAGGATACTTCGCACTTCTGTTCCCAAGGACTTGAGACTGTGCCTGTTCAGATTACCCTACGGTGCCCTGACAGAACTGCCGGAGGGTGAGGCGCGGTTCCTGGGAAAGGCACTGATGGTGGCGGTACAGACGATCATGTCCCAGTGGATATCTGAAGACCGGCCCTCGGGTGGGCAATGGCATGCTCGTCTGGTGTCGCTATTACAACATGAGTTTTGGACAGCACACACGCAACCGATGACAAAGCAGGCCCTGTGTGCAGGGGTTTGGAGCAAGTTTTGGTGGTCCCTACCTGGCTCTACAAGAGACTTGATTCTTAAGGTTACTGGATACAAATACCAATCTTCGGGTGCGACTGGGTGCTAAGTCTCGAAGGACACTGAAGGGTCAGTACTGGAGCTCTACGAAGCTTGTGACATGTTTATGGATTGTGGTGCATGTGGGGGGGGGGTTGGGATGGGGAGGGGGGAGGGAGCTTCCTTGTGTTCTAATGTTCTTTAGTGTTTGGTGTTTTCTTGTAAAATTCTAATAAAGAAAGAATTAAAAAAAAAAAAAAAAAAAGGATTCCGGGGTGATCCAGGACACTACAGAACAGTGAGCCTGGCATAACTGCCAGGAAAAATGGTTGGAACTTATCTGAAGAACAAAATTACTGAACATATAGACATAGTTTAATGGGACAAAGTCAACATGGATTTAGGCAAGGGAAATCCTCACTAATTTGCTACCTTTTCTTTTGAAGGCATGAACAAACATGTGAAAAAGCTGAGCCAGTTGATATAGCACTTCTGGATTTTTAAAAATGGCGCGGGCCAGCCAATGCACCTACCATGTGACAGGGGCCGACCAATGGCACCGATAGCCCCTGTCACATGGTAAGAGCAAAGGGCCATCGGCACCATTTTGATTAGTGGCAGCCAACGGCCCGAGCATGGGAGAATGCTCCCTGGACCCCCGCTGGACCACCAGGTATTTAAAAATATATTGGGGGGGGGGGCGGAGGGTGGGGGGATACTAACAAACTCATTTTAAAGGGTCAGGTTGTGTTTTTAGGTTGTGTCCTTTCTTCCCGCCCCCCCTCCCCCATAACAATAAGAAAACCCACTAAATTAATCATGGGGTTTCCTATCGCTATCGGGGACCCCCCGATATCTGACGATATTGAAAATAGCGGACGATATTTTCAATCATAGAAACATAGAAACATAGAAACATAGAAACATAGAAATGACGGCAGAAGAAGACCAAACGGCCCATCCAGTCTGCCCAGCAAGCTTCACACATTTTTTCTCTCATACTTATCTGTTTCTCTTAGCTCTTGGTTCTATTTACCTTCCTCCCCCACCATTGAAATATCTAGCTTGATTAGTTAGGGGTAGTAGGGGTAGTAACCGCCGCAATAAGCAAGCTACACCCTTGCTTATTTGTTTTACCCAGACTATGTTATACAGTCCTTATTGGTTGTTTTTCTTCTCCCCTGCTGTTGAAGCAGGGAGCTATGCTGGAAATGCGTGAAGTATCAGTTTATTCTTCTCCCCTGCCGTTGAAGCAGAGAGCCATGCTGGATATGCATCGAAAGTGAAGTATCAGACACATTTGGTTGGGGTAGTAACCGCCGTAACAAGCCAGCTACTCCCCGCTTTGTGAGTGCGAACCCTTTTTTCTTCTCCCCTGTCGTTGAAGCAGAGAACTATGCTGTATATGCATTGAAGGTGAAGTATCAGGCTTATTTGGTTTGGGGGTAGTAACCGCCGTAACAAGCCAGCTACTCCCCTCTTTGTGAGTGTAAATCCATTTTTCCACATTTCCTCTTGCTGTTGAAGCTTAGAGCGATGTTGGAGTCACAGTAAGCATGTGTATGTTTATTGAATAAGGGTATTGTCTCCAGGCAGTAGCTGTCATTCTGGTGAGTCACCCACTCTTCATTGGCGGCCTCTTGACTTTATGGATCCACAGTGTTTATCCCACGCCCCTTTGAAGTCCTTCACCGTTCTGGTCTTCACCACATCCTCCGGAAGGGCATTCCAGGCGTCCACCACCCTCTCCGTGAAGAAATACTTCCTGACATTGGTTCTGAATCTTCCTCCCTGGAGCTTCAAATCGTGACCCCTGGTTCTGCTGATTTTTTTCCTACGGAACAGGTTTGTCGTTGTCTTTGGATCATTAAAACCTTTCAAGTATCTGAAAGTCTGTATCATATCACCTCTGCTCCTCCTTTCCTCCAGGGTGTACATATTTAGATTCTTCAATCTCTCCTCGTACGTCATGCGATAAAGATCCTCCACCTTCCTGGTCGCCCTTCTCTGTACCGCTTCCATCTTGTCTTTGTCTTTTTGTAGATACGGTCTCCAGAATTGAACACAGTACTCCAGGTGAGGCCTCACCAAGGACCTGTACAAGGGAATAATCACTTCCCTTTTCTTACTCGATATTCCTCTCTCTATGCAGCCCAGCATTCTTCTGGCTTTCTCTATCGCCTTGTCGCATTGTTTCGCAGACTTCATATCGTTAGACACTATCACCCCCAAGGTCCCTCTCCTGCTCCGTGCACATCAGCTTTCCCCCCCCCCCCCCCATCGAATACAGTTCATTCGGATTTCCACTCCCCATATGCATGACTTTGCACTTCTTGGCATTGAATCTGAGCTGCCATATCTTCGACCACTCTTCCAGTTTCCTTAGATCCCGTCTTATTCTCTCCACTCCTTCCGGCGTGTCGACTCTGTTGCTGATCTTCGTGTCATCCGCAAAAAGACAAACCTTACCTTCTATCCCGTCTGCAATATCGCTCACAAAGATATTGAACAGGACCGGTCCCAACACCGATCCTTGCGGTATACCACTTAAAACCGCTCTCTCTTCAGAGAAGGTTCCATTTACCATCACACATTGTCTTCTGTCTGTCAGCCAATTTGCAATCCAGGTCACCACCTCAGCCCTCACTCCTAAGCTTCTGGTTTTATTCACCAGTCTCCTGTGCAGAACCGTATCAAAAGCTTTGCTGAAATCCAAGTATATGATATCAAGCGCTCTTCCTCGATCCAATTCCTTGGTTACCCAGTCAAAAAAGTTAATCAGATTTGTCTGACAGGATCTTCCCCTGGTGAATCCATGTTGCCTCTGGTCCATCAATTCTCCGGACTGTAGATAGTTCACTATTCTCTCTTTCAGCAGTGACTCCATTACTTTTCCCACCACCGAAGTGAGGCTAACCGGTCTGTAGTTGCCAGCCTCCTCCCTGTTCCCACTCTTGTGAAGCGGGACCACCACCGCTCTTCTCCAATCACTTGGCACCACTCCCGTTTCTAGGGATCTATTGAACAGGTCACACAGCGGAGCTGCCAGAACATCTCTGAGCTCCCTCAATATCCTTGGATGAATCCCATCAGGCCCCATGGCTTTGTCCACTTTCAGGTTCTTTAGCTCTTCCCACACATTTTCTACTGTAAAAGGATTTATATCCATTCTACTTCCCTCCAGTTTCTTGTTGTGTAGAGATGGTCCTTCTCCAGGGTCTTCTTTAGTGAACACAGAGCTGAAGTATTCGTTTAATATTTCTGCCATTTCTTCGTCTCTCTCCACACATTGATCATTACCACCTTTCAATTTCACTATACCACTTTGGACCTTTCTCTTTTCGCTGATGTATCTGAAAAATGTTTTGTCACCATTTTTTATCTCCTTGGCAATCCTACATAAGAACATGCCATACATCCCTACATAAGAACATGCCATACTTGGTCAGACCAAGGGTCCATCAAGCCCAGTACCAGAGGCCAAACCAGGCCACAAGTACCTGGCAAGTACCCAAACACTAAGAAGATCCCATGCTACTGATGCAATTAATAGCAGTGGCTATTCCCTAAGTAAACTTGATTAATAGCCATTAATGGACTTCTCCTCCAAGAACTTATCCAAACCCTTTTTGAACCCAGCTACACTAACTGCACTAACCACATCCTCTGGCAACAAATTCCAGAGCTTACCATCCCTCCTCCTGCTAATTCAAAACAATCTCAGGGCACCTGGATATCAAATGTTCCCAGGTATGGAGAGCAGAGCATTTTTTTGTATCCTACTGGGCCTTTGTGTCTGCTATTTTGAAATATTTTATTGGCATCCAGAAATTTTTGATATGAGTTTTTAATTGTTGGATATTTCATTCATCAGCTGTTTTGAAATAATCTGTTCTTTTTGTTAGGATGGTTTTGCTGCTATTGATTTTATATTTCTTGATTTGTTTTATGAGGACTGGTGATGTTTCTCTTTTTCCTTTGTTACACTGCATACAGTCGCTCTGGCTTGTTGCAGTTTCCAGTTCAGTTTTTGTCTGCATGCTTCTAGTTATGCGTTTTGGTCTCTTTCTTCTTTGTTAGGTGAGGGTCAGCACATGTGACTGAGGTGAGGTTTTCTGCTGGCGTGTAGTTTCTGTGTGGGGCACTAGAGCAGACTGGCTTGGTCCATTTTCCTAATAGGAGGTGTATTGGTGTCTTAAGGCCTGGTGTAATATTTTCAGTGTTGCCTTTTCTTAGGTAAGGTGGTTACTGTTTAAGTGCTGGAAATTGGTGCTGTTTTGGTGTGGGATGTTTACTATTTATGCAATTTCTGTTCAGACAGAATACGTATCTTTCCCTTGTGTCATTCTTAATAATAAAAATAATACTGGGCCTTTAATTTGTATTTCCGCCGTGAATTGTAATGAGCAGTGTGTCACACACGTGTGAGCGTGGCCTGTCAGGTGTGTCATGGTGGGAAAAAGGATGAGAACCGCTGCTTTAGAGCAGCGGTTCTCATCCGGTGTGTCGCGACCCACCAATGTGTTGCCAAGCACCGGCAGGTGTGTTGCAGCTGTGCTTCCCTTCTCCCCAGGGGCAGAGCCAAAGAATGGAGAGATACTGCGCACTGCTGCCGGTGGCTGAAGAATGGAGAGACACTGCACGCCACCGGAGGCCAGGCCAGCGGTGGCTGATAAGTGGAGGCCAGGCTTATTGGGCCAAACAATGAGAAGAGGCTCCAAGTGAGCTTGTGTGTGTGTGTGTGTGTGTGTGTGTCTGTGTGTGTGGTAGAATGGGTGCCTGGGTGTGTGAGTGGCACTTTGTGTGTGTGTGTGTGTGGGGTAGAATGCGTGCCTGGGTGCGTGAGTGGCAGCTTTGTGTGTGTGTGTGTGTGTGTGGTAGAATGGGTGCCTGGGTGCGTGAGTGGCAGCTTTGTGTGTGTGTGTGTGTGTGTGGTAGAATGGGTGCCTGGGTGCGTGAGTGGCAGCTTTGTGTGTGTGTGTGGTAGAATGGGTGCCTGGGTGCGTGAGTGGCAGCTTTGTGTGTGTGTGTGTGTGTGTGTGTGTGGTAGAATGGGTGCCTGGGTGCGTGAGTGGCAGCTTTGTGTGTGTGTGGTAGAATGGGTGCCTGGGTGCGTGAGTGGCATCTTTGTGTGTGTGTGTGTGTGTGTGTGTGTGTTAGAATGGGTGCCTGGGTGCGTGAGTGGCATCTTTGTGTGTGTGTATGTGTGTGTGTGTCTATGTGTGTGTGTGTGTGTGTGTGTGTGTGTGTGGTAGAATGGGTGCCTGGGTGCATAATTGGCAGCTTTGTGTGTGTGTGGTAGAATGGGTGCCTGGGTGCGTGAGTGGCAGCTTTGTGTGTGTGGTAGAATGGGTGCCTGGGTGCGTGAGTGGCAGCTTTGTGTGTGTGTCTGTGGTAGAATGGGTGCCTGGGTGCGTGAGTGGCAGCTTTGTGTGTGTGTGTGTGTGTGTGGTAGAATGGGTGCCTGGCTGTGTGAGTGGCAGCTTTGTGTGTGTGTGTGTGTGGTAGAATGGGTGCCTGGGTGCGTGAGTGAGAGCTTGTGTGTGTGTGGTACAATGGGTGCATGAGTGGCAGTGTGTGTGTGGTAGAATGGGTGCCTGGGTGCGTGAGTGAGAGCTTGTGTGTGTGTGGTACAATGGGTGCATGAGTGGCAGTGTGTGTGTGTGGTTGTGACAGATTATATGTGAGCTTATATGTAAGTGACAGAGCATGTGTGTGATTGAGAGAAACAGACTGGTCAGAGGTGATATTTTTCTGTGAGAGAGAGACTGGTCAGGAAGATGACTGGCTAAAAGACAGGAAACAGAGAGTAGGATTAAATGGACAATTTTCTCAGTGGAAGGGAGTAGGCAGTGGAGTGCCTCAGGGATCTGTATTGGGACCCTTACTGTTCAATATATTTATAAATGATCTGGAAAGAAATACGATGAGTGAGATAATCAAATTTGCAGATGACACAAAATTGTTCAGAGTAGTTAAATCACAAGCAGATTGTGATAAATTGCAGGAAGACCTTGTGAGACTGGAAAATTGGGCATCCAAATGGCAGATGAAATTTAATGTGGATAAGTGCAAGGTGATGCATATAGGGAAAAATAACCCATGCTATAATTACACAATGTTGGGTTCCATATTAGGTGCTACAACCCAAGAAAGAGATCTAGGTGGCATAGTGGATAACACATTGAAATCATCGGTTCAGTGTGCTGCGGCAGTCAAAAAAGCAAACATAATGTTGGGAATTATTAGAAAGGGAATGGTGAATAAAACAGAAAATGTCATAATGCCTCTGTATCGCTCCATGGTGAGACCGCACCTTGAATACTGTGTGCAATTCTGGTCGCCACATCTCAAAAAAGATATAATTGCGAAGGAGAAGGTACAGAGAAGGACAACCAAAATGATAAAGGGGATGGAACAGCTTCCCCACGAGGAAAGACTAAAGAGGTTAGGACTTTTCAGCTTGGAGAAGAGACGACTGAGGGGGGATATGATAGAGGTGTTTAAAATCATGAAAGGTCTAGAACGGGTAAATGTGAATCGGTTATTTACTCTCTCAGTTAATAGAAGGACTCGGGGGCACTCCATGAAGTTAGCATGGGGCACATTTAAAACTAATCGGAGAAAGTTCTTTTTTACTCAACGCACAATTAAACTCTGGAATTTGTTGCCAGAGGATGTGGTTAGTGCAGTTAGTATAGCTGTGTTTAAAAAAGGATTGGATAAGTTCTTGGAGGAGAAGTCCATTACCTGCTATTAAGTTCACTTAGAGAATAGCCACTGCCATTAGCAATGGTTACATGGAATAGACTTAGTTTTTGGGTACTTGCCAGGTTCTTATGGCCTGGATTGGCCACTGTTGGAAACAGGATGCTGGGCTTGATGGACCCTTGGTCTGACCCCAGTATGGCAATTTCTTATGATCTTATGACATTGCCACCTATCCCATGACTTTTTACTTTTCCTAGAAGCCTCTCATGAGGAACTTTGTCAAACGCCTTCTGAAAATCCAAGTATACTATATCTACCGGTTCACCTTTATCCACATGTTTATTAACTCCTTCAAAAAAGTGAAGCAGATTTGTGAGGCAAGACTTGCCCTGGGTAAGCCATGCTGACTTTGTTCCATTAAACCATGTCTTTCTATATGTTCTGTGATTTTGATGTTTAGAACACTTTCCATTATTTTTCCTGGCACTGAAGTCAGGCTAACCGGTCTGTAGTTTCCCGGATCGCCCCTGGAGCCCTTTTTAAATATTGGGGTTACATTTACTATCCTCCAGTCTTCAGGTACAATGGATGATTTTAATGATAGGTTACAAATTTTTACTAATAGGTCTGAAATTTCATTTTTGAGTTCCTTCAGAACGTGTGTGTGTGTGTGTGTGTGTGTGTGTAAGAGATACTAATTAGGGAAGTTACTGGTCTGTGTGAGACAGAGACTGGTTGTGGGCCCTAAGGAAGAGGACTGTGAGGACAGAGCTTCAGCAGCCCTTGCTGCTTCTGGTGAGTGCCATTGGCCTGGAAGGGAAAGGAGTAGGAGAGTTGCTGGAGAGGGTAAGTAAAGGTGGCTTTTTAAGTTTATTTTTCTTGATTGGCTGCCATTTTAATTATTGGGTATTATGTGATGTGTCTGCTGTTTTGAAATATTTTATTGATATTTGGATAATTTTTATGAGTTTTTAATTGTTGGCTGTTCTGATCATTCGTTGTTTTGTAACATTTATTAGTATAATTTTACAATTATTTCTGAGTGAGGATCTATCTATAGCAGCTTGGCTTGCTCTGTTTTCCTAATAGGAGGTATATTAGTGTTTAGGGCCTGGTTAAATATTTGTAGTGGTAAATTACTGTATTTTCATAAGGAGGGGTATTGTGCCTGCCAGTAAAGAAAGTTTGTTTTGCTTTTACTGAGATGTCATCAGAACCAGAATATCTTGTACGGTGAGTTCTACGGGTAATGCCCTAGTTTTTATTTTATTTATTTAATGTGTTTTGTATACCGTCATTCAGTTTCGCCATCAGAACAGTTTACAGTAGTCAAGAAATAATACATTGGCTACAAACATCAATGCAGCAAACTTTCATATTGAAGGAAAGTTTGGGGTTTGAAAGGTTAGTTAATTACACATAAAATTATTATTACATATTATCAATCTTATATAGCAGCAGAGTTACTACATACGTTAATGTTGATACATATATATAATAAAAAAAAACTGTTGTTATATATAGGTTAGGGGTAATAAGTGAGGTCAGTTGCACATTATCTTAACTGTTCACATGGTGGGCATTATTTAATTAATAGAGGGACGGAGCATTTATCTTGGTGTTGAGTTGCGTGGTTGATTGCTGGTCTGGTTGACTGAGTGGGTTTGAGTAGGCTCTGGTGAATAACCAGGTTTTCAGGTCTTTTTTTGGAAATGTTGATATTTGGTTGATTTCTTATTTCGATTGGTATTGAGTTCCATAGAGTGGTGCTGCCGATAGATATGGCTCTCTCACGTGTTGAGTTCTGGCGTGAGGGATTTTGAGGAGGCCTTTGTTCACTGAACGTAGGTTCCGTTTAGGAGCGTGGGTTACGATGAATTTGCTTAGCCAGTTGTTTTGCTGTCCTTGGATTATTTTATGCATGATTGTAAGTACTTTGTATTCTATACGGTATTTTATTTGGAGCCAGTGTAACGAGATGAGGGTTGGCGTGATGTGCTCATGTTTTTTTGATCCAGACTGAATTCTGGCGGCTGTGTTCTGCAGGATCTGTAGAGGGCGGATGGTAGCAAGTGGTAGGTCAAGGAGTAGAGCATTGCAGTAATCCAGGTTCGAGTTCTCCTCTGCACCCATTTTTGGGGGGCGAGGGGGTTCCTGAGGATGCAGAATGTACACAGTATTTAAATTTTGCCCCGTGATGGTCACATGTTCAGTGTGTCACACATGTGAGAACCATCTGTCAGGTGTGTCCTGGCCAAAAAAAGGTTGAGAACCACTGCTGTAGAGGATAGGGGAGCTAGGACAGACATTAAGAACATGAGAACATAAGAAATTGCCATGCTGGGTCAGACCAAGCCCAGCATCCTGTTTCCAACAGAGGCCAAAACCAGGCCACAAGAACCTGGCAATTATCCAAACACTAAGAAGAACCCATGCCACTGATGCAATTAATAGCAGTGGCTATTCCCTAAGTACAATCGATTAATAGCCATTAATGGACTTCTCCTCCAAGAACTTATCCAAACCTTTTTTGAACCCAGCTACACTAACTGCACTAACCACCTCCTCTGGCAACAAATTCCAGAGCTTTATTGTGCGTTGAGTGAAAAAGAATTTTCTCCGATTAGTCTTAAATGAGCTACTTGCTAACTTCATGGAATGCCCCCTAGTCCTTCTATTATTCGAAAGTGTAAATAACCGAGTCACATCTACTCATTCAAGACCTCTCATGATCTTAAAGACCTCTATCATATCCTCCCTCAGCCGTCTCTTCTCCAAGCTGAACAGCCCTAACCTCTTCAACCTCTCCTCATAGGGAAGCTGTTCCATCCCCTTTATCAGTTTGGTTGCCCTTCTCTGTACCTTCTCCATCGCAACTATATCTTTTTTGAGATGCGGCGACCAGAATTGCACACAGTATTCAAGGTGTGGTCTCACCATGGAGCGATACAGAGGCATTATGACATTTTCCGTTTTATTCACCATTCCCTTCCTAATAATTCCTAACATTCTATTTGCTTTTTTGACTGCTGCAGCACACTGAGCCGACGATTTTAAAGTATTATCCACTATGATGCCTAGATCTTTTTCCTGGGTGGTAGCTCCTAATAAGGAACCTAACATCGTGTAACTACAGCAAGGGTTATTTTTCCCTATATGCATCACCTTGCACTTGTCCACATTAAATTTCATCTGCCATTTGGATTCCCAATCTTCCAGTCTTGCAAGGTCCTCCTGTAATGTATCACAGTCTGCTTGTGATTTAACTGCTCTGAATAATTTTGTATCATCTGCAAATTTGATTACCTCACTCGTCGTATTCCTTTCCAGATCATTTATAAATATATTGAAAAGCACCGGTCCAAGTACAGATCCCTGAGGCACTCCACTGTTTACCCTTTTCCACTGAGAAAATTGACCATTTAATCCTACTCTCTGTTTCCTGTCTTTTAACCAGTTTGTAATCCACGAAAGGACATCGCCTCCTATCCCATGACTTTTTAGTTTTCGTAGAAGCCTCTCATGAGGGATTTTGTCAAACACCTTCTGAAAATGCAAATACACTACATCTACCGGTTCACCTTTATCCACATGTTTATTAACCCCTTCAAAAAAATGAAGCAGATTTGTTAGGCAAGACTTCCCTTGGGTAAATCCATGTTGACTGTGTCCCATTAAATCTATATGTTCTGTGATTTTGATCTTTAGAATAGTTTCTACTATTTTTCCCGGCACTGAAGTCAGGCTCACTGGACTATAGTTACCCGGATCACCCCTGGAGCCTTTTTTAAATATTGGGGTTACATTGGGCACCATTCAAACATCCCCAAGGTTTCCATGCAGAGGCGGGGAGCATTTTTCAATGAAAGGAGACTCTAGAATGAGGGGTCATGAGATGAGGGTGAAAGGGGGCAGACTCAGGAGTAATCTTAGGAAATATTTCTTTACAGAGAGGGTGGTGGATGCATGGAACGGCCTCCCAGTGGAGGTGCTGAAGATAAAAATAGCATCTGAATTCTTGAAAGCAGGGGATGAAAACAGAGGATCTCTGAGGGAAGAGATGGGAATTGTAAAGCTGATATGGATTGCAGATTAGATAGGCTATGCGGACGTTTTCTGCTATCACATTCCTATGCTTCTATTTCAGGGAGATAAAGGCACTAAACCCTGTAATGATGAAATGATAATTATCTTTAAAAGAAACTGCAAAATATCATCCAAACAAATTCTTGACCAAATTCTCTGTACAAGGGAGAAGATATCCCAAGGTAGCTTAGGTTTTGCACGCGTCAACAGTTAAGGAGAGGACGGAAATGCTTCTCACATTCAGTACTTCTGTGCTTACTGAATTAAATATTGTTAAAACTTCCCCAGCCAAAACAACCTTTGTTTCTCCAAATCTCCAAACTCTTGACTGTTAGCGATTCCTTTAAATATTTTCCTGCAATAACTTCACTTCCTAATGATTTCCTTGCTATTGAAAACATTGCCCTTTTCCTCTTGTCTGCTTTATTAAGGGCAGTATAAGAATTCTACTTCATCTTCGAAATCTCCTTTATAAAATGTTTTCTACTGCAGCACAGGGCTGTAGTACCAGGGAGCACTGCAGAGAGTGGGGGATCCTCACTTAGGGTTGTAGTACCAGGGAGCGCTGCAGAGAGTGGGGGCCCTCACATAGGGCTGTAGTACCAGGGAGCACTGCGGGGAGTGGGGACCCTCACATAGGGCTGTAGTACCAGGGAGCACTGCAGAGAGTGGGGGATCCTCACTTAGGGTTGTAGTACCAGGGAGCACTGCAGAGAGTGGGGGCCCTCACTTAGGGTTGTAGTACCAGGGAGCGCTGCAGAGAGTGGGGGCCCTCACATAGGGCTGTAGTACCAGGGAGCACTGCGGGGAGTGGGGACCCTCACATAGGGCTGTAGTACCAGGGAGCACTGCAGAGAGTGGGGGATCCTCACTTAGGGTTGTAGTACCAGGGAGCGCTGCAGAGAGTGGGGGCCCTCACTTAGGGTTGTAGTACCAGGGAGCACTGCGGGGAGTGGGGACCCTCACATAGGGCTGTAGTACCAGGGAGCACTGCAGAGAGTGGGGGATCCTCACTTAGGGTTGTAGTACCAGGGAGCACTGCGGGGAGTGGGGACCCTCACATAGGGCTGTAGTACCAGGGAGCACTGCAGAGAGTGGGGGATCCTCACTTAGGGCTGTAGTACCAGGGAGCACTGCGGGGAGTGGGGACCCTCACATAGGGTTGTAGTACCAGGGAGCACTGCAGGGAGTGGGGACCCTCACTTAGGGCTGTAGTACCGGGGAGCACTGCGGGGAGTGGGGGTCCTCACATAGGGTTGTAGTACCAGTGAGCACTGCAGGGAGTGGGGACCCTCACATAGGGCTGTAGTACCAGGGAGCACTGCAGGGAGTGGGGGATCCTCACTTAGGGCTGTAGTACCAGGGAGCACTGCAGGGAGTGGGAGATCCTCACTTAGGGCTGTAGTACCAGGGAGCACTGCGGGGAGTGGGGGCCCTCACATAGGGCTGTAGTACCAGGGAGCACTGCAGGGAGTGGGGACCCTCACTTAGGGCTGTAGTACCAGGGAGCACTGCAGGGAGTGGGGACCCTCACATAAAGCTGTAGTACCAGGGAGCGCTGCAGAGAGTGGGGGCCCTCACATAGGGCTGTAGTACCAGGGAGCACTGCGGGGAGTGGGGGATCCTCGCTTAGGGCTGTAGTACCGGGGAGCACTGCAGAGAGTGGGGACCCTCACTTAGGGCTGTAGTACCAGGGAGCACTGCAGAGAGTGGGGGATCCTCACTTAGGGCTGTAGTACCAGGAGGCACTGCAGGGAGTGGGGACCCTCACATAGGGCTGTAGTACCAGGGAGCACTGCGGGGAGTGGGGACCCTCACATAGGGCTGTAGTACCAGGGAGCACTGCGGGGAGTGGGGACCCTCACATAGGGCTGTAGTACCAGGGAGCACTGCAGAGAGTGGGGGATCCTCACTTAGGGCTGTAGTACCAGGAGGCACTGCAGAGAGTGGGGGATCCTCACTTAGGGCTGTAGTACCAGGGAGCACTGCAGAGAGTGGGGGATCCTCACTTAGGGCTGTAGTACCAGGGAGCACTGCGGGGAGTGGGGACCCTCACATAGGGCTGTAGTACCAGGGAGCACTGCAGAGAGTGGGGGATCCTCACTTAGGGCTGTAGTACCAGGAGGCACTGCAGAGAGTGGGAGATCCTCACTTAGGGCTGTAGTACCAGGGAGCACTGCGGGGAGTGGGGACCCTCACATAGGGTTGTAGTACCAGGGAGCACTGCAGAGAGTGGGGACCCTCACTTAGGGCTGTAGTACCAGGGAGCACTGCAGAGAGTGGGGGATCCTCACTTAGGGCTGTAGTACCAGGAGGCACTGCAGGGAGTGGGGATCCTCACATAGGGCTGTAGTACCAGGGAGCACTGCAGTGAGTGGGGACCCTCGCTTAGGGCTGTAGTACCAGGGAGCACTGCAGGGAGTGGGGACCCTCACATAGGGCTGTAGTACCAGGGAGCACTGCAGAGAGTGGGGACCCTCACCTAGGGCTGTAGTACCAGGAGGCACTGCAGGGAGTGGGGACCCTCACATAGGGCTGTAGTACCAGGAGGCACTGCAGGGAGTGGGGGCCCTCACATAGGGCTGTAGTACCAGGGAGCGCTGCAGGGAGTGGGGACCCTAACATAGGGCTGTAGTACCAGGGAGCGCTGCAGGGAGTGGGGGCCCTCACATAGGGCTGTAGTACCAGGGAGCACTGCAGGGAGTGGGGACCCTCACATAGGGCTGTAGTACCAGGGAGCGCTGCAGGGAGTGGGGGCCCTCACATAGGGCTGTAGTACCAGGGAGCGCTGCAGGGAGTGGGGGATCCTCACTTAGGGTTGTAGTACCAGGGAGCGCTGCAGGGAGTGGGGACCCTCACATAGGGCTGTAGTACCAGGGAGCACTGCAGAGAGTGGGGGACCCTCACATAGGGCTGTAGTACCAGGGAGCACTGCAGACAGTGGGGGATCCTCACTTAGGGTTGTAGTACCAGGGAGCACTGCGGGGAGTGGGGACCCTCACATAGGGCTGTAGTACCAGGGAGCACTGCAGAGAGTGGGGACCCTCACATAGGGCTGTAGTACCAGGGAGCGCTGCAGGGAGTGGGTACCCTCACATAGGGCTGTAGTACCAGGGAGCACTGCAGAGAGTGGGGACCCTCACATAGGGCTGTAGTACCAGGGAGCACTGCAGAGAGTGGGGGACCCTCACATAGGGCTGTAGTACCAGGGAGCACTGCAGACAGTGGGGGATCCTCACTTAGGGTTGTAGTACCAGGGAGCGCTGCAGGGAGTGGGGACCCTCACATAGGGCTGTAGTACCAGGGAGCACTGCGGGGAGTGGGGGCCCTCACATAGGGCTGTAGTACCAGGGAGCACTGCGGGGAGTGGGGGATCCTCACTTAGGGCTGTAGTACCAGGGAGCGCTGCAGGGAGTGGGGACCCTCACATAGGGCTGTAGTACCAGGGAGCACTGCGGGGTGTGGGGACCCTCACATAGGGCTGTAGTACCAGGGAGCACTGCGGGGAGTGGGGACCCTCACTTAGGGCTGTAGTACCAGGGAGCACTGCGGGGAGTGGGGACCCTCACATAGGGCTGTAGTACCAGGGAGCGCTGCAGGGAGTGGGGACCCTCACATAAAGCTGTAATACCAGGGAGCACTGCAGGGAGTGGGGACCCTCACAGAGGGCTGTAGTACCAGGGAGCACTGCAGAGAGTGGGGACCCTCACTTAGGGCTGTAGTACCAGGGAGCACTGCAGAGCATGGGGACCCTCACTTAGGGCTGTAGTACCAGGGAGCACTGCAGGGAGTGGGGACCCTCACATAAAGCTGTAGTACCAGGGAGCACTGCAGGGAGTGGGGACCCTCACATAGGGCTGTAGTACCAGGGAGCACTGCAGGGAGTGGGGACCCTCACATAGGGCTGTAGTACCAGGGAGCACTGCAGAGAGTGGGGATCTTCACTTAGGGTTGTAGTACCAGGGAGCGCTGCAGGGAGTGGGGACCCTCACATAGGGCTGTAGTACCAGGGAGCACTGCAGGGAGTGGGGACCCTCACATAGGGCTGTAGTACCAGGGAGCACTGCAGGGAGTGCAGATCCGTCTCATACAGTCTTGGTTGTATGCAGTGCATTTCACTATCTCTGCTGTATCCTGCAGTTTGGTCCCGCAGCACTTTGCATTTAATTCTTTTCCTGAAACAGCAGCTTTATGCCTGAATATGTCCAGGATCCTCCTGCAGTCCTGGAGGGGAAGGTGTGAATGAAGCTGTGGGCTGGATCCCCCTGCAGTCCTGGAGGGGAAGGTGTGAATGAAGCTGTGGGCTGGATCCCCCTGCAGTCCTGGAGGGGAAGGTGTGAATGAAGCTGTGGGCTGGATCCTCCTGCAGTCCTGGAGGGGAAGGTGTGAATGAAGCTGTGGGCTGGATCCCCCTGCAGTCCTGGAGGGGAAGGTGTGAATGAAGCTGTGGGCAGGATCCCCCTGCAGTCCTGGAGGGGAAGGGGTGAATGAAGCTGTGGGCTGGATCCTGCTGCAGTCCTGGAGGGGAAGGGGTGAATGAAGCTGTGGGCTGGATCCTGCTGCAGTCCTGGAGGGGAAGGTCTGAATGAAGCTGTGGGCAGGATCCTGCTGCAGTCCTGGAGGGGAAGGTGTGAATGAAGCTGTGGGCTGGATCCCCCTGCAGTCCTGGAGGGGAAGGTCTGAATTAAGCTGTGGGCTGGATCCTCCTCTAGTCCTGGAGGGGAAGGTGTGAATGAAGCTGTGGGCTGGATCCTGCTGCAGTCCTGGAGGGGAAGGTCTGAATTAAGCTGTGGGCTGGATCCTCCTCTAGTCCTGGAGGGGAAGGTCTGAATTAAGCTGTGGGCTGGATCCTCCTCTAGTCCTGGAGGGGAAGGTCTGAATGAAGCTGTGGGCAGGATCCCAGCTGTTTGCTACTTCCTGGCCCTGCCCCCTCAGCTGATGCATCACATGAAGAGGAAGTGAAGGGAGCAGCAGAGGCAGAGAGGGATCCCCAGAGCTGGTGGAGCCGCTGACAGGAGAAGGGCATCGTCCCAGCTGGGACAGACAGGAGAGCGGAGAGACAGGGATGCTGACAACCGGACAGAGAAACAGGCAGAGAGAGAGACTCGGAGCTGAAAAACTTTGTTGGCTTGCGAATTTAACGTTTTGTCTCAGCACTAGATAATTAATACATTAGATGATGAAAATAAATAAGGGGTATAAATTTACATAGACCACAAGACAGGGAGACCGTCAGAGAATCAGAGAGAGAAAGAAACGAGAGACAGGCAGGAAGATAGGCCGGGGTTAGAGAGACCTGCACATAATCAGAGAAAGAGGTGAGAGAGACAGGCAGGAAGATAGACCAGGGATAGAGAGACCCTCAGAGAATCAGAGAGAGAAAGAAACGAGAGACAGGCAGGAAGATAGGCCGGGGTTAGAGAGACCTGCACATAATCAGAGAAAGAGGTGAGAGAGACAGGCAGGAAGATAGACCAGGGATAGAGAGACCCTCAGAGAATCAGAGAGAGAAAGAAACGAGAGACAGGCAGGAAGATAGACCGGGGTTAGAGAGACCTGCACATAATCAGAGAAAGAGGTGAGAGAGACAGGCAGGAAGATAGACCAGGGATAGAGAGACCCTCAGAGAATCAGAGAGAGAAAGAAACGAGAGACAGGCAGGAAGATAGACCAGGGTTAGAGAGACCTGCACATAATCAGAGAAAGAGGTGAGAAAGACAGGCAGGAAGATGGACCAGGGATAGAGAGACCTGCACATAATCAGAGAAAGACAGGCAGGAAGATAGACCAGGGATAGAGAGACCCTCAGAGAATCAGAGAGAGAAAGAAACGAGAGACAGGCAGGAAGATAGACCGGGGTTAGAGAGACCTGCACATAATCAGAGAAAGACAGGCAGGAAGATGGACCAGGGATAGAGAGACCTGCACATAATGAGAGAAAGAAAGAGGCGAGAGAGACAGGCAGGAAGATAGACCAGGGATAGAGAGACCTGCACATAATCAGAGAGAGAAAGAAACGAGAGACAGGCAGAAAGATAGACCAGGGATAGTGAGACCTGCACATAATCAGAGAGAGAAAGAGGCGAGAGACAGGCAGGAAGATAGACCAGGGATAGAGAGACCTGCACATAATCAGAGAGAGAAAGAAACGAGAGACAGGCAGGAAGATAGACCAGGGATAGTGAGACCTGCACATAATCAGAGAGAGAAAGAGGCAAGAGACAGGCAGGAAGATAGACCAGGGATAGTGAGACCTGCACATAATCAGAGAAAGAGGCGAGAGAGACAGGCAGGAAGATAGACCAGGGATAGTGAGACCTGCACATAATCAGAGAGAGAAAAGAGAGACAGAAAAGGGACAAACAGGAAAAGAGGAGAGGCAGGAGAGGTAGAGAGAGAGAGCCAGGCTGTGGGAGCTCTGAGTTTCCCCTGATTCGTGTCATGAGTGCCTGTGAGGCTTAGGGGACTGTGCAAGGTGCATGATGGGGTCTCTGGCCGGTGCCTGGCTGACTCTGGCGCTCTCCTGTCTGCTCACCCTGCCCTGTGCTGGAACCGCACACCCGGCCATGGAATACCAGCAGCTGCACCACGTCCTGCCCAGACTGGGAATGCAACTCGGATGGAGGAATCTCAGCTGCCCGGTGTGTAAAATCATCTTCACCGTCATCGACATTGGACTGGAGGTAAAACCTTAGGGGCAGAAAAGGGACTCATTTGCAGTGAGGGAACTGACCCCATCGGGGAGAGCTGAGCTACTGCTGTGCGACTTTAATCCCAGCCCATGCTGGCGGTATCGGGTCATCCGGAAACAGAGATCCAGCCCTGTGTGACTCCTATCCCAGGCCATGCTGGTGGTATCGGGTCAGCAGGAACCAGAGATCCAGCCCTGTGTGACTCCTATCCCAGCCCATGCTGGCGGTATTCGGTCAGCCGGAACCAGAGATCCAGCCCTGTGCGACTCTAATCCCAGCCCATGCTGGCGGTATCGGTTCAGCCGGAACCAGAGATCCAGCCCTGTGCGACTCCTATCCCATCCCATGCTGGCAGTATCGGGTCAGCCGGAACCAGAGATCCAGCCCTGTGTGATTCTAAGCCCAGCCCATGCTGGCAGTATCGGGTCATCCGGAACCAGCGATCCAGCCCTGAGTGACTCGTATCCCAGTTTATGCTGGCGGTATCGGGTCAGCCGGAACCAGAGATCCAGCCCTGTACGACTCTAATCCCAGCCCATGCTGGCGCTATCGGGTCATCCGGAACCAGAGATCCAGCCCTGTGCGACTCTAATCCCAGCCCATGCTGGCGGTATCGGTTCAGCCGGAACCAGAGATCCAGCCCTGTGCGACTCCTATCCCATCCCATGCTGGCAGTATCGGGTCAGCCGGAACCAGAGATCCAGCCCTGTGTGATTCTAAGCCCAGCCCATGCTGGCAGTATCGGGTCAGCAGGAACCAGAGATCCAGCCCTGAGTGACTCGTATCCCAGTTTATGCTGGCGGTATCGGGTCAGCCGGAACCAGAGATCCAGCCCTGTACGACTCTAATCCCAGCCCATGCTGGCGCTATCGGGTCATCCGGAAACAGAGATCCAGCCCTGTGTGACTCCTATCCCAGGCCATGCTGGTGGTATCGGGTCAGCAGGAACCAGAGATCCAGCCCTGTGTGACTCCTATCCCAGCCCATGCTGGCGGTATTCGGTCAGCCGGAACCAGAGATCCAGCCCTGTGCGACTCTAATCCCAGCCCATGCTGGCGGTATCGGTTCAGCCGGAACCAGAGATCCAGCCCTGTGCGACTCCTATCCCATCCCATGCTGGCAGTATCGGGTCAGCCGGAACCAGAGATCCAGCCCTGTGTGATTCTAAGCCCAGCCCATGCTGGCAGTATCGGGTCATCCGGAACCAGCGATCCAGCCCTGAGTGACTCGTATCCCAGTTTATGCTGGCGGTATCGGGTCAGCCGGAACCAGAGATCCAGCCCTGTACGACTCTAATCCCAGCCCATGCTGGCGCTATCGGGTCATCTGGAACCAGAGATCCAGCCCTGTGCGACTCTAATCCCAGCCCATGCTGGCGGTATCGGTTCAGCCGGAACCAGAGATCCAGCCCTGTGCGACTCCTATCCCATCCCATGCTGGCAGTATCGGGTCAGCCGGAACCAGAGATCCAGCCCTGTGTGATTCTAAGCCCAGCCCATGCTGGCAGTATCGGGTCAGCAGGAACCAGAGATCCAGCCCTGAGTGACTCGTATCCCAGTTTATGCTGGTGGTATCGGGTCAGCCGGAATCAGAGATCCAGCCCTGTACGACTCTAATCCCAGCCCATGCTGGCGCTATCGGGTCATCCGGAACCAGAGATCCAGCCCTGTGCGACTCCTATCCCAGCCCATGCTGGCGCTATCGGGTCATCCGGAACCAGAGATCCAGCCCTGTGTGACTCCTATCCCAGTCCATGCTGGCGGTATCGGGTCATCCGGAACCAGAGATGCAGCCCTGTGGGACTCCTATCCCAGCCCATGCTGATGGTATCGGGTCAGCAGGAACCAGAGATGCAGCCCCCATGCTGTTACTGTTGGGTCAGTAGGAGCTGGAGATTGGCTCTGTTTGTCTGCTATGGCAGAACAGGAGTTGGGATAGGAGTCGCTGGTGGTATCGGGTCAGCAGGCAGCAGGCATCCAGTGCTATGTGACTCCTGGGAAATGTATATTTCTGGTACTGTTGGGCTAGAATCCAGTTGAATGAATAAGCTGAAGGTTTAGGACAGGCCCTGCTTGAAGTCTCAGCTGCTTTCTTTGTGCTCCTCAGACTGGTTAAGGGCTGGGGGTCCCAGGAGGACATGGCAGTTCTCGGGTGTCTGCTAGAAAGCAGTGGATGATGCTCCCAGCACCTGGATCAGGCCCTGGGGTCTGCAGTACCTGCCACAAGGTGTTACCCTGCTTCCTCATGCAGATGGTAACATTAGCACAGGTGTGGGCCTTGCTTGCAGGAAACAGAAGGGCTGGCACTTGCTGGACAGTAACGATGCAAGTGTTTTATTTATTCGGATACACAGGGTGGAGCTTACTTTTATCTTTTGCTTGCTGTAGTACTAAACCCAGTTCAGTAACGAGTGCAGGTCCCATCGTACCAGTTTAGTTTACCAGTATCCCAGCTCAGTAATGAGTGCAGGTCCCATCGTACCAGTTTAGTTTACCAGTATCCCAGTTCAGTAATGAGTGCAGGTCCCATCGAACCAGTTTAGTTTACCAGTATCCCAGCTCAGTAATGAGTGCAGGTCGCATCGAACCAGTTTAGTTTACCAGTATCCCAGTTCAGTAATGAGTGCAGGTCCCATCGAACCAGTTTAGTTTACCAGTATCCCAGTTCAGTAATGAGTGCAGGTCCCATCGTACCAGTTTAGTTTACCAGTATCCCAGTTCAGTAATGAGTGCAGGACCCATCGTACCAGTTTAGTTTACCAGTATCCCAGCTCAGTAATGAGTGCAGGTCCCATCGTACCAGTTTAGTTTACCAGTATCCCAGCTCAGTAATGAGTGCAGGTCCCATCGAACCAGTTTAGTTTACCAGTATCCCAGCTCAGTAATGAGTGCAGGTCCCATCGAACCAGTTTAGTTTACCAGTATCCCAGCTCAGTAATGAGTGCAGGTCCCATCGAACCAGTTTAGTTTACCAGTATCCCAGTTCAGTAATGAGTGCAGGTCCCATCGAACCAGTTTAGTTTACCAGTATCCCAGCTCAGTAATGAGTGCAGGTCCCATCGAACCAGTTTAGTTTACCAGTATCCCAGTTCAGTAATGAGTGCAGGTCCCATCGTAACCAGTTTAGTTTACCAGTATCCCAGTTCAGTAATGAGTGCAGGTCCCATCGTACCAGTTTAGTTTACCAGTATCCCAGTTCAGTAATGAGTGCAGGTCCCATCGTACCAGTTTAGTTTACCAGTATCCCAGCTCAGTAATGAGTGCAGGTCCCATCGTACCAGTTTAGTTTACCAGTATCCCAGCTCAGTAATGAGTGCAGGTCCCATCGTACCAGTTTAGTTTACCAGTATCCCAGCTCAGTAATGAGTGCGGGATCCCATCGTACCAGTTTAGTTTACCAGTATCCCAGATCAGTAATGAGTGCAGGGTCCCATCGTACCAGTTTAGTTTACCAGTATCCCAGATCAGTAATGAGTGCAGGTCCCATCGTACCAGTTTAGTTTACCAGTATCCCAGATCAGTAATGAGTGCAGGACCCATCGTACCAGTTTAGTTTACCAGTATCCCAGCTCAGTAATGAGTGCAGGTCCCATCGTACCAGTTTAGTTTACCAGTATCCCAGCTCAGTAATGAGTGCAGGTCCCATCGAACCAGTTTAGTTTACCAGTATCCCAGCTCAGTAATGAGTGCAGGTCCCATCGAACCAGTTTAGTTTACCAGTATCCCAGTTCAGTAATGAGTGCAGGTCCCATCGAACCAGTTTAGTTTACCAGTATCCCAGCTCAGTAATGAGTGCAGGTCCCATCGAACCAGTTTAGTTTACCAGTATCCCAGTTCAGTAATGAGTGCAGGTCCCATCGAACCAGTTTAGTTTACCAGTATCCCAGTTCAGTAATGAGTGCAGGTCCCATCGTACCAGTTTAGTTTACCAGTATCCCAGATCAGTAATGAGTGCAGGTCCCATCGTACCAGTTTAGTTTACCAGTATCCCAGTTCAGTAATGAGTGCAGGACCCATCGTACCAGTTTAGTTTACCAGTATCCCAGCTCAGTAATGAGTGCGGGTCCCATCGTACCAGTTTAGTTTACCAGTATCCCAGCTCAGTAATGAGTGCGGGTCCCATCGTACCAGTTTAGTTTACCAGTATCCCAGCTCAGTAATGAGTGCAGGACCCATCGTACCAGTTTAGTTTACCAGTATCCCAGATCAGTAATGAGTGCAGGTCCCATCGTACCAGTTTAGTTTACCAGTATCCCAGATCAGTAATGAGTGCAGGTCCCATCGTACCAGTTTAGTTTACCAGTATCCCAGCTCAGTAATGAGTGCAGGCCCCATCGTACCAGTTTAGTTTACCAGTATCCCAGTTCAGTAATGAGTGCAGGACCCATCGTACCAGTTTAGTTTACCAGTATCCCAGCTCAGTAATGAGTGCAGGTCCCATCGTACCAGTTTAGTTTACCAGTATCCCAGCTCAGTAATGAGTGCAGGCCCCATCGTACCAGTTTAGTTTACCAGTATCCCAGCTCAGTAATGAGTGCGGGTCCCATCGTACCAGTTTAGTTTACCAGTATCCCAGCTCAGTAATGAGTGCGGGTCCCATCGTACCAGTTTAGTTTACCAGTATCCCAGCTCAGTAATGAGTGCGGGACCCATCGTACCAGTTTAGTTTACCAGTATCCCAGCTCAGTAATGAGTGCGGGTCCCATCGTACCAGTTTAGTTTACCAGTATCCCAGCTCAGTAATGAGTGCAGGCCCCATCGTACCAGTTTAGTTTACCAGTATCCCAGCTCAGTAATGAGTGCAGGCCCCATCGTACCAGTTTAGTTTACCAGTATCCCAGTTCAGTAATGAGTGCAGGACCCATCGTACCAGTTTAGTTTACCAGTATCCCAGCTCAGTAATGAGTGCGGGTCCCATCGTACCAGTTTAGTTTACCAGTATCCCAGCTCAGTAATGAGTGCAGGCCCCATCGTACCAGTTTAGTTTACCAGTATCCCAGCTCAGTAATGAGTGCAGGCCCCATCGTACCAGTTTAGTTTACCAGTATCCCAGTTCAGTAATGAGTGCAGGACCCATCGTACCAGTTTAGTTTACCAGTATCCCAGCTCAGTAATGAGTGCGGGTCCCATCGTACCAGTTTAGTTTACCAGTATCCCAGCTCAGTAATGAGTGCGGGTCCCATCGTACCAGTTTAGTTTACCAGTATCCCAGCTCAGTAATGAGTGCGGGCCCCATCGTACCAGTTTAGTTTACCAGTATCCCAGCTCAGTAATGAGTGCGGGTCCCATCGTACCAGTTTAGTTTACCAGTATCCCAGCTCAGTAATGAGTGCGGGTCCCATCGTACCAGTTTAGTTTACCAGTATCCCAGCTCAGTAATGAGTGCGGGTCCCATCGTACCAGTTTAGTTTACCAGTATCCCAGATCAGTAATGAGTGCGGGTCCCATCGTACCAGTTTAGTTTACCAGTATCCCAGATCAGTAATGAGTGCGGGTCCCATCGTACCAGTTTAGTTTACCAGTATCCCAGCTCAGTAATGAGTGCGGGTCCCATCGTACCAGTTTAGTTTACCAGTATCCCAGCTCAGTAATGAGTGCGGGTCCCATCGTACCAGTTTAGTTTACCAGTATCCCAGATCAGTAATGAGTGCAGGACCCATCGTACCAGTTTAGTTTACCAGTATCCCAGCTCAGTAATGAGTGCGGGTCCCATCGTACCAGTTTAGTTTACCAGTATCCCAGATCAGTAATGAGTGCAGGCCCCATCGTACCAGTTTAGTTTACCAGTATCCCAGCTCAGTAATGAGTGCGGGTCCCATCGTACCAGTTTAGTTTACCAGTATCCCAGCTCAGTAATGAGTGCAGGCCCCATCGTACCAGTTTAGTTTACCAGTATCCCAGTTCAGTAATGAGTGCAGGACCCATCGTACCAGTTTAGTTTACCAGTATCCCAGCTCAGTAATGAGTGCAGGTCCCATCGAACCAGTTTAGTTTACCAGTATCCCAGCTCAGTAATGAGTGCAGGCCCCATCGTACCAGTTTAGTTTACCAGTATCCCAGATCAGTAATGAGTGCAGGTCCCATCGTACCAGTTTAGTTTACCAGTATCCCAGCTCAGTAATGAGTGCAGGACCCACCGTACCAGTTTAGTTTACCAGTATCCCAGATCAGTAATGAGTGCAGGTCCCATCGTACCAGTTTAGTTTACCAGTATCCCAGATCAGTAACGAGTGCAGGCCCCATCGTACCAGTTTAGTTTACCAGTATCCCAGTTCAGTAATGAGTGCAGGACCCATCGTACCAGTTTAGTTTACCAGTATCCCAGCTCAGTAATGAGTGCGGGTCCCATCGTACCAGTTTAGTTTACCAGTATCCCAGCTCAGTAATGAGTGCAGGCCCCATCGTACCAGTTTAGTTTACCAGTATCCCAGCTCAGTAACGAGTGCAGGTCCCATCGTACCAGTTTAGTTTACCAGTATCCCAGCTCAGTAATGAGTGCAGGCCCCATCGTACCAGTTTAGTTTACCAGTATCCCAGCTCAGTAATGAGTGCAGGTCCCATCGTACCAGTTTAGTTTACCAGTATCCCAGCTCAGTAATGAGTGCAGGTCCCATCGTACCAGTTTAGTTTACCAGTATCCCAGATCAGTAATGAGTGCAGGTCCCATCGTACCAGTTTAGTTTACCAGTATCCCAGATCAGTAATGAGTGCAGGACCCATCGTACCAGTTTAGTTTACCAGTATCCCAGCTCAGTAATGAGTGCAGGCCCCATCGTACCAGTTTAGTTTACCAGTATCCCAGATCAGTAATGAGTGCAGGTCCCATCGTACCAGTTTAGTTTACCAGTATCCCAGCTCAGTAATGAGTGCAGGACCCACCGTACCAGTTTAGTTTACCAGTATCCCAGATCAGTAATGAGTGCAGGTCCCATCGTACCAGTTTAGTTTACCAGTATCCCAGATCAGTAACGAGTGCAGGCCCCATCGTACCAGTTTAGTTTACCAGTATCCCAGTTCAGTAATGAGTGCAGGACCCATCGTACCAGTTTAGTTTACCAGTATCCCAGCTCAGTAATGAGTGCGGGTCCCATCGTACCAGTTTAGTTTACCAGTATCCCAGCTCAGTAATGAGTGCAGGCCCCATCGTACCAGTTTAGTTTACCAGTATCCCAGCTCAGTAACGAGTGCAGGTCCCATCGTACCAGTTTAGTTTACCAGTATCCCAGCTCAGTAATGAGTGCAGGCCCCATCGTACCAGTTTAGTTTACCAGTATCCCAGCTCAGTAATGAGTGCAGGTCCCATCGTACCAGTTTAGTTTACCAGTATCCCAGCTCAGTAATGAGTGCAGGTCCCATCGTACCAGTTTAGTTTACCAGTATCCCAGATCAGTAATGAGTGCAGGTCCCATCGTACCAGTTTAGTTTACCAGTATCCCAGATCAGTAATGAGTGCAGGTCCCATCGTACCAGTTTAGTTTACCAGTATCCCAGATCAGTAATGAGTGCAGGTCCCATCGTACCAGTTTAGTTTACCAGTATCCCAGATCAGTAACGAGTGCAGGCCCCATCGTACCAGTTTAGTTTACCAGTATCCCAGTTCAGTAATGAGTGCAGGACCCATCGTACCAGTTTAGTTTACCAGTATCCCTGCTCAGTAATGAGTGCGGGTCCCATCGTACCAGTTTAGTTTACCAGTATCCCAGCTCAGTAATGAGTGCAGGCCCCATCGTACCAGTTTAGTTTACCAGTATCCCAGCTCAGTAACGAGTGCAGGTCCCATCGTACCAGTTTAGTTTACCAGTATCCCAGCTCAGTAATGAGTGCAGGCCCCATCGTACCAGTTTAGTTTACCAGTATCCCAGCTCAGTAATGAGTGCAGGTCCCATCGTACCAGTTTAGTTTACCAGTATCCCAGCTCAGTAATGAGTGCAGGTCCCATCGTACCAGTTTAGTTTACCAGTATCCCAGCTCAGTAATGAGTGCAGGTCCCATCGTACCAGTTTAGTTTACCAGTATCCCAGCTCAGTAATGAGTGCAGGTCCCATCGTACCAGTTTAGTTTACCAGTATCCCAGATCAGTAATGAGTGCAGGCCCCATCGTACCAGTTTAGTTTACCAGTATCCCAGATCAGTAATGAGTGCAGGACCCATCGTACCAGTTTAGTTTACCAGTATCCCAGATCAGTAATGAGTGCAGGTCCCATCGTACCAGTTTAGTTTACCAGTATCCCAGCTCAGTAATGAGTGCAGGTCCCATCGTACCAGTTTAGTTTACCAGTATCCCAGCTCAGTAATGAGTGCAGGTCCCATCGTACCAGTTTAGTTTACCAGTATCCCAGCTCAGTAATGAGTGCGGGTCCCATCGTACCAGTTTAGTTTACCAGTATCCCAGCTCAGTAATGAGTGCAGGTCCCATCGTACCAGTTTAGTTTACCAGTATCCCAGCTCAGTAATGAGTGCAGGTCCCATCGTACCAGTTTAGTTTACCAGTATCCCAGCTCAGGTTCTCAGCACAACCCAAGGCTCTGGAGCTTCACCTCCTGCAGCCCTTAGTCATCAAGTTGCCAGAACCTTGGGCCTTTTTTCAACCTCCTGAGGACCTGTCCAGATCTTCCTGGCTGGGGCAATGTCCAAGGCTAACCCAGGTCTGAGTCTACATCAGTTTAACTCCCTCTGTGGCCTCACAAGCAGGGCACAAGCCGCTGACTCCAAACTACCTTTTTTGTCCGGACATTTGCTGGGGGTCATTGTGTAACAGGAAGCTAGAAAGCCCTGCGTTTTAGGGTATGGAGGAGTGAGAATGTGCCGTGTGTGCCCATGAGCGCTCAGAGGGCAGGCTGGGGGCAGCTTCTCACTGCCAGCGCATAGGCAGAGGGACGATTGCAGTTGTATTTCTGGTAGAGGAAGTGGTTTCCAGATTAAAGACCGTCAGGCTGTTGCAGGAAATGCTTCTCACTCAGATAGAAAGGATCGATGTGGAATAGGCTAAAAGTGTGCAGTGGGGTCTCTGGAGGTGTGAGATTCGGAATAGGAAACGAGAGTGCTGCTCTTCTTTGAATAGGGCTCAGTATTCAGCTAAAATGTAAGAGTTCTCAGGGAGCAGAGAGGGGCTCCCGGGTTCTTTCCTTCTGGATTTTCTTCCTTCCTCCCCTTGTGAGGTCACACTTGCCAGTATCCTCCGTCTCCAGCAATTTGTGGGCGAGTGAGAAGTTTCTGCTCCGCTCCCAGGGCCTTGCTCGGCCTTTGGCCCGTTGCCTGCCTTGGGGCTCCTTTGGCGCCTGTCCTTAGGGAACACTTCCTGGAGTAGTCGCGCGCGCCCAGAGAAGGAGAAATAACTGAAGGCCTCTTGCTTTGTCTCTATGCTTGAGCTCCCTCGGGTCCCACTCCTAATACTCCTAGGGGTTTTAAGTGAGCTGCCTGTCATTAGATTTGGGAAGAGAGGAATTTTGGGAGGGTGGCAGATGGGCTTCTCCCCTCGGGTCCCTTCCCTCTCCGGCTCATGGCCTGGGCTGGATAAACCGAAAGCTTCTTTTCAGTAAAAGAAAGTGAGGAAGAGGGAAAGCCGGGGAAGAGGGAAAGCCATGGAAGAGTAAAGCTGCGTGCATCAGAGGTGGCACAGGGGAACCACAGGACCGTTTCTTCAAGGAGAATGGTCCTACCTTCATTTCTCTCGTTTTTATTCTCACCTCCACGTAAATAGTGACCTCTAACTTGTGTTATTGAACATATTAATATTATAACTCTTACTTAATTATTTCTTCTTTACTGAATATGTAAATTTATTTATTTATTTATTTCGGATTTTTATATACCGACATTCTCAATACAAGTATCGAATCAGGTCGGTTTACATATAACAAAACTTTCGCAAAAAAGGCGTTACATTGAACAGCGTTTCTTAACATATAGCATATAGCATATAGCATATAACATATAGCATATAGGTATAAATAATAGAATTAAATATTACATAGATAATAATAATAATAACTCATCAACAGGATGTGGGTAAATGTTCGGCATGTTTAAAGCGAGAATAAATATCTAGAAAAATTAAAGGGGTAGACTAAATTGGGATATGAGGGAACATAGACCATGTTGATGTGCAAAAAATGCGAGATATGCATGAGTTAAGGAAGACTGATGAATCAGAGACGAAGTCTTAAACAGGTGTGTAGTTCAGATCTTGTGATATATGCAGTTTATGTAAACCGTGGTGATCATTCACTGGAACGACGGTGTATCAAAAGCACAAATAAAATGATCTGCTTAGAACAAATTTGGATTTGAATTGGGCGGGCTAGAAAACAACTTAATGAAATGCACACATCAGCAATACACCACCACCACCCGGATTTAACTAGGGGTTGAGTAAGAAACCACAGGGACATTACGCTAAGTTGTTTGCAAGCATACTCCAGGAAACCAAGCAGAGAAAATCATTAAATAGTGGAAGATCGGAATATTCCTAATGTGTCAGTAACCTCTCCAGAGGGGGAAGAAAGCAGATGGAATCTTTCTATTAGCGAATGGAGAAGTAGAAATTACAATCTTCTGGATCCAGGCAAGGGCAATGAAAGGAGGAAGTGCAGGGCTGGGATTGTAAGACTGAAATGAGAACAAAGAAAAGCAGAAACACTAAATGTTTTTGTTCAGCGTTCACCGAAGGGTCACGGATATCTGGCAAGTGGGGGCAGAAGTCACCCTGTTTACAGGAGAGAAGGTTTGCATGGAACTAGCAAAACTTAAGTGGGGCCAGAAAAGATCTCTCTCGGGATGAGATAAAAGAGCATCTGCCGTGGCTCAGTTGAAAACGTTTACAGATGGGAATGGCCCTGAGAATTGGAGGAGGTCGATAAATACAGGCTGGTTACTCTTATCTCACTGTCCTGTAAATGAATGGAGAATCTACGAAAGAATGCATAGTGGAATATCTTGAGTCCCAGTGAGTTATAGGGTAGGATCCAAGACAGGATAATTTTACCAGAAGATCTTGTCAAACAAATCTGATCATTTTAACTGGGTGACCAGAGAATTAGATCAAGGCCATGCATTTTAGGTACTGCCTCATACAGGAGGCTCATAAATAAATTGAGCAGCCTATCAGTGGGAACCAAGATGGTTGACTAAGTTGGACAACAAACTAGTGTTAAGTGGAGATCATGCCAAAAAACGAGGGGTTATCAGTGGAGTGTCTCAGGGATTGATTCTGGGACTGGGATACTTCCATACTGTCAGTGATAATGCGGTGACATTAATAGGAAAGGTTTGTCTTATTGCAGATGACACTAAGATCTGCAACAGATTGTACTTTCCTGATGGAGTAAACTAATGGGTGAATTTTCAAAGGGCCGCATGCGTAAAAATTGGGACTTACGCTCAACGTGCTGGGCCCTGTAAAAGGGGCGGGCTGGGGAGTGTGGTCGGGGCAGGGCAGGAGAGAGGTCGGCCATTAGCTATCGTTCTGTGGAAATGTGCACCGGCAGCCAGCCGGCGCGCAGAAGTTGCTTCTCTTCCGACGGAGCAGTAAGTAAAAAAACAAAAAAAATGGGGGTAGTTAGGGTTAGGTTAGGGGTCGGGGTGGAGAGGGGAAGAGGTAGGAAGAGTAGGGTTAGGGATTGGAAAGTTCCCTCCCAATCTGTTCCTTAATTGGAGGGAACTTGCGTCGCCACGCGTAATTTACTAAAATTCACCCGCCCCGCGCACCACCTGCGCACATGGATTTTAATAACTGGCGCGCCTATGGACGTGGCCAACGGATTGTATAACATGCGCGCGCCGGGAACCACACACACACGCACTCCTTTTAAAATCTACCCCTAAATGAAGAGCGACTGTACAAAGCTTGGAGTGGTCAGGAGTTTGGCAAATACAATTAAATGTGAAATGTATGGAACAGTGGTTCCCAATCCTGTCCTGGGGACCCCCCCACACCCAGTCGGGTGTTCAGGATATCCTGAGAGAAAATTTGCATGCATATCCTGAACACCCGACTGGCTGGGGAAGTCCCCAGGGCAGGGTTGGGAGCCACTGGCATGGAATCATTCAGTTATGGTACATGGGACAGTGTATAATGGGAGTGAGCAGTGATGGATTTAGGATTTTGCTTCTCCAAGGCACAATTGGCACAGCCTCTCCGCCCCCCGCCCCCCCCCCCCCCAATACATAGACCTGAATTCTTAGAGAAGGCTGGGGATGGACGCATGCTGGACTATAGGCATTGAGCACTGATATTCAGCCCTACGTGGGTAAAGTTAATGGTTAATCCTGCTCAGAAAAACACCTGTCCTGAAGTTCCCAGGGTCATGTTATTCAGCCAAATACTGGCAGAGTACGTTCCCCTGAATTTCTGGGTAAAGGGTTCGCAGGTAACTTTCCTGCTTACTGTTTGGCTGAATATCTACCTTTTTGTTTTTGAATTGAGCAGAACAGAACAAATGTAAATTAAAGAAATGCACACATTTTAAATGGGGATAATGTCTGTAATGTCCCAGTGGGTGCCCAGCTGAGCAGCAGTGACCATCAGACCGTATGATTCGATATCGCAAATAAGATGCAGAGAAGTCACACAAAGTCCCAAGTTTTGAATTTCAAAAATACAGACTGTGTCAAACTGGGGACGTACCTGGAGGAAGAACTGGAAGACTGGGAGATGTGGAACAACAGTGGGGCCAAACTAAAAGGAGCAATTACCAAGGCAACAAATCAATAAGTTAGAAAAATAAACAAGAGTAAGAGAAATAAGAAACCGATCTGGTTCTCTAAGGAGGTGACCGAAAAAATAAAGACAAAAAGAACAGCATTCAAGAAATATAAAGGATCCCAAAGGGAGGAACAGAGGGAAGAATATCTGGTGGAACAGAGGGAGACAAAGAAAGCAATCAAGAAAGCAAAAGTTTAAGCAGAGAAAGGATGGACAAAGAGGTAAAGCGAGGTGACAAAACATTTTTCAGATACATCAGAGAAAGGTCGAAGTAGAATAGTGAAATTAAAAGGTGGCAATGATCAATGTGTGGAGAGAGATGAAGAAATGGCCGAAATATTAAACAAATACCTCAGTTTATTGATCACTAAACAAGACCCTGGAGAAGGACCGTAGATGGGGGTGAGGAAGACGAAACTCCATTTACAGAGGGAGAAGGTATGGAAAGAGCTGGGGAAAACTGAAAGTGGACAAAGCCATGGGGCCGGATGAGGTTCATCCCAGGATACTGAGGGAGCTCAGAGATGTCCTGGCGGGTCCACTGTGTGACCTGTTCAATAGATCCCTAGAAATGGGAGTGGTGCCGAGTGATTGGAGAAGAGCAGTGGTGGTCCTGCTTCACAATTAATTTAGCACTATAATTCCCATCACTTCCTTAGAGATGCCCTGTATTTATCTCAATCGTTCCTGAATTCAGATGCTATTTTTGTCTTCACCACTTCCACTGGGAGGCATCCACTGCCCTCTCTGTAAAGAAATATTTCCTAAGATTACTCCTGAGTCTGCCCCCTTTAAACCTCATCTCTAGTGCCTCCTTTCCGTTGAAAGAGGTTCACCTCCTGTGCATGGAAAACTTCAAGACATTTGAATGTCTCTATCTTATCACACATTTTTCAGTGTTTCCTCATCCTGGCCAGGCAGGCGGTAATATTTACCTACTACTATACTCTTCCCTTTTAACCTTGGAATTTTTATTCATAACAATTCAAGGTGCATTTTCTTGCCTACAAAACTATTATCCTGCTTGACTCTATGCCATCCATAAAATATCGTGCCCACTCCCACCCCCCATCAGTTTTATCTGTCCTGATATGTTGATATAATTTGTACCCTGATATCACAGTGTCCCATTGGTTATCTTTG